>NC_087240.1:4938860-5541646 GCF_034640455.1 Diachasmimorpha longicaudata
CATGATGCAGATGATTCTCAATCATGATACACATGTAGTGCTAGAGGATGTAGTAAAAGTGAGATTTACTGAACATTAACGTTGAGGTCCTGAAATGAGAGCTCTAGAGGAGGGAAAAAAATGACAACTGACAAAAAAATAAATTACAACTCTACTCGACAATTCACTGATCGATTCGCATTGTTTGACCTCGGATGTTTGATACGAACATAATAATTAAGTAAATATGATGATTAATCATTTAAGCTGCCTTGGCGGCCTTCATGAGGAGATCAGTGCTGAGGGATTTGGGGCGTTCAATTGGTAGACCAAGAGCTCGATCCCACACGAGTGATGCGAGTACACCCAGTGCTCGTGACACTCCGAAGAGAACGGTGTAGTAATTCATCTCCTTCATTCCGTAATATTGAAGGAGAACACCAGAATGAGCGTCAACATTGGGCCATGGATTTTTTACTTTACCAGTTTCAAGGAGAACTGGGGGAACGATTTTGTAGACTTGGGACACCAGCTGCAGAGAGCAAATATTTTAATTTATACACCAATGTCATGGGAGACACTAAACACAAAATAAAAAAGCAAATAAGGATGAAAATAAAACTTACCTTGAAGAGGGGATCATTGGGGAGATGTTTCATAGCGAACTCCCTCTGGCAGGTGTACCTGGGGTCAGTTTTCCTGAGCACAGCATGCCCATAGCCAGGAACTACCTGTCCACTCTTGAGAGTATTCCAGATGAATTCCTTGAGCTTATCATCGCTGGGTGCATCACCCACTTGCGACCGAAGTTTCTGTAGCCAAACAAGTACTTCCTGATTGGCGAGGCCATGAAGGGGTCCAGCAAGGCCATTCATACCTGGATGGACAGAATAACATTGAGTATGAGCTTCTAGGAGTTAATTAAGGCGTGATGAATGGCCCTGAATAGGTAGTAAACGTGATAAATACCAGCAGCAAAGGAGAGATAGGGATCAGACAGAGCTGAACCCACCAAGTGAACAGTGTGAGCTGACACATTGCCACCCTCGTGATCTGAGTGAATGGTCAGGTACAGTCTCATGAGCTCAATGAATTCAGGATTGTCATATCCCAGCATATTAGCAAAATTCCAGGACCAGTCCTTTCCACTGTCAACAGATCCCAGTCCCTTTCCATTCTTGTATGTATTACGGTAAATAGTGGCAGCAATAACTGGTAGTTTGGCAATAAGATTCATAGAATCCTCGTAGATGGACTCCCAGTATTTGCTCTTGTGTGTACCACTGCTATAAGCCTTAACAAATTCACTCTCACTATTGAGAATTGTAATGGCAGCTGAAAATTGGGACATTGGATGGAGATGCTTTGGAAAATCGTTGAGCGCTTTGGTAACGTGAGCAGGAAGTGAGCTTCTGGCTGCCCACTCCTTCGATATGGCTTTAACTTGAGCATCGGTGGGTACATCACCAGTGATCAAGAGCCAGAAGAGACCCTCGGGCAGAGGTTCAGCACCTCCTGGTGCTTTTGGCAGGAGTTTTTGACATTCGGGAATTGATTTACCACGAAATCTGATGCCCTCGTCAGCGTCCAGCACCGATGGCTCCCACACTAGACCCTTTATTCCTCGCATACCACCGTACATCTGGCAATTTATGGGATTAAAAATTACTTTTTGTTATCCGAATAATAAATCATTAGAAATGGAATTTTTTGCGGTATTTTTCCTCCCACAAAGGGCTGATTTAGCTGATACGTGTCATAATTATCTTCTGGGAGTTTAATTCAATTAACGAAAAAATCTAGTGTATCAGTTACTCAGAGGAGAGCCGCAATTCCCCGTCACTGATGACATTATCACGATCATAGAATTGGCACGCGCTCTGCCACAATAACCTTGTTTCTCCCAACACATGTGCACTTGAGTGCAATGCAGTGAGATGAGAGGCTCGTGCAATCACCACAATCGATGATGAATATGAGAATGACGAGAAAAAAGAAGAGAGAGAGGGAGACACGAGGAGAAAGATTGTCGCGTTGCATCGGACAGTGTAGTGGTGCGATAAATACAGTGTCTCGTACCAGACACCATGATTAGTATCATCAGTAATAAAATTAAATTTAAACTAACGACATATGATATATCATACCATATCAACGGTGACTTCCCCGACTTTGGTCGAGCCATGGCTCTTTCTGAAGGCCTTAATCCGCTCCTGCTCCTGGGGGATTTTTTCAGTCAGGATCTTCTTTAAGTCAGTCGATTCCGATGACAGCTGACGGAGAATTACTGGGGCGCTCAGTTTCTACGGAAATGGAAAAATAAAAGGGTCACATTGTCATTTGTCAATGGAATTTTGATGGGAGAGCTTGATGATGATGGGAGGGTCGTAAAAAATTTACGTGGCATGAAAAAGGAAGGCGGAGTGCTGTGACAACTGGGGCGTATTGTATGTTTCTTTTAGTTTATTCCAGTTGCTTGAAAGAGATATGTTCTGATCATTTGTCACTATCGAATTAACTAGAGCGTTTCCGGATCAGTGTAGACATAACTTTATGAATAAAATCGAATATTGACAGTGTCGGTAGCAGAAAAATTGGATTAAATTATTCACAATTTAATACAGCATAATTTATCAGACTTTAAACCCAATATTCCATGTGCGAGAATTGGGTGCGATCATCCAATTGACAGTAGCAGTCAACCGGCTAAAGACCTCATGAAACTCTCGTAAAACATTAATTCCGCGATAATAAGCAAACACAGTGCCCTTTGGCATTGGACCACGCATTGCTCGATCCATCGGCCTGGGATCATCACCACTCTGACTCATCGACTAGGGTTAGGAAATTTGTCGACGAAGGGCCACGTGGACGCCCTGGAGCTGATTAATTATCCACCCCTACACGTGATATTTCTAAATATCTTGTGCATATTTTCAAACGAGTGAAATATTCTGCAAAAATTATCATCTTGAATACTACATTTGTCAGTTGAACTTGTTCAGTACCTTGAAAATTACGTAATGTACACTCCTCTTACCAGTGTGACGCATTCAAGATAAGTTACTTGACTTTATTAAAACCAAAATCGCGTCATAAACATCACACCATTAATGACTTCCTCAGGTGCATACAATAAAGTGTGACATTGAAGTATGTAAAGATCAATATGGAGCATGTTTGATCTTTTACACCTGATGTGTCCTACAAAAAATTGTGTGAATATTTCGCATATGTTAAGACATTGCCGAGTCCACACGAGGATATTTTTCCTTATAAACAAAAAAAAATCTATTCAATCCATTACTTTTCAACTTGTCCTCCCTCGAGGCTTAATTTTGGTTTTAACTAAATGACGAGGAAAAAATAAAAAAAATGAATGTTTAATTATGGCACCGTGTAAATTACTTTTTGACAAATCCAGGAGGCCTTCCTTTACGTTTTTTCCAACATTGTCTATTTATAGAGCCACAATGAAAATTGCTTGCGAATAATATCGATCCTGTTCACATGACTAATCATAGAGATGCACAAATTCGCAAAAAAACGCTTCGCTTTATAGTCTTTTACGTAAACTTCGTTCATTGCAACACGGAAAAAGAATAACGGAAAATCTCAAGGGCATCGTGACACGTATTCTTTCGAGAAATTTCGATCCACGCTATTTCCGCCTACCACTTGATAGATTCCCCAAGATAATCCATTATCAATAGCATAAATTAATCAAGAAGATCAAATTCATTGTACAGCTTATCATCTGCGTTAGACTTTTAACAATTTTAACTTACACATCGTGTGATATGCTGAAATATACATATTAAGAGAGACAAGGAGTACATGCCACGTGGTTCCCTCGCGCTAAAGCCCCTATGTATCTTATATACATGTAAATTATCTGACGTTTTCAAATATGACTTATTTTCTATGACGTGGAGTGAGCATTATCATTTCGGGAGGAAAGCAGTAAAAGGTTTGAGTCACAGACCTTTGACTATTTACAGACCTTTGATTTATCTATGTTCAAACATAAAATCAAACTCTCCCAGACTTTTTTAATTTTTCAAAATATTTTTCAATAGTTCAATATCGAGATTCCAAATCAGATAGACTCAATTGAAGTAACTAAATAGTTGTAAAATAGGGTGCAAATGAAAGCTAATGCAGTAATGATAGAAAATACTGGTCTTTACTGAATATAGTGTTTTGATAAAAATAATTTGCCTGAGTAATTACTCGAAAAACAGGTAAAGGATATGAAGAGGATAATCACGATATTTGAAGGATCGTTGTGTAACAGATGGCTGGATCTTGAAAGGAGTGGACATATCAAATGAAGGAGGAGGGTCACCGGAAATAAATCAGCAACAAATAATGTTGCGTTAATTATTATCCCCTGAAACAGCTGGCCATTGATAAGGCATTGAACGACAATCATTTCAACTAGTCATTACCAGAGCTATAATTTTTCAACGGATATGTCATGATAATGGAATGCTCAGAGCCATCATGAAGGCTCTGATCAGATGATCACGAGAGGAATGACGTGCTGGTGTCGTCATAACATATAATTCATACCTTTAAATCACAAAACTCAACGAAATTGGCAGCTGGGGATGATTACATTGCCACTGATTGATCTGGTTCAGGTAAGCAGGACAATGTTTCAACCTCGAATTGTGGCTAATTTTAGTAAACGCTTGCTAAATCTCGGTTTATTTATAAATGTTCGTCGAATATATGTAGATCTACTCTTGAAAAATTCCCCTCCTTTTTATTCTTCTTTTAAATAGACTCTTCATTTGAAAAACCCCATTCAGCTAAATCCCTTTTTCAATTTTCATTCTGTAATTTCTCCAAATTTGGTAAAGAATAAAAAAAAATCCTGTGAGTCCAGGGATTCCCATCATTTCATTAAATTTATATTCAAGTCGAAGCACCGACTTTTTCCCTCGATAATCTCTAAGAGGGTCAGTGATCACCTTGAAAATTGGTACATGCGAATTACGTAATGGTGGGGTGAGTGTGACGAGGTTACAAGAAGTACCGAAGCCCAGTTCGCCCATTCAATTGTCGACTCATGTCCATTTGTTACCCATACAATTTTTATCCTCAAACTACACATTACAAATGGCAAATCCGGAGCTACCTATCCATCAAACATGTGAACTACCGAGTAAATCACTTCCAATCTGTTGTGGAGGGAGGACTTCCTCGCCCCAGATCTCTCAATCACCCATCACCCGCATCTCCAAATACCCCAGTCTGATTGATACCTTCTTTCAGTTACTCCATAATAAAAAAATCATAAAAAATAAAAAGAAATATCTACCCTCGTGGCTTACGTAATTATTGACAGCGTCTCTGTCACGAAGAGCGCATGAACATAACTCATTTCGATCCCATTCACCACTAAAATTCGCAATGCAAGTGATTTATCCACGTTTCGATGATAAAACAAAAAATAAATTAGCATAATCATGATGACTTAATTTTTTTTCAAACTTCTGTTTGTGGATTAATTTGGTAATTATTGTCTGCCAATCGAGGAACAAAATGAAACAGCTGATAGTCACGTTTTGTCAGTAATAAAAAATATATTTAAGTGGATGAAAGGGCACCGAAGGGAGAGGTGTGGGGACAAAGTGGATTTACACAGGAATTTGGGATATAAATGAACGCAAGGTAAGACAAGGGCACGCTAACGTGCAAATTCCGTCGATAATACGGCATTCTGTTATGGCGGTCTAACACTAGAGGGAAAAGATACCTCATTTTTTCACCTAAAAATCGTTATTGCGATTGAAAAAAAAAATTACAATCACGATATCATTTCGTCAATCTTATCGGCTCGAGTACAGAACAATTTTAGGGTATTTATAGCGAGGGCAAAATTCTCTCATCCTGGTGGAAGGTCTTGCTGTATCACAGGTTTCAAATTTCGCCAAGCAATTTATAGATTTGTGCTACAAGACTTGTCCATGACAAGGTAATGCAGTTAAATAATAAATACAGTGAGCGTGCAGGTGATGGAAAGTAATAGGGGAAAATATGTGAAATAAGGGTAGACTCACCTGTACCTCCAGGCAACGTGCAGCGCTCAATCTAAACAAGGCCATTGTCCTTTATTCCTTAATAATCAAGTGTACTTTGCTGGTTTTTCTACCCTCGAACAAATTCTTGACCTCGAGTACCGACCGAACCAACCGCGCTAAGCTCTGGCGCCCAACTCGACCGATCGCACATCGTACTTGCCCAGGTCGGCGACTTGATCCGGTTCATTTCTCCATTCGCTCTGTCTCGGATTGAAATATCGCTTGTGCGCCTGCGTGGAGCAAATGAAACTCGAGCATGCGCTGTAAGGGGGCCACGTGACTGGCGGTCTTTCCGATCTGTCGATTTGAATTGGCGAATTTTTAGTGGATCTGTTCTAACAAAAAGTTGGACAAAAAAAATAATAAAATTGTATACGTCATCGATGAATATATTTAGGTAGTTTAATAACAAAAAAAGGACATTAACCGACATCCACCCCTCTGCGGGCTCTAATTTTGGCTCGAGGTTGAAGGGTGACGGAGCTTTCGGATTAAATTGGAAGAGATATGCTGAGCTTCTGATAGCCTGAAAAATAAAATGGTGGAATTTTTTTTTGTGTTTGTTATAAATAAAATAGTGAATTTTTCCCCCATGGAGCGATTACAACTCACTTATTGAGAGTGAATAGGTGATATCCGTGAACAATTCCTGTGGACAAAATTTCCTGAACGATTCTGGTCGCCAGATTAATTCCGTAATCTCTGATTTCGTCATTTTTCTCGTCAATTTTAGATAAGTCTTCGTGAATTTTTTTGGGAACAGTGAGATTGCAATTCTTCTCCAGTTTCATGAAGGCCTTGTAGTTTGATATCACAATGATTCCGGGAATTATTGGAACGTCGATTCCACACGATCTGCAGTCTTCGACAAATCGTATGAATCCTCGTGATTCAAAGAGAATTTGCGTTATTACGAAGCTAGCACCAGCGTTAACCTGAATAATATTTTTCTTTTAAAAAACTTACTTTTTCACGAACAGAAAAGCTTGAGTGGTAAACATTCGAAATTGAGGGAAAAATTGATTAACTGCTTATTATTGAAAGACCTTGCCTTTTTTTTGAGATAATACAAGTCCGATTCTCTTGAAGGTGACTCTGGGTGAGTGTCCGGATATCCTGCAACTCCGATGCAGAATTTATCGTTGTACAAACTTCTAATGAATTTAATCAAATCTACAGCATACGGGAAGTCTCCGTTGTCTGGAGGATCGTCTAAAAGGGGGGCATCAATTACAAAATTTTAATTTATCATCATCTTAATTGATTATTTCAATTATTCAGGATTCATAGCTTTATTTATTTAGATTTTGAATCAATTGATTGAATTTTACATTCAGTAAGAATTTACGTTTTGACGTTTACGTACCTCCACGAAGGACTAATAAGTTGGTAATTCCGAGATTCAAAATTTTCTTGAGAATATATTCTACATCTTGACGTCTTAAACCTTTAGCAGTGAGATGAAGAAGAGTATTTTTTGGAAAGCGAGAGAAATGCTGGAGATGCCGACAGTTCTCAGCAAAGGTTCCATGCCAAGTGAATGCAAAAAATAATGGAGCACATTTATTTTTTGTTTCTCTGAAAGAATTATCAAGAAAAATATAAAATTAACGGTTGTATTGTATCTGTTATCAATCTATTTCCATTGAATTTAACTTGACAATTGCCAGGTTATTCGAGAATTCTGCTGAAACATTTTGTAACTTCAGTGTATTTTTTCTAAACAAAAATGTCCCATTGGAACACAGCAAAGATTTTTTTATCACAGCCTGTTATAGATTAATAGAAAGTCCAGTTTATGAATTACCTCTCAGAAGCCTCCTCTTCTCCTCTCGGAGAAACCAATTCAAAGCTGTGGTAAAATTCTTTCTCTCTCTCCTTCTCTCTAATCAAATCCCCAATGTGGATCGCAGCAGTGTTTGAATTAGAACCTACTGATGGATCCCTCAGGTTTATTCCTAAGCTCTCATTGGAATTCCTAGTCTGACTGTCTGTCCTGTCCTCCAGCAGAAGGTGATTCCCACCGCTACTCTCCATTTTCTCCATGAATTATCCACCAGCAAAAAAAACTGCGAAAGACAACGATCAAGTGAATTCCATTGAATAAACCCCGACATATTTGTTTCCATCACCACAATTACATAATATATATTTTTTCTGTTTATACATTTTTTACTCTTTTCACAGTGTATAAAAATAATTATTTTGAGAAAGTAGATATGAAAGATTTTCTCCTTATAATACTCTTTACATCCAATCTCACTATTCCGAATTCAATTACGTCATTGTGTTGTTCCTCAAAAAATAAAATTACCAATTATAATTAATAAATTACCCTTCAACTCTCCAGAATTGAAAAATCAGAAAGAATCATATTCCCTTGCGTTCCATGTCTCGCTTCTCCACTGGTTCCTTTCCGCGCTATTCCTCCGGTCCAACGACAATGAGTTGAAGAAAACGTGTGCGCACGTGATACTCACACAAAGAAATCCCTTGTATCCATGTGACCACATTGATTGGTAAATTGGTATTCGGTTGCTCTCGTAGAGATATAGTCGAAGGTAACGAAGTAATAATTATAATCCGGCGTGCATAATCTCAAGTTTTCTGTGAAAAACTCATTGAACAAATGTCGTGGCTTTTGGGTACACGTTATCAACAACAGTCTCAGGACTTTTCTCAGTATGCACAACCACCGGCAGCGAGTTCTGGAGGTGGTGCCGGGGATCCTGGAGACAATGGTGCCTCGAAAAACGTGGGGAAACCACAAATGGATGCCTACAGATTTGATTCCAGTGCTTTGGAACGAGCGGCTGCTGCTGCCAAAGAGCTCGAAAAATCCCGTAATTATTAATTTACTTTGTTGAACAATTATTTCGAGGCTTATGTAATATTACGTAAGATTATGATTCTTTTGAGGTTAGAAACGTTTTGTACATGCGATACAAGCACATGCAAAGAGAATGATGCAACTGTGGGGCCCAAACTGTCCTGTTTTTGAAGCTATTATTTATATTTGCGAATCAATGATCTCAGAAAGAAGTTGCCTTTAAAATTAATTATTGATTGGGCAAATAATTAGAAGGTGTTTTGCTCTAACACACTTAACTCCTTAAAAACATCACTAAAATGCTTCTGTTCACATTAACGTCCACCTAACTGTTATGATATCTGTTTTATTTTAAACAATTCAATTCTAGCCCATGCCAGAGAGGCTCTTGAGCTGACAAAGCTCCAGGAGTCCACGAAACAAGCAGAAATTATGTCCCGAGCCAAAGAGTATGAAGCGAACATCGAGCAGTTGAAAATTGAACAGAAGAGAGTGGAAGGAGATGAACGCAGAAAAACAATAGGCGAAGAAACCAAACAACATCAAATGCGAGCTCAATACCAGGATTCCCTGGCAAGAAAGAGATACGACGATCAGCTTGGGCAACAGCAGAGAATGAATGACGAGAATTTACGTAGACAAGAGGAATCAGTAGCTAAGCAAGAGGCCATGAGAAAGGCCACCATCGAGCACGAGATGGAACTGAGGCACAAGAACGAAATGAGAAAACTCGAAGCTGAATTGAAAGCAAAAGCCAAAGTGGACCGTGAGAATCAGGACCTGAATCTCGAACAGATCAGACTGAGAGCCTCTGAGAACAGAGTTACTGTATTGGAGTCCATCAAGACTGCTGGATCCGTTTTGGGAGCAGGGGTCACATCACTTCTTCAGGATTGGGACAAGATATTGGCAGCTGCTGGTGGTCTGTCCCTTGTGGCCCTCGGGGTTTACACAGCCAAAGGATCAACTGGTGTTGCGAGTCGTTACATTGAGGCTCGACTGGGCAAACCTTCTCTAGTACGAGAGACCTCCAGGTTCTCTGCTCTGGATATCGTTCGTCATCCTATCAAGAGCGTTCAGAAACTCACAGAAAAGCCTTCTGATGCACTATCAGGCGTAGTTCTAGCTCCAAAACTCGAGGAGAGGCTGAGAGATGTTGCTATAGCCACGAAAAATACAAAACACAATAGAGGAATGTATAGGAATATTCTCATGCATGGCCCACCTGGCACTGGTAAAACAATGTTTGCCAAAAAATTGGCCCAGCACTCAGGCATGGATTATGCGATATTGACAGGTGGTGATTTGGCACCTCTTGGGAGGGATGGGGTAACTGCTATTCACAAAGTTTTCGACTGGGCCTCAACCTCCAGAAAAGGTCTTCTTCTCTTTATCGATGAAGCCGATGCCTTCCTGAGGAAACGGTCGAGTGAACATATCTCAGAGGATCTCAGGGCTATGCTCAATGCATTTCTCTACAGGACTGGCGAGCAGAGCAGCAAATTCATGCTTGTACTCGCGTCTAATACACCCGAGCAATTTGATTGGGCTGTTAATGATCGACTCGATGAAATGGTGGAGTTTCAATTGCCTGGCATTGAGGAGAGGGAGCGGCTTATAAGACTCTACTTCGATAAGTTTGTTCTTCAACCCGCTACCGAGGGCAAAAGGAGGCTGAAGGTTGCTCAGTTTGATTATGGAGCACTGTGCATAAAAATGGCGGAGATAACGGAGGGTATGTCTGGAAGGGAACTCTCCAAGCTTGGAGTCGCTTGGCAAGCTGCTGCTTATGCTTCAGAGGATGGAGTGCTGACGCAGCAGATGGTTATTGATAAATGCCTCGAGGCTGTCAAACAACACAAGCAGAAGGTCCAATGGCAGAGTGAGCAAGAGAGACAGGAGTCAAAATCTATCTACGCTGAATCAAGCAATACGACAGAGTCAAAAGCAGATAAACCAGAGCTGCTTTCTGTTGAGGCTGCCTGCAAATCCGAAAGACTAGCCACCGCCTAACACTGGAGAGTTATAGTTTTCACTAGCTTCGATCCAATGGAACAAATACCACTAATCTAATACGATAGCAAATCATATTATATGTACTTTATTGTATATAACAATTTGAAATTGAAAAATTCCATTCACTGATTTTCGATTAGAAATGGTTATTACACAGATGCTTTTACTGTCATTAATTCCATTCAATTTTTTTATATTTAGTTTTATGTATTAGGTAAAACAATGTTATATGAATTATTCAATTGATTATCTTTCAATGAATATACTTCATCTCGATACCAATCTGTTGACAATTACTGCATTATTTTAGTATGATTGTAAGTGACAAACTTCCCTGTTCCCTGTTGTTGAAATAATTGTCTGATGGATGGAATAGTACAACTCAGAGAGAATATTCATTCTCAAATTGATTGGTAATTAGAAGTAAAATTGATGATCAGCGCATGATATTCTATAGTTTGAATTCTTTTCTATGTTCAAAAGATGTAATTAATGAAGAATATTTGCGTTTGGATTTCACTAGTTTCTTACGCATCCCAGTTCCTTTTTTTATAGTTAATTAATCCGGGACAGAAATAAATTTTCTCAAAATACATTTGTAAAACATTTTATTGCTCTATATTATTTCAGCCACATCATAAATCCTCACTTGACAAAAGTATATTTTATTTTTCTCGGCGGATGTGTTGGTAATCCCGCATACCTCATCGTGAATCATCAGCAATAATTTTAGATAATTATAAAATTAAATCAAATTTTCCTGATCAACAATCACAACGGATTGTGATAGTCCTGATGATGAAGTAATGAGTTCCCGAGGGGTATTTTTCAATCAGTGCAATTAATATAGCTACTCACAAGTGCATGAGAAAGTTGTGATTGTTCAAATGTTAAGAAACGACTTACAATTATTATATTAATCATAAACATCGATCGTTCATTAAAATCTTAACTGCAACAATTATACCAAGTGTTGGGGAGAGTAGCTTGACGGAAAACCTTTGACATTTTTCTATTGTAAAGAAGAATTGAGCAGACTATCGACATTTTTATTAAATTAATAGGGTCCATTTTACCTAACTCATCCCCATTATAATTTTAATAAAAATATATTTTTACACGTTTTTCCCTGAATGTTAACTCGTATCTGGGGTAATGTTTGGCGATAGAGATCGACGAGGATAAAAGATAATGAACCATAGCCCCTTTACAATGACAATTTTTTTTTTCTGAATGCAGTGCGTGGTAATACATCTAGTCGCTAAATTCAAAACTTAGTTGTCTATCAAAAGGAGAACACATTGCTGGTATTTATTCGACGACTGTAATATCTAAATTATTATCATCACTTTCAGCAATAATTTACATACAATTAGGTTGTTGCATGAAATTTTGATTGAATAAAATTATTGAATAAGAAAATTTACGGGAAATTTTTAAAAAACTGTCCACGAGGGCGATCCTTTATGCAGTTATCGGATAAAAAAAAATACAGAGAATATTTTTCACTCAATCTTCATACTTAACAACGAAAAAAGTCCTTGGGCAATTCTAAATCTCCATTAGTTTATTATCAGTTTTCAGTCTAAACAAAAAAGGCATCTTAAGGGTGGCACAGCATTTTAACTTCACTGTTTGGCAGATTTGATGGTTTACTTTGAGATGAAAAATTTAATCATGTGTCATCAAAAATATTGTTGTAATTAACTGCCGTGGAGATGTTAGAGTATACCAGAAGATCCCTCTGATCATGATTTTCAATAAAGAAAAAAGAATTTAATCCCTAACACGTAGTCCCCATATACTCGTTCTGCGTACGCCAACGGTGGGTCTTGCAACAGAGCTGTACAAGAATTTATTGATCTCGGTGTTATTGCAATTGGCCTGGAATGATTTAAGTGCTGAGTCTGTCATCAATCCAAATATGTCCAAGTACAATAGAGAAGGCATGTGAGTGAGTCTTGCGTATGAGGAGGATAGGGGAATTCCATAGCAACGACTCAGGGATAGGTGTTCCAATTGATGCAAAGTCAAAAAGCTGTTGATTGAAGCTATCGATAAAAGAGTGCAGTCACTAACATCGAGCTCTACGAGATCAGGGCAGGTTGCAACAAGATCTGTGATGTGTTGATCAGTCATAGTTTTCCTGCAGCCGGACATATTCAATCTGGTTACGCTGCGAGGAAGAGAAGAACAGAGAAGGCTTATGGAGTCAGGTTCCAGAGAGCACCAGGACACGTTCAATGAAGTCACGCTAAAATACATTTATATTTACATAAATATTGGTTTCGTCTTTCAAAGCGAATTCATTTTTTGATTTTAATTTTTTTGAATGGAAAAATCAGTCCACTTACTTGGCCAACCTGGTGAGATATTTGACGCACCGAGTATTAATGCCCTCACACATAGTTAAATTGAGCACCGTGATGTCTTTATTCTTACTAATAGCCCGACAACTTTCTGCGTTCAATATACACTTCTCCAAGGACAATTTTTTCAACAACCTGCACTTGGACAGAAGGTCAGCCAATCCTTCTGTAGATATAACTGACATTGAGAGATCTAGATATTGTAATTTACTCGTATAGCCATCGCTAACGACTTCACAACCCGGAGAAAATACTGGATTAGCTAGTTCAGCCTGTGCAAGCCTCAGTATTTGTACACCACGTGGTAAAATATGTCCCAGTGTTCCTTGACCCAATACTTTACCACCGAGATCGAGTCGAGACCAGAGGGCCTCATCTCTGGCAATTTGACACCAACGTTTACACACGAGCATTGACCGTACTAAACACTTTTTCGGTAGCCACTTGAGTATCATCAGTATCATCTCGTCGGAGAGCTTTGAGAATTTATCATCCCCTAGTAACGAGCTTCTCTTTTTCCTTCTGAATAAGTAAAATTGATCGAGTCCACTGGTATCAGAATTCGAGGTGCTTGTGCTGAAATTTCCCTGGTGCCTGTCACCAGAGCATTCAGCTTCGATTCTGGTTGCATAACCAGATTCATTTTCTAGAGAATTCAAAATGCTCCCTGACTCATCCATTATAGCATAAGCGGTTTGCTCCAGTCTGCTGAGATTTCCTCTTTCAAACTTGGAGCAACGATAGATATTCTCCTTCTCATCACCGAGGATATTATCGTCAGCAGCTGCGTGACGCCCTGATACCATACTACTGGGTGATACTGAACGATCCTGTGACTGCGATCTCTTAACGCTGTCACAGCTGGTCTCATCGTCGAGCATACTCACCCCCAGATCCACCATTACCGCAGCCTCCACAACGCTTGTGTCTCCCGGACACTTCCATTTTCTTGCGCTCTTCGAATCATTATTTCGAGAATTGTTCAGATTGTTGTTGCAGCCGTCATCCAAGCGTTTGCGCTTGCTACTGTTATTTGAACACGAAAATTTTTTATCATTTATAAACAATCAATGTTACCCTACAACAATCATTTAGTTGGGATTCTAATGAATTTACGAGGGAAAAACCTTTCTCCTGAGTAATACAAACAAATATATATTAGTTAATTGGGTAGGATTTTCAGGGCAATGGAATAATTACAATCAGATTAATCAAAGCCTTAGTGTATGTTCATTCTTAATGTAGTGTTTTCGTAATTAAGTCGAACTAAATGAACAAATCGTTAATCACCTGTGCCACCAAGGGACTTCAGGATCCCTATCCATTTCACTTAGACTCTACCTTTCCAAACGATTCAATAGACAAATCACAACCGACTAATACCCGAATCGATGACCATAAAATCCAACTGCTGGAAAAAATGTCAACAAGGGAAGTCAACAAACTGACGCGACTCTTCAATCCCTTTGAAATATTCAAACCGAATTCTAAAACGTTGTTACACATCGATTGAAATCTTAACAACAGAGAATTATATAAAAGTGAACTCGTAGAATTTACATTTGCCTGTTATTAAGGGAAATCTTTCAGAGGGATCACATGATCAAATTGACGGGTCTAATTACAGATAAGATAATTTTGTGAAAAGTCAACTGGAGAAGTCGATTTTGTCAGGTAATCGCTCTGGGAGACTCTACCCCCCCTCTCCTCTCCCTTAAGGTGTCAATATGGAAACTAGTTCCCGGATCACGAAATAATTTTTTAAAACAATTTTGGGAGGATTAATACATGACCTACAATATCAATGGAATATTTTTTTTGTCAGTTAAACATGAGTGAATATGGTGCATTAAAGTGCCCAGAAGGGGACTTTGACGACAGGCAAGTGACAAAGACTTTTGGGGGAAAACACTTAAGAGAACGCGCTCCTTCTAGTACCGATACTCCTCTGTCATAATAACTGATCAGTCGATCCTGCAGTTGCAGTAAAAAAACCACTGTATTGTGACGAAAATGCTCGATGAGAAAATGTATGGGCCAGTGGTCTGTTTGGGACTGCAGTGAGTGGCCAGAAGGAAGATTTTTCCGAGGATAGCAAATCCATTGGCTTTGGCGTTTTATTTTTTAACCTCACTTAATGCGCGGGGTTTCGGTGGACAGCCATGGGAGAATTTTTTTTCCAAACAAAGGAATAAAATTGTGAAACTTACGTAAGCCAAGAGCTCGGAGGGGAGAACTCAGGAAAGAGTTCCGCCAGATTGATCTCCTCTTCGTCGTCGGTACTCATTTTTTCGGAATTATGAGATGTTAAAAATGTGTCGATGTTAATGTATATTTCATACCATAACTAAAAACTGGAGTTACACTCCCTCGTAAATGCTCGGGTTAGGTTGGGTTCCAGCGATTTTACCGCTACGCCCCGAAGCTACGGTACGAGGTGGAACCGTGTCACCCAATGCACTCAGGGAAGGGAAAATATCGATACGATAAATATCGATATTTCTTTGATTCCCGTAGTGCACCGAAATAAAGAGCTTTGAAGTACGAAAATAACAGACGCTTTTACAGAACGAATATTAATCGTTAAAAATAATTATCGTGTGATGCTGCTCTGTATGCGTCTGTCTGGGTATCTATGCGATTGTAGTCGTCTGCACCTCTCGCTAAAAAACTAAATCGATATGGGGAAGTATCGATACCGTAGGCACAGTCCTGTGCACAGGCTTGTGTGGGTGTCGCGATCGTACTCCCGATATTTTATTCGCAACAAAAACAGCTGATCCGTGATCAGAAAGTGGCAAAATGTCTGAGAAGAAGAAATCCGGAGACCAGGGGAATGATGCAGAGTTGGATGACTTGTTGAACAGTGAGTACTTGAATTTACTAAAATCGAATATCATTTTAATCCCTCATAATTATGATTATTATTACCAAGTTAAATTATTGGAACTATCATCATGAGCATGTCATCACCCAACTCCAGGACAAAGTTCGTTAAATAGATGTTAATATATTCCTTGTCAGAGGGAACGAGTTAACGATATTTTTCAATATATTGTGGGGAAAATTATGGATATTTTGAGGGAGCTTTGCATGGTCGTTAACCTCCAACAATCCTATTACATTTATATTTTAAGAGACAAAAATTATACATTTTAAGATACAAAAAAAATGTTAAGTTGAAAGGATTCATAACCCGATGCATTAACATTTAATCAAGAGATGTGACAATCGGTTACGCCACGTAACGTATCATTCTCAGGTGCTCTAGAGGACTTTAACAAAATATCCCAGCCGGTGAAAAATGAGGATGCTCCAGGGCTTGCCACAACCACTTATATAAACCCCCCAGAGGATGGTCTCGATGAGTGGACGCAGGATTTCATTAAAAATGCTGCAGAACGAATTGACAAGAAACTGCAGATTTTAATGAAGAGACGTGAGTCTACTCTTATGTAATATTATTGTAGAACAATTTTTTTAGGGTCACAGAGGAATAATCGCTCAAGTCATTCGATGTATTTGTGTATTCAAATGAATGTTGACACTGCAAAAATTGTCTTTTCGATTTTTATTGCATTTTTTCCAACAGTGCAACCTTGTTGATTCAAATGTTTAATGAAATGTTTAATATTATACACCAGAGGGTATTGATGGACCAGAGGATGAGGACGACGTGGGTGGATCTCTGCAACAAATGGCACAGACCGTAGCCAATGCGATATCCGCTGATAGTCCACCAGACAGTGAGGGAAATGAATTTCAGACGGCTATTGCACAAGCTCTTAAAGATATCTCAGCAACTTCGGAAACGTTACAGGTAATAATCGCGATATTAAATTTATGGAGTAACAAAATTGCTATGGAAGTAAAATAAATTGTAGTTTTCAAATGAAGAGACTTTTTGTAAAATTGAGAAGTAACAATAATTTTTATATTTTTCAGAATGCTGCACCAGGCATAACCGAAGCGGATCTGACAGCAATGTTTGGCCAGACATCCCTCGATGAATCAGGGGACGGTATATTGCCTATGATGCAAGCAATGATGCAATCACTCTTGACGAAAGAAATACTGTACCCTTCACTCAAGGAATTGGTGGATCAATACCCAACGTGGCTGGATCAGAAAAAGGACAGCCTGTCACAGGAGGATCTTACGAGGTTTACCAAGCAATTCGGTCTAATGCAGCAAGTAAGTATTATTCTATATACTATAGCCAATTTTTTTTTTAATTTTTGTATTAATCTACTACCTCATCAAATTTTTTGGGGCAAATTTGAGCTGAACTCAACCGATTTCTTTCTGAATTAATTTAAATGATCGTAAAGAGGGAATGCTCATTTTCAAATATCCTGCAGGTCTGCGGAGAATTAGAGAAAGAAAAAGAAGACGATTCAGAAGCCACAAAGAAGGCGCAATTCAACAAGATTCTTGGTCTCATGCAAGAAATGCAAAACTGTGGACAACCACCTGAAGACCTGATTGGCGACCAAACAAATCTATTTGATTTCGATAAGGATGGAAATCCACTCATTGGCCAATCGTTTCCTCCTGGCGTCGATCCCAAGAACTGTAGTATAATGTAATAAAATTCAAGGCAGCAACAAATTGTATATAGAGCAATGTAATCATATTCGATTATTTCAGCCTCTCCTAGATACCTTCATTGATCACGAGATGTTTTTCTATATTTCCAGTGGAGTTCTAATAACTAAGTGTGTACGCAGTCATAATGCATTGAATAACACGTGGCAATTTCCTGAATTTGTTAACTATATTTATATTCTTTGTTTTGTATTGATGAAAAAAGTAATAATCTATGAAATCATCATGTAGTTATTGACCACCATGAATTTTATTTCAACCTCTCATTCTGTGTGTAATGTACCTAAATTCATTAAACCCGTGTAATCGAACAGCAACATGTGTAAGATATACCCAGATTTATGAATGCGATTAACAATTCATTGTCTAATAGTTCGTGAAGACAAAAATAATTTCATTGAAAAAACTGATGAATTCTGTAGATAGTTGTATTGGACTTCCAGTAAAACTGTGTCTTTCAAAAAATCAGCAACACGTAGATTCATCTACTAATGATAATCAATGATCACAATAACTTATGAGAAAGTCTATGATTCCCAGAATAATTCTCTAACATCACATTAATCTTACGATAGTGGTGAAAGAGCATCAACACCCGGCAACACTTTTCCCTCCAACAACTCCAAACTAGCTCCACCTCCAGTGCTAACGTGACTGACTTTGTCCTCGGTCTTCCATTTGGCAGCACAAGTAGCTGTGTCACCTCCACCAATAATCGTGATGGCTCCACGTGTTGTAGCTTCCACTACGCTATCCATCAGGGCCTTTGTCCCTTTGCTGAAATTCTCGAACTCGAAAACACCGGCTGGACCGTTCCACACGATGATCTTAGCTCGTTTAATGGGTTCAGCGAATAATTCTCTGGATTTGGGTCCAACATCTAGGCCCATCCAGTTGTCAGGGATTCCAGATTCAATATCAGCAGCTCCTACAGCCGCATCCTCAGCAAATTTATCAGCAGTGACAAAGTCAACAGGCAGATGAATCTGAACATTGTTCTTCTTCGCCTTCTCGAGGAGATCATTCACGATTTTCGATCCTTCTTCGTCGAACAAAGAGTTGCCAATCTTCATTCCCTTGGTGACCTTCAGAAAAGTGTACGCCATACCGCCCCCAATAATCATTTCATTAACTTTATCCAACAGATTATTGATCAATTGGATTTTATCAGCGACCTTGGCACCCCCAAGAATAGCGAGGAATGGTTTCTCAGGATTATCCAAAGCTTTTGCGAAGTAATCAAGCTCCTTCTTCATGAGAAATCCACTAGCCCTGACGTCGAATCCATCTCCCATCATCGAGCTGTGAGCACGATGGGCAGTTCCGAAGGCATCATTCACATAAACATCACCGAGCTTCCTCAGAGCAGCACGAAACTCTTCGACCTTCGTTTTGTCAGCTTTAACCTTGCTGCCATCAGGCCCAACACCCTTTCCCTCCTCCTCCACATGGAACCTCATGTTCTCTAATAAAATGATGGAACCAGCTGCTGGGTCAGCACAAGCAGCTTCCACAGCAGGACCGACACAATCGTCCAGGAAGATAATTTCGTGGTTCAGCAGATTTTTCAGTTCATCTGCCACAGGTTTCATAGTGTACTTCAGGTTCTTATTACCATCCGGTCGTCCCAAATGTGACATTATGATAATGGCTTTGGCCTTCTTGTCCAAAGCATATTTGATCGTGTCGAGGGAAGCAACAATTCGTTGATTATTGGTTATCTTTCCATCCTTCATGGGGACGTTGAAGTCCAGCCTAGAAGGTTTCAAAGAACCAGAATATTAGTCTCCAACATCCTCCCTATAACCTTAAATGTGAATTGTGCAATCCTATCCCAAAAAAAATCCCATCATATTTGGCTGACCCTGATCTAAATGGCAGCACATTAACATGTTCGTGAAGGAGAATACATTCAATTTTCTACCATCACAGAAAAGTATTGTAATTTCTAATCATGTCAAGAATAATTCATAAATAAATAATAAAAGTAATAAATGTGATTTTGGCCTAAGCCCACTTTGTTCAGATCATCACACATTAAAAATTACTTCCATAAAATAAATTTTTAAAAATAAATCAATACATCACCTCATCAGTATCCTTTTGCCGGTTACGTCCAACTTGTCGATGCTGAGTTTATTTAACACCATTTTTATGCTTTTCACTGACCTCGACGACAATAAATTAATGCTCTTCGAGAGATATTGTACTCGAGTAACAAACAAACGTGACTTCGTTACGTGATGAGTGAAGTTGTTTGTAATCCAGAACAAGATTTTGTTGGAGATTTTGTATAGATGTGCTCAACGCCTCAACAGTACCCTGGCAATGTCAGATGAAGGGCAGTGACAGTGTCGCCCTCAGTTCGGCTTAGAAATTACGACGGGATCTGTTCTGTTGTTGAGAATCAGATGATTTTAGGTTATGTATCTGACACCAATGACACTCAGGCATTTGAATGCTACAGAAGAGTCATTCAAGCTGATATAATGTTGAATCTGAGTTCCGAAAGAAAACAAGAGGTTGTGAGTGGTACCTGTGCCACGACTGGAAAGAATATTCCAGGAAATTTGTGTGGGGAGAATAGAGTGAATAATGCTGGACAATTAAATTATAAGATTATTGGGAATCGTGTGGAGAGACCCTTCGTGTGTCTAGAATGTGATATGAGTTTTGATCGACTCTCCCAACTTGATTATCACAAAAGGAGTGTCCACCTTGGTGAGAAGACTCAAATATGTCAGATCTGTGGAAAGAAATTCTTCAGAAAGGCAGATTTAAATACTCATCTGAACATACACCTTGGAACCAGTCAGTCCATTTGTGATATTTGTGGACGGAAGTTCAATCATGTGTCAAATTTAATTAGACATGCCAGAGTTCATGCAGGTAACTAATTTATGGTAATGAGCGTAGAGAGATGTATAAAAAATTGGTCCAACGAATTTAATGATTTTATTTCGTGGTGATTTGGGGCATAAGAATTCCTCATTTCCAAGAATGGACAAACTGAGTGGGTGAATTAATTTTTTGTGGATATGGAAGTACTTTCACTCAGGTACTCTGCTACATTGTCTTACAATCCTTTATGGACTTTTCCTTCCAGGAATAAAGCCATATCCATGCTCCATATGTGGCAAGAGATTCACCCAGATAAGCTCAGTAGTCAGGCACAAACGGATTCATGACAAAAAATCCGGGAGTACCACTGAAACTGCTGGAGATGCTGAAGTAAAGAAATTGATAAAGCGAAAACACTATTGCAAAGTTTGTGGAGATACTTTTCCCTTTATCGTTCTCCTACGCCAGCATGAGACCAGGCATTTCGAAGGTGATGGTAGCATCCAGTGTGAGCGATGTAAAATGGTATGAGTTTCAAATAATTATATTCCATACAACAAGACGTGAATGCATGCATGATAATAAATTAATTAATTGTTGGACAATCTGATGGGCCTTCAGACCAAAAGATAAACTAATTTTCACCGAATATTCCAGCCCTTTGGAAGCCAGTCATTCCTTCAAGATCACAAATGCCGGTTGCCTGCTCCCCACATAAAAAAAATTGACTCGACCAATATTAGACTGGCCCATGCAGACCTGGGCCAGCAATTACTCGACTTAGAAATCGACTACTTATCCCAGAATGATTTCGATCAATCTAGAAATGTGAACGTCCTTGAATCCGTGGAAGTTGGTTCAATAAATAAAAACCTGATCGATCCCCTAGATCTGCAGAGTCTAAGCGATCTGGACAATTCGTTTAATCATCCAAATGAGAGTCAGAGATTCTCTGAGGATTCGGACTTTGAACAGGTAAGACCCTCGGATTTCCTGACAACGTTTGAAGAGATCATCGGATACCATGACAGCCAAACTCCAGGTGTGCGATTGGTTCAGCACGAGGAGGGGGACCAGTTCTTCGAGCTCGTCAGGGACCCCCTGGCATACCTCAGTGACAGCAAGAATTGCGATAAAACAGAAGAAGTTAATGCTTCGAACAAAAATGGCATCGAGAGCATGGAAAGCTCAGCCACCGACAAAGTCGCGATGAAGAAGAGAAATAGGAAAAAATCATCGACTGACAAGAGCAGAAGTCAAGAGCAGAAGTACGAATGTACGATCTGCAGGAAAAAAATTTCCACAGCATCGAATCTGAAGCAACACACAGGCACTCACTTCCTGGATCAACAAAAGTTTCACTGTAAGGACTGCGGAATGTCATTCGCCTGGAAGTCAACACTGAATAAACATCTAGCGAGTAATCACCGGCCCGATGGGCCCCAGAAATTTGTCTGCGAGATATGTCCCCGGGTTTATTTCACTCTCTCTCAAGTCAATGAACATGTCAAGCGAGATCACCTGAAGGTGCGCAATCACATGTGCGAAGAATGTGGCAAATCGTTCTTCAAGAAGTTGGATCTTGAGTCCCACAGGAGAACTCATACGAAGGAACGACCCTATGTCTGTCAAGTTTGTGATAAAACTTTTTATCATCAGAGCCATATAATTAGACATGAGAGAATACATTCTGGTGAACGACCGTATTCTTGTGATTTTTGTCAAAAGACGTTCTCGCAGCTGAGCTCGTTGAAGATGCACAAGCAGAGGCATCACAACGAGACCAGAATGGATATATTGGAATATCAGAATAACGAAGACGATCCGATAATACTGAAAACGTTTTAATGTGCTTTGAAATGAGAGTATTTTCTTTTTGATTGATTTCAAACTCTGATCCTGACGAATGTAAAAAAAGTATGAAAATATAAAAAATTATATAAAAACATATATTTATATAATTCTCCGTGGTGTCAACCATTTGCGACGCCGCCTAACTTACCGACTCCCTATCCCTCCAGAATTATAGACATGTTTTTGCAAACACGAGCAGGGTTAGAAGTACTGTAAAATTATCCTCATATTTGTCCCACCCTCTTCATTATTTAAACAAATACAAGTCGCTGTCATTGACGTTAAGTGCTAAATCAAGAGGAAGCGACTGAAAGAACAGAGACTTGAAAATACATGTAAGTAGACGCTTACCATGCCAGAGAAAATTTAGAGGTTATCCTCTCAATGCGCCTCTCAATTTCCAGCGGGGAAAAATCTTAGACATATAATTACCAATAATGTGGCCTTGGGTGATGGGTGTACTGAGACGTTACATCCCAATGGTAACCCTTCCCTTCGCCGGTGTTGTTGGAGTCGCTGGATATTATGTGGAGGGTTGGTTGTCAGACCGTTACACACCGGCAACAGCCCCAGTCAAAGATCAGCGTGAAGATAGATTACTGGAGAACATTGATACTGGAGTAGCTAAAAAGAAACATAATCCCCTGGAAGTTAATCTATCCCCATCTTTGGCCTCTTAAGAATTTCATTCGAATTAAATTAGTTCATTTAGTTAGTTCAAATATATATAAATAATATGTATACGATTATATATATTTTTTCAATGGATCTACAGTCTCATTAATTTATCCATAGACAACCATGAATTCATTTGAGATGAAAAATAATAGAAACATTTTATTCAAAATTATTTTCTTTTATTGAGTAACAAATTGCACATTAAATTGCACAGCCATTGGATCATGTCTGCAGCTATAGAATATTAAAATGAATTATTCAATCGAGTTTATCATTTGATTCCCCATTAATCTATCCAACTTCATGATAAATCAAAAATCATAATTTGGTCGGCTCCTGATAATTTCTAACTGATACATTACCTTGCGTCATATATTGGTCCATTCAGAACGCAGTTAATCGATAATTGTGCTTTTCAATTACGCTTGTACACCGAATTTATATTCAACAGTGTGATAGTACAAGTCACCAGGTTTGATAATGCTATCAGGAAAATTTACGTGGTTAACAGCGTCAGGATAATTCTGTGTCTCCAGGCAGAAAGCTCCGTGTTTGAAGTAGCTCTTCCCCTCCTTTCCTGAAATTCCAGTCGCGTTGGTGTCTGGTAAAAAGTTGGCTGTGTACAATTGAACACCTGGCTGATTGGCATATACCTCGAGAGTCCTCCCTGAAGGTGGATGGATGACTTTAGCGACTAGTTTATTGTCTCGATTTTTTTCCCCATTCACAATACAGAAATTATAATCGTAGCCACCTCCGGGGACCTTATTAATTACGTCACCCAGTATCTTAGGACTTCGGAGGTCCATAATACTGTCGGCGACGGGTCTTATTTCACCGGTTGGAATGCTATCGGTGTCTGTCACTGTCCAGCGATCGGCGTTGAGCATAATTGAGTGTTTGTAGAGTTCAGAGGCATTCGTTGCCTGAATCGAATAGAAATACGATTTTCAATAGATCATATCTTTCAAAATTAATTGCAAACCATCAACTTACGTGTCCAGCCAGATTAAAGTAACTGTGATTCGTCAGATTAATTGGTGTAGCTTTGGTATCACAAGCTTTCATAACAATAGACAGAGTCCCATCGTTCTTGAGCCTGAAAATAGTTGTAGCAATAACTGCCCCTGGAAAGCCCTCGTCACCATCTTCACTCAGAAGGGTCATGACCAATTCATCCCCACGAATTGTTGATTCCCAAATCTTTGAATTCCAACCTTTGAAACCTCCATGGAGGGTGTTGGGGGGTATATTTTTGGAGACATTTATCTCGAGACCATTCAATTGAAATGTCCCTTTGGCAATGCGATTGGCGACTCTCCCGACAGTCGCTCCGAAGTAGGGGTTGTCCTTCTGAAGATATCCTATCAAAATAATTAATTCGATTGCGTTGTAGCACGCATTTGTTTATCAGAGGAAACTACCAAATGTTAAATGATAAATAGGAGATAATCATTTCATTTATTCTGATTTTCTGCATTTAATTAACCCTTCCTCAGTGAAAAAATGACGATTATCTGTTCGAGGGTGTTCTCAACATTTTTCAATACCTTCGATGTTATCGAATCCCAGGACAACGTCCACAACCTTGCCATTCTTATCAGGAGTACGAACAGCTCTGATAGTAGCACCATAATTGAGAATATCAACTTCTTGATGGTTGTGATTCTTCAGGGTGAACATTTTAACTTCTTTCCCAGCAACTGTCCCCCATGACTTCATGGTGATCCCTGTAGCATGGGTTTGAGCCATCTTGAGGATTCTGGTGAATAACGTGGGATAAATTAATGTAATAAAGGTGTTTCAATTGTTATCAGGGATTTCTTGATAACTGACAAGACTTAAAATGGACAGAATTGTCTAGACTTCCACAATGAACATATGGCATACGTTTTTTTAATGTAATCTCCGACGCAAGAGGACTCGTCAATAACTTTACGACGCTGATAAGCCACAACAGAATGGCTTTACACGAACATAACTGTCGATATTTATGTTGCGCTTGCACTTATCTTTTTACCTGGGATTCGAAGTTTTGGAATTCTTGGCAATTCTATTTTTTAAATTGACAATACTTTGGGCCAAGAGGGCAGAGGGCAGAGGTCATTGGGCAGAAACTAAGGATCGTCTCGACTGAAATTATTTGATTGTTGTGACAATGATAATTCTATGTACATTGTACATAATTAAAAAATGAGTTAAACTTCTTGTTACATAAGTCGTGAATTCATGCGTCTCACCCCATGACTTCGAACAACGTCAGGAAACTTTTAAGTAACATTTCTAGAGTTTTTGTTAATCACGTGAGAAATAAACAACTCTTCCGTCTACGTCCGTTGTTTAACTAAGTATACAGGGCCAAAGAAATGTCTATTTATGACCGTTAATTACAAAAGAACGGCGACCTTGAATGATTATTAACTCGTTGAGAAGTGCTCCAGTCCTTTGTAGAGATCCTCAAACACCTGCTGTTGCTCGTTGACAAGTGTCAGAATAAATGGTTTGTCTGGAGGTAAGAATAAACGCCTATTGATCCTAACGTGTCGTTAATTTACGTCCACGAGTGCATACACCGCTGCTGTGTAAAGTATTGTTGAAAATAAATAATGATAAAGTGTCAGGTCCAGAGATTATAGGGGAGATTGGTGAGGCTTCTGAAGTGGGTCCACCCGCGATATTTCGCAGCGGTGGCGCATGAAGTACGATGGTGAACGTGTCTGTTGGTAAGGGATCACCACGGAGTACGTGGCATGCCATTCGGGGAAGCCCATTCGCGATTTTTCTAAGGCCCTGGGAATATTCTAAAATCGTTTTTTTCGATTTTCGTATTTCCTGTGGCTCCTGGGCCTCCTAGACCCTCTCAGCTCAGTTAGCCCAGTTCTCCGTGGAGATGCCTTATCGACAGACACATTCACTATCGTAGGACACGCACTACCGCTACTCAAACATAACCTATATGACAGTCTCTCAGTCTCTTTCACCTTATCTCTAATGTCGTCGCGACTATTGCGAAT
The DNA here is from genome assembly GCF_034640455.1 of Diachasmimorpha longicaudata. Taxonomy (NCBI): domain Eukaryota; kingdom Metazoa; phylum Arthropoda; class Insecta; order Hymenoptera; family Braconidae; genus Diachasmimorpha; species Diachasmimorpha longicaudata. The sequence goes on from NC_087240.1 coordinate 4,965,142, forward strand.
GGCCTTCATGCTGAGGAGGTAGAGGAACTTGACTCATTACTAAATTCCAGAGAGTGGGAGTGCAGTGCTAGACGAACTCATATTTCTGTTAGTATATATACAGTCATTCAACAACATTGCGGAACAGTACAGGTGCAGTGAAATCGTTGTCAACATCAATAACTCATTAAGCATTCTCTAGAGCTGACGCCGTTCAAGGAACCATTGTCGCCTAAATTTCGCAAATTACGATAAAAAATTATCTTCTCAGACCGTCTCCGGCCACTTTCTCTCAATTTTGATATTCCAAGGGGTTTGGAGGAGTTGTGCCCCAGTGAAGATCGAAATAGCCAGTGAATGAGCAGATTTCTCCCCTCACAACTGCGTTTTCTACGTGCGAGTGATCTTACGAAAATGGGTGTCAGCAGCAAGGTATGAGGCCCTGTTCTCTAGACAAATTACCATGAGTTCTGCGTAGATGATGATACCTCGTAAATTTCATGGACTTTGCCTCCAGTCTGGGACATTCCCACTGACTAGGTGATGAGTCGTACCTGCGAACGTACGACCAGTCGATAGAAAATAACAAGAGGTATTACGTCAGGTCCTTATGTCTGGAAAATGTCTCAGTTCATTTTAATGGATTTGACGTACGTCTTTCCATGACAAGGAAAACCTAGGAATCAAATTTTAGCGATTCAAGGTTTCGATGTAAAAAAACTCGTTGAGTTTCAATGCAATTATTAGGAATGAAGAATGTTAATGATGTAGAAAGTATCAAGGTCATAGATTTTGTTTCGTTGTATGAAAAATAATATAATCAATTGATCTACTTGAAAATTATGTGTATGTACATCACTTAGATTGACGTAAACATCGAGTTTTCTTATCTTAAATAAATGACCTCCCAGATTGAAATTCCTGAAGGCTAATGAGCAAATTATCGGGTGTTTTCCGCCTTCACAAGATTTACGTCATGTTTGTCAGAATAATTCCGTTCTCGAAATCGTTTTTGCCGATTAAATCTTGACTACATGAAATTATTCGTCATATGTGTACTTTTCTACAGATTACAGACTTTCAACGTTGAGAATTTATCTCTGGGATAAACGTAATGCCTAACATTCTCTCATGCATTTCCTCCTGGTACGAGAGTACAAAGTTTATTATTCGGCGGTGCTCGTGACGATGTTCGTGTACCTTCGTGCCACAGCCCGCGCCCTAGTCTTCCTAGCTACCTGAAAATCAATGCAAATCTCATTTCGAGAGACTATAGACATCTCCAACTCGGCACACGTCGGCTTATTTCAGTATTGAACCTCCCAATTGCGTTTCACATTTATTTGTTATTGATGAAACGAGGAATGGAAACAGTAATAACAAGATTGCAAGTTTCGCATAGTGAATTGCTGCAGGAATGTATACGTATACCTATATAAATGAGCTCGATGACGCACAACAACATAACATTCAATGTGAAACTAGCTTTATCTTTTTCATCTTCTCACATTATTCAGGAATGAATTATCATCGATAGACCATTATCCGATAAAATCACCTTTCGCACATTTAGTTATTTTTCCTCGGAAATAGTTCGCGATAAAACGTCTCCAGTCAATATTGTCAAACAATTGAAATTTATTGCATCACATTTCTACAGCCGTAAAAATTGTACGATGTGTATTGTAAAGATTAACACTGTCGTTATCTGACTGTGGAAATTCTCTGATGTCGATAAGAATTATTGGCGCATTTGATGAAAATATTATCGTCTTTGTTGGCTAAGTTAATCACAGATAAAGTTTGATAGAACCATTTAGAGTTCATAAACCTCATTTGAGTAGATGACTCTCATTTTTTTCTGCTTTCAGATGTCTGATTCTAACCCTGAGATGAGGTCAACAGCAGCGAGAATTTGTCGTGAATCTTTAGCTGGAATTTGGAAACACGTCAACTCGGATAACATTGTCGTCAAGCATATAAGGTCTGTTAATCACATTTATATTGCTGGTATTTATGACAATAGTCAAGAAAAGTGGCGCATAGTTATTCTTTCTTTTTCAATTTTCTCCTGACGCTTGAATAAAGTGAATATTTGATTGAATGTTTCAGTGGGGGTCTCAGTAACTGGATGTACCTGGTGCAGTTACCAGAAGGCACTGTTCCACTGCGCGGGGAACCCCGTCAGGTGCTGATACGAATCTATGGTCAAATGCATGGAGAAAAGACAGTGGAAAGTATGATCACGGAGTCTGTTATATTTGCTTTACTCTCAGAGAGAAAGTTGGGGCCAAAACTCCACGGTCTCTTCCCTGGTGGTAGGATTGAAGAGTACATTCCAGCTCGTCCATTGCTTACTAAGGAGCTAGCTGATCCAGAGTTGAGTGCATTGGCAGCTGAGAAAATGGCTCAGATACATAGAATGCAGGTACCAATTAACAAAGAACCCACATGGCTGTGGAACTCTATGGCTAATTGGCTGGGTACTGTTGAAGAGGTACTGAATAATTTTGGAGATATTGACGACAAGCACATGGCTATTGTTGATAACATAAGGTCTCTGCAGCTTGAAAAGGAGATTGCGTGGTGTAGGTGAGTGTCCCCTGGCTTTAATTACACTCATCGTTGTGCAGACGAGGAATAGTATTTTCAATTGAGTGTCAATAAATTTTCGAATACGCGACATTGTTTATTTTAGAAATGTGGTAAATCAGCAGAAGCACGAGGTGGTCTTCTGTCACAACGACATGCAGGAGGGCAACATTCTCCTTCGTCAAAATACCCGCAAACGTGAATTAGTGCTAATAGACTTCGAGTATTCGGCGTACAATTATCGTGCTTTTGATGTAGCTAATCATTTCGTAGAGTGGCAGTACGATTACACAGCCTCGGAGTATCCATTCTACTACGAGAGACAGAATGCTGAGCCCACGGATGAACAAAAGGTAAGTTGCGTGACGGGGGGCTAGATGGGTTAAAAGAATCAGAATAATGTTTGCTCCTTGGTAAGGACAAATTTTCCCTCTATTTGTACATTCGATTCGTTCAAATCGTTCGATTTCATATGACTGAGGAAACCCAGTTTTCTTATTTGAAGTGGGCATACGTGTGATCATTTACAGGATCATTAATCATTTTCATGGTAATTGTATTTACTGAATACCATTAAAGTCTTCAGATTTTTTTTTTCACTTCATTGCAATTGCTTTCAGTTCGGGAAATGACACACCACATCATATAGAGCTAATTTTCCTTATTGGTAATGTCTTTAATTAAGTGATACCGAAGTACAGTTGAAAGGAAAATGTATTTTGACTCTGTAAGATCACGTGTAAGCTGATCATATCATTAAAATCGTGAACATAAGAGATATTAAAATTTACATGGGAGATATTTATGATCTCTGAGACAGGGGGGTTGTTAGGGACAACGTTGGCGTGTGTTGCGTGTGTATATGTTAGTTTCACAGGGTCACTAAGTACTGACGAGAAGGCTGAAGGCCTCCGTAACTTCACTTATGATGGTGATATTGGCATCGACAACATTATGCTGGCCCCTAGTGGAATCCAAGAGAGACGGCCAGGTGTGGGCCATCCAACAATTTGGCGAGCTCCAAGCATCTCAACAATCACTAGAGTACCTTGTACACGCACTCTCAATAATCAAATGAATAATGAAGCTCGAAAATAGTTGGTTTATTGTCATAATCCAACGATAATTATTAGTGTTTCAAAATTAATATTGCAGTGCGTTCAGATATTACCATGTTATGGTATATGTTATAGTGTTTTCAGAGGTTTTCACACACCTCCTGATAAATATCATCAATATGCACTGTATTTTATATAATTTTATATGATTTATATAGGCATATTATCACATTAATCATTGGGATATATTGATCCTTTATTCAAAACGATTGTATTTTTTTTTTATCGAAGTTACGTTTCTTGATAATTTGAATTTTGTTGATTTATCATCACTATTTGCAATGTGAGATTATCAATATTTCGTTCCGAGTTTGTAATCATTAATTTTGGTAATCAAATCATCATTAAATTACTGCGAAAATCATTATCTGAAAAAAAATTCTTTAAGATTATAAAATTCATGGAATATAGTAGCTTTTTTATCTACTTCTACTTCTCAGCGACCACTGAACTAATACATTTTCATTTTCTCTTGATAGCTCCACTTCATTAGACATTACTTGAAAACACTGGGCAAGGAGGATCCGCTTGAAGAGGAGAAATTGTTGGATGAAATTAAAGTTTTCACGATGATTAGCCATCTGCTGTGGGGATTGTGGGGCATTGTCAATTCTAATTCACAGATTCCCTTTGGGTACTTGGTGAGTTAAAAATATTTTTATTCGTATATTTATCGCGGTACTGGATTCATCATTGACATCTCAACGTATTTTTATCATCAGGAATTTGCTGACAGTCGATTGAGGAGCTACCAGTGCTTAAAAGAAAAAATGATTGTATCTGGACCAATACGATGTGGTGTAAAAAGGAAGGACGAGCACAACGATTGAATCTGATGCTTTTTTTTTCATTCACTTTGAGAAAAAGAGTCCAACTCAAGACCCAATTGTTGATCAGAGAGTAAAAAAAAATAATGAATGAACTGCCAGAAGAGTGAGTGGATGTTTATACCAACTGAATGATTGATTGCTTCCGTGATAATAATTGACATTGTCGTTAACGCCAGTTTAATGATCATCGATATCGATACAATCATCGATCGATGTTGAGGGTGAGGGAAGAGAGTTTATCAACCTACCTCAAAAATGTGATACATAGATTAAGAGCGAGGAATTGCTATCTTTTGATAAGTGAGGAAGAATAGGTAAGAGATCATCAATTAAACTTGCTTGGACCTCAGATGAATTTTATTCACAATGTCAATAGTTAAGGTTGGATTTTCAATACATATTGTCTATCCTCCTCAATTATCAACGAAATAATCGATGAGATCAAAAATTAGCGAACTACTTGACCTGAAAATATCGTCACAGAAAGAAAAAGAACAACGTGTCTTTGAATAACGAAAGAACTTTACTGACGTTGATTAATTTTCGTATCATGAGGCATTTGTGACTTGAAAACATTTAATGTGTGTTATTTTGAGGGATTGTCAATTAAGAAGCGGAATGTGGCATCATTTTTATTACGACCAGATGTGGAGTAACGAATAGTCGAATAGTTGTTACGTTTTTTAGCCAGCTTTCGTTAAAGGGCTTTTTCGGAGTGAGTTGTTCGTCGATGGTAGTCTTTTTTAATGAGAAACGACGTCTTCAGTATTTTCAATCGACAGCAAGTGGCCTTGTATTATTTTTATCAATCAAACGTATTTTATTCTCCTCGCGGATGCTCTCAACTGCTTATTTTCGAGTACTAAACGCAATCCTTGTTTCGAAATAAAGTTAGCTGGGTGTAAGATCTTCGCCGATAAAAAATGAACAACTTCGTCATCAACAACAGTATTAATATGTCGATATTAGGCAGTTGGTATTAAGCCCCTCCATGTTTTATTGGAGATATCCAACAGCATAAAAGCCAGTTGGTACTACAACATTCAACGCTGTATACCAATTGGCCATATAATTAGTACTTATTGAACATCCATTGATGTTGATTTATTGATTGATGACACCGACTTTGGTTATTGAAAAGAAGGACCATTTACTTAAAACTATGTCTTTATTTTATTCAGTTGATTGGTCCTATTTCATAAAACCGGTATTTAACCAATAATGCGGGAGTACTTATGGGAAAAACTATATTTTTTTCGATAACTGGGTATCTTAACTGCATAAAAATTTCAATGAAACATTATTCTAATGAAAAATCATGACTATTATTTAACCTTCATACGTTTGATGATTTTTCAATTGTAAATATTAGTGCCTTCTGTTATTTTTTCATCATTGATTCTGTATACGTGTATTTTTATTGATAGCTGAAAGTTTATTTCAATAAAATTATTACTGGACGATACAATTGTCATCACTTGAACCTACTCTATTTTACATATGAACATAATAATGAGTCTGGAGATATTACAATTTTATTTGTATTTGAAAAATGAATTTTCCCTTTAGAAAAACAATTTTTTAATGCATGCACATCGCATGAAAATATTTGATAAAATTCATGGGTAATTAGCGTTACGTTAATTATGTTCAGTAGAAAAATCCGAGAAAGTGATTACCAGACTGGAAAATTGATTATTTATAAATTATTTATAGCAAGATGTGAGGTGCTTTAAAAAATAACAATTTCTCCAGGATTTTCAATTAAAATAAGATATATATTTTCGTCAATTAAACAAATGTTTTACAAAACATTTTTTTCCATTCTCTGTCATTCGGTGCCTTTCCAACGGAAATATTAATTCCAATAAAGCTATTATTTAGGAAAACAATGACTCTCAATTAATCGTTCCATTTCATCGCCCTGAAATAAATAATCCCAGCAAATGAATCTCGATCACGCTCTGAAGAAGTTGATCAAGCAAAAACTGTAGCCACACCTTCTCTCCGGGTCTTTATTTCCCTGACATTTCTGCGGGAGGGGGAGCCGACAGTAGTGGGCGATCGAACGTAAAAAAATCTTTAACAACAATCTACTCTCCCCTTAACCACCCCTCCATTCCCCCTCGCCAGTCACCTCCTCGCGACCCCCCAACCGTGATCCTCGTGAAATGAATGGAATGCCGGCCCACGCTTCTCCCAGGGATATATGAACGGCAACCCACCCGCGCTTCACCATATACCAAAGCAAACTCCAAAGATACTCTTACTGTGCTTTACTATTCCCCCACTCTCTGCCACCCCCGCAAATCAATGATATTCCTTTACGGTTCTAGTTCTCGTTCTAAAGCAGATGATTCAATTGATCATGAGTATTAAATATTGAATCAGCGAATGACGGTTCATTAAATAGAAAAAAAATATTTTCAATTTTCGTGACACCTTATTGACAGTCATTTTCCTGTGGGAGAATGAAGATAATTAAAGGGAGAAGCGTTTAATAATTAATGCAATTGTCTGGAAAATTTCGGAAGATCCTCTAGATGTAAAAGTAAACCAGTAATTGAGTTAATTAATTCACTAACTTCATACTAATTTACCCTCTCAAAAAATATTCTCAATGAATTAATTACGAAGAGGGAAAAACTCCCTGGTTTTAAGTAATTAATTAAGAACTATCGAAAATCCACCTCCACCTCCGCCACCTCCTTCCAGCTGACTTCATTCATGCCTCCACCTCTCGACCCACCATCCAAAAAATACCTCTCCCATTACCCCCCGAAAATCCCATCTGAGCTAACCGACACCCACAAATCTGCAGTTATTCCTCCCGAAAAAGGTAATAACGCAAAAAAACATTATTTTACCGTGGGTATGAGTACGTGGGTGGTAGGGCTGGTTGAATCTAATATCTACTCACCTCTTCCCGTCCTTCCTCACCGCTCACCAACCTACTGTTATTTACCACTTGCCCTCGCGTGTGCGCGGAGTTCCCCTTCCCCACCAAACTGTCGACACAACCCACGCCTCGTTAATGAAAACATCTTTGTCAATGAACTGACGTCAGACACATCTGCCATTGGTCACATACCCTGTACCATGTGACTTTCAACGAATCAGAATTGGCGTTTCCACTCTGCCCTGACTGTTATCCGCCGCCATTTGCCCATTCTCCAAGGAAGGACGCTAGTGGCAAGGTGTGGCTGCCTCTCTGCTCCGACCATCGTGAGCACTTGACAAGTACCAAGCCTCCTGTGTACCAGGAACATTGTGGCTTGTTGAAGACGATTTAACTATCGTTTGTCGGGGCGGGGGGGAGGGATGGGGGGCGGGGAGGTTGGTCACAATGAGGGAAATAATCGAGTGGAGTGATGAAATAATGGTTTTGGAATGTAATTGACCCCTGGGGGTAAATGGACGGATATTAATTCGGAGGGATGATACTTGACAGGGCTACAATTGTCAATGAAAACATAAAGTGTTATCAGTGGATTTGCAATGTATCCACTGATTGCAGTGAAGTGACAGTACAAGTGGAGAGATGAGAATTCGTCAGTTGGGGTGAGGAGAGAAAATGCAGGATAAATAGTGAGGGAGGAATCCTGGATTGGATGTGGGACTGGGGTGCTATACGCGCAGCATCCCTTCGTCAGAAATCAGTGGAGACTATGAGAGTGAGTGAGAGAGAGGACGCGGCCAATATTCTTTTTTTTTTTATCACCGGAAGAGGTACAGCGGCGCGAGAGGGATGATAAGAGTTGTGTGTTGATACTGGAGAATTTGTTCACGAGTTTTTGATCAATGGTGGAGCAGGGTTGGGGGATTTATTTGATCAGTATTTGTTAATCAACGGTGAGGTTGTGATACTGAATAAATACCTTCTGTGGATCAATAATGGGGAGCTAGGACTCTCGCGGAGTTTGGATTTTGCTCCAGTGGATCTCGTTGTTTACGATATTAGGAGGTTAATTGTTCAGAATAAATCGAGAATTTATTGCCTTTGGACGTGGGACATTAACTGGTGATTCATCAGGACATCGTGAATTTTATGATACGGATAATAAGACACGATGCCGGGGGAGGGTATGAGTGAAGAGGGCTTTGTGAGGGTTGAGTGGTTGTTCAGGGAATTGAGATCTCAAGATGGACCTGAGAGGTTACTCATACTGGACTGCAGAGGTCATTTGGAATTTTTAGAGGCTCATATCAGGGGCTCTGTACCATTGGCAATACCCAGTATCATGCTGAGACGTCTTGCTGCTGGCAAAGTTGACTTATTAGCGACAATAAGGTGTATTGAGCTCAGGAACCGGGTTGAGGCGTTTTTGTATGGGGATGATGATAACCGGGGGACGTTTATACTCGTTGGAGATACCACTGATCCAGCTGGACATCAGGGGGAGACTATTCAGGTATTGAGCAGGCGATTGAGGAACTGCGGTGGCTGCGTTGCGACACTCATTGGTAAGATTTTTTATTTAAGATGAAGAAGTTTTTTTTCAAGTATGTAGATCCTTTGTCAGCCTTTCTCAACAAGTAGATCAGCTTATCACTGGCACAAGATGATGGAATCATTTTTTTCCATCAATAGAAATCGAGATACTTTTTTCGAGACAAATTGCTGGTACCAAATGTTTTACCAATTTTATCAACGATTTTTTTTTACTGTGACTGCATTGATCAGCGTGGGCAACCCTGTTGATCAATGAGACGGAATTTAATTTTCCATTTATAAATCGGGGGAAATTATGGCAGGGTGATTACACAATTATCGATTCAGAGAGAACGTGTGTGTGGATGTTCTGGGGAAGGGGGGGATTTTTTTTTTTCTGGTGAAGAGAATGATATCATCGTCTGTCGACGGAATATCAGCACCGGAAATGTTGGTATTCATCACGTGATGGTATCAGGAAGATATCAGTTGAACTGATGGACGAGCCAACCGGCATCGAGTTGTGAATGAAATATTGATTTGAGAGCTGACGTTAGGCTTTCCTTTTTCCTTTAACATCTGATTTCAGTGAATGTTGAGGGGGTTATAGGCAGTCCATTCACCCTTGTCGAGACGTCTTTATTCATTGTCCGGGGGGGAGTTTTTTTATCGTGTATTAGTAATTCATTTTGTGCGTGTAGAAATAAGACCCTCGGAGTTACTTGTGATGGGCCGTTAATCGAGCGATTTATTTATTCATTATTTCTGTCATTGAAAATTTTTGTTGCGATTAATTGCATGATCAACAAGTCAATAACTTGTGAATAATTTGGCGTTGTAGGAGGCTTTGGGACATTCCGGGACCGATATCCAGAATGGTGCGAAGGTAGTCAGGCGAGTGCTGAGGGACAAACCGGTCAGGATACAAATGTTGGAGAACTAATGGGACTGCGTTCGTTGAGGATTTCCACACCTCCCACGAGAGCTTATTCGGACAGTGACAGCGACAGTACTTGTGATTCTGTTGGTAAGATACCAATAATTAACTCAGGCATTGAGCCATTGTAATTACGTATTGGCAGTGGGTGATATGGATGTAAAAGTGAAGGAGAATGTCGTATCATCCCAAAACTAATCATCCTAAGCTTCATATTTAATGAATTAATTAATAGACTGATTGGGCAATGCAAAGCGATTAAAATGGACTGATTATTTGGAATTTCAAGTAGGTCCAGATGAGGATAAAGACTTTCCTGTGGAAATTCTACCACATCTATATCTCGGCAATGCTGCGAACAGCGAAGATCACGAGGCTCTGACACGCCATCGGATACAGTACATACTTAATGTAACGCCAGACCTGCCAAATGTGTTTGAGAGTGCGGGGGCAATAAAATATATGCAGATACCCATCAGCGATCACTGGAGTCAAAATTTGGCAAGCTTCTTTCCGCAGGCCATTCAATTTATTGGTAAGAATATTTTTCTTGTGCTGGTAATTAATTGTCTACTTGTAATACAACCCAATTATCGAGTGTTTGCACAGAATGAGTTAATTCTGAGCTTACTTTACCTCTCGCTCATTCATAGTTCAGGATATACACTCGACCCTTGTTTATATGCCGCTGATGCCCCACTATGCTACCATAATATACGGAGTTCAATGTTCTCTTGGCATTCGACGTAAACGTAAAATTGAATTCGCGAGTAGCGTAGTGCAGATGTTCCCTGAGTTTCAATCGAGCTGATTGTACGAGTCATAAATGATATTGAGGAGAAATATCTCAGTGGTGATGTCGTAAAATGGGACTGGTCAATTCCACTTGAGAATACATCAGATTTGCGGGAAGATCTTGGAATGCGAGGGAGGCGGGTATTTTTTTAAATGTTAGAATGTTCTTTATGAAAGGAATCGTTCCTCGAATTTGTCCGGGAAATTATTTTCTTTGAAGATGTGAAGGGAAATCCGGATGGGGTATGTTTCAAATTGATTTTCCGGTGAGGACTTGAGTTGCTTAAAAAATGCCTAAAGTAGCTGGGATTCCTTGTAGATAGCAATTTTCTACATATGGTGAGCAGCACTGGAATACCTACTGCGTAGTATACAATTAAACAACGGATATCCGCTTTGAAACATAGAAAGTGTACTTACATGGGCGACGGAAACGGTTGAACATGAAAGCATTGTTATCTTATTTACAATTTTTTTTTCAGAGGTGGGATAAGATCTCTGCTTATATTTATGGGTATTTATACTCATGCAATTGTCAGTTTCTTTCATGGGTTATTAGTGGGATATCTTTCACTTTTCCCTCCCTGATGCTCACGTTTTCCCTCTCGTAATATTACCCATTCCAGGGGAATATTCTCGCTGGACGTGTGCATTTCATTATGGCACAGTAATCTCTGGTTAATTTACATGTATTAAAATTGTGGAAAAAAATTCCAGCGCAATAGTAATAGTTATGAATGTTTGAAATTTCCAGAGGAGGCCCGAAACTCGGACAAGGGTATACTAGTGCATTGCTTAGCCGGGGTATCTCGATCTGTCACCATAACAATAGCCTATCTCATGCACAAATGCAATTTGAGTCTGAACGATGCGTTTAATCTCGTACGAAGTAGAAAATCTAATGTTGCCCCGAATTTTCACTTCATGGAGCAATTACACAGCTTTGAACGTGAACTGAGAGATCGTGACGATCGTAAGCGAAGTAATCAACGATGCATTGGAGCTTGTCAGTCCAGTGGGCCATGCAATTGTCCAGCACCGAGTTTCCTGAGTCCACTTGATCTGGGCCTCAGTCCGGATTCGGGAATAGAGTTTGATAGATGGGCAGCCAGTACACCAGCTGAATGAGACGGGCCTGGGGGGACCCAATATAAATTTTAGGTCCCTCCCCCCCTCCTGATATTTCGTTAATTTTTCATGTATAGAGATAACAGGGAATGCCAGTACTAATGTTAATCACTTTACATGTTTAATGACAGCGGTTCGCAGGTCGAACAGTTCGATATAGAGCGCTACTTTTGAATTTCAAGTTGTGGATGTATATTTGTCGAGAATTGTGAACTTGGTAGATTTTTCAATCTAGATTTACTGAAAATATTCGATTTTTTCTATATATTCGACTTTTTTGAAGCTATTTTTTAAACGTTGCTTCCATAGTTTTAAATGTTGTCTGAATGGTTTGATAATGGTTTGTCTGAGGGAAAGTTCCATTAATTAAATGAATTGGGACATGACTTGATTGGTATTTACACATGTCACTGGAATGCATTTGTATTTTTAATATTGTTTTTCTACTGGACCAATGGGATTGAATCTCAAGGAAGTGAAATTCCACTGAAGAAGAATTTTAACTGAATCGAAAGGGTGAGTTGAAGTATTCAATAATTTATTTTGACTTACAACAAAAATGTATTGAGTACGAAAATGTAGACAAAATGGACAGATTTATTTTCTTTTTAAATGTTAATAACTCAATGAACTGTGAAAGTACAATTTTTCCCTCTGTGATGAGTCGAGAGTGAATTTTATTTATGAATTTGTTACTGCGTTATGAACATTGAAGAAGAAATCCATTCGCCCCAGTCTGTCCTGTTTAATAAAGCTAACGATTCACCGTCAATTTTACCACGTGAGATCCACAGTAAGTTCTGAAGTCACATAAAAAAACCGCAAAAATGTAATTTTTAAAAAACCAATTAATTTCAGAACCTCCAATAGTAATCTACTAAGTTCACATGAAATAATCTATACTAATTCCTGAGGAAATTCCACTCCTGCCGGTCAGGGGAAATTTTTTTACAAAATTACGTTTCTACATAAACGCCTGTTCCTTAAAATAAATTCCTGTCAATTTGTTAGTTAGTGTGAGACGTTTCGATGAATTGAATCGTTTCGATATCAATCCGCGCTTCTTATATAGAACGAGTCGAAGTAACCGTAGCTTCCTGCCTCGTTTTTCCATTCGCCTTTTCACATTATTATTCGCCATTTGTTATTAAAATTCCTTGTTCTTATTTCTCTGCAGTAAAAATCATGATGTGCTCCGAAAATATTGCTTCATGATTTAGGGAGAGAGTAGATAGGACTGTTAATACTTCTACGTAAAATACAGAGAGATCTAGTGCAAAAAAACTGTCTTCTTTTTATACATATTTTAATTCATTTAATTGATTAATTAGAAATGTTCGAATTCTTTGTGTCATCGCAGTATTGGACTTCTGAAAGTATTCCATGAATTGATGTGACGTTGAGTGAGTAAAAGTGACGACAATTGTTTCATTCTCTGCGATTAATTGTAATACAATACACAATTCAACTAGTGGCATGTTTATTATTATTTTAATTCTAAGTGAAATGAAAAAAGGGAAAAAGATTGAATGATTGAAGTGTACGGAGATAAATCTATTGATTAAAATAAAGGGATGAATAAACTCCTAGTAATGACTCTAGTAATGTGTCTGATATTTAATTTATCCGATGTTCAAATGAATGATTGAAAAGCATTACTTATTTATGAAATATCGGTATTGTATGGGTGTGTCAAATTGTTTAGCAATTCATAAAGATGTCCATACGTATTTTTAGAGTATAATTTTATACCTGTTGTATAGCATTACTAAATCACAATGCTGTATATTGTGAATAATCGTATCATCTTTGAAGACGTCGATTATCGGGGCTGTGTTACATTTCTTCGGTATGATCGTCAATTATCTAATGTAATTAAAGGACAATTAGAAAATATCAATTCAGAGGATCAGTTGGGGTATTCTTTGAGACATTCTTTGTAGATATTCCTTGACATGGATTCTCCAAGTATTTTCCACTCTATTTTTTCCTTTTTTCAATACAATCGAAGACATTGGATTATTCGAACCAAGAAATTTCTGGAAAAGAATTCTCACTATGAATTTTTTCCCTGCTCTGAATTGATATTGGTTATTTGGGGTGAACTTATCAAATAAAACAAGATAGAAAATTCATTCGACGAGATAGCATCAATAATCGATGGATGTAATGAAAGATAAAAAAGCACGAGAATGACTGAATGGGCCATGATAAATTATTACATCAATTATTCAACAATGAGTGCGGAAAAACCTTTTTTTTATGGAACGTTCATCCTGAGCGCTTCAGGGAAATCACCGGACAGTATGAAAATTGAATTACGCAATAGCCAATAAAATTGTAAATTTGGAGAGAGAAATATCTTTCGCATGTGATTTTGAAAAAAAATGTCTCAAATATTGGAATATATAATGCACTTCGCGTTCGATAAAAGTAATGGATGACACGTGAAATTATTCGCGTGTAACTGTTGCTAATAGAAAGTTATATCTTCTTCATTTGGCTTCCAAAGTGATGTCATGGTATTAAATAAGTTCTCTGATGCTGTAGTAAATCATGAGTAGAGTTATGCATTTTTTTGAAGGGCATTCCGCCAATTATTTCATCTTCCGAGTAACTGAGAATATTTATTATTGTGTATTCTCTTTATTCTGTACAAAAGGAGTTAGATTTATTAACGAAATGAAACCAAATTCATTTTTATTAATAGATAGATAAGGGCTAGATTTCCCCAGTAGAATTTTTTGATTGGGCGTGTCATTGGATTTGTTGCATACCATAATTTACTAAATTCGATCATTAGAACTTTCATATGAAATAATTTTTTTAAACAGTGGCCAAAAACACGCGCGCTATTACTAGTTTTTCTATTGCTTGTTGCAATTTGCGTTTATTTTAAATTAATGGAACGGAATTTTTTCTCATTTAATTAAATGTTCAATATTTACATTTCTATTTCATTGAGAAAATCGTAGAAGTATTAATGAATTGATATATCCACTCAAAACTATTTTCTCCAATTAATTAATTGAAATCATCAAAAAAATTTAGTCGACTTAATAAAATTTGGAAATATTTTCATAACTATCATACGTTGGCACAACTGTTATTGTCTTTCACACGAAAATCGCGTACATCCATGTATTCACCGGTAAAATACATATATTGTAAATATACCAGATATGATGAATTTACCGATAAATATATGAAAATGGTAGATATTTCGTCTGAGCGGGCAGATCTCTACTGAGCGACGAAATTTTATTTTTATAAATACAAATAAAAACAGAAGGAAGGAAATCAAATGACATTCCCCCTCACTACGCCGTAATGGCCTGAAAACCATAACTATCTCAATGTAATATGTGTATCGTCTATCAATGAGTAATTAACAATTAATATGAATGTAATGTAAATGTTATTTTTCGTATGAGACTTTTCATGTCAACAACCAAGACCTATCCATCAGGGGTATTATTGCCATGAGTATTTTTAAGAAACTGGATGATTGCTCCAGAAAAAGGAAATGTTTGAATTGATGTGGAATGTCTCGTATCGGGAAGTGTGACGGGGCAAAATGGATCGTATTCAATCGCCGATTATTTCCGTGATTTTCAGTCTTCTTACAGTGCCAGTAAAAAAAATTTAATGGCATACTAAATTACATCGCTACACTATTTTCACTATCAAAATTGTGGTCCTCATATTCTGATTTCAGAATATAAATATTGGAGTCAGTGGTGGAGCAGTAAAATAACTTAAAATAGTGTAAACTTAACTGACAGTTAGAAGATGAAAATTGAAAATATATTCTGAATGAAAGTTGATATTTTCTAGATGATATTCATTACAGAGGGGTTGAGAACGATGCATTCCACCCCATCCTTCCCTATATCCTCAATTCTAAGACTATAAAATCCACAAATAAAAGCAGAATAATATAAACAGAACAATCACGAGAATCTATAGTTATGTAAAGGTATAACCGTATAAATTCACATACGTTATATATTTAATGTTACTGCATATAATAATAATATTCTACTAGTACACTGTTGTCTGTTGTACGTTTATCAGGCACACAAGCCCAGAAAATATTAAATCAGATATTATGTATATTGCGAAAATTCTAATTTCATATTCATCGTTGTACATATTTGAACGTAACTTTCGTTTAGCAAATATATGATAAGTATTAAAGACCCATGTAATCGTACACTCTTCATTGTCACGGAGCAGACGATATCTTTTAATCTATTCCTCCTCCATCACCAGTAGACTCGTAAAAATAAAATCTAAATATTGTTTCTAACAATTCAGGCTGATACTGCATCGAGAATTAAATTTCCATTGTGATATGTCGGCAATTTTTTTTATTCCACAGATACATAAGTTGATAAAAATAGGATACAAATTATCATCAATTCACGCAATTAAAGCAAGTATTTCAGAGCAGCATTTCGCGACTTTTCCATGGGGATCGTGCATAGATCTATTCTTTTCCATTGTTTGTAAACGATTAACTGCAGATGCGAGGCTTGTAAGGGCATGAATTAATTGATTCCGATCATCACCCGATGTGCCCGCTATCAAAGTACCCAGTGCAACGAGCGTACGGAAAATTGCTTCAATTTCAGTCAAGTTTGGTAGTATTGTTAATATAACACCGAGGGCTCGGATTTTTTTCTGTACATCGTCCTGTTTATTCAGTGCAACACTCAAATTGAGCATGTACGTTGAAGCTGCAACCTGTAATAAATAAAAATAGAATACCTTATTACTCAAAATAGACAAATTATAAATATTGAATTACCTGATTATTTTTACTGCCAAATGATTCTAAATTGACGATTAGATTTAGAATATCATCACTGCAACTGAGTCCAAATTTTTCTCCATCCTCCTGAGTAAACATGTTGGCTAACAATCTGAATGTGAGCATTTGATTGGCTGCAACAGCCTCACTAGACATGTGTCGCTGAACAATTGGAAATAATTTCTCTGAGCATATGCATCGATTGGATGATGGGTGGAGGACAGCTAGACGAGCAATATCAAGAGCTGGGAAAGAAAATTCTGGTGGCCAATCCTCGAGGATATTCCATAAAGCAGTTACTTCCTCTGCACTCTCGTCAGAAATATCTTTGCTTATTAAATTCACCAGAGCCTCCACCTTCTCCTCAGGCATTTTATCTGTATTTACAAGTTTCGAGTTGAATTCTTGGAGTTTATTCAGAATAGCAGCAGCATTTGCCTGCTCTAGCCTTAGATAGCTTCGATGGGGGATGTAAACTGTTGCTGCGGGAGGTGCCTCTTGGTGTGAAGATGAAGCTGTGATACCAGTGAAGGGATCCGGGTTAGGAACCGATGTAGTTGGCTTGGGGGCATTGGGCAGTCCTGAGCCTGGGATGTAACGACTACCACCAGTGAAGGGATCGGCGTAACTGGAGGAAGGCTGGAGGGCTGGAGTGCTGCTCGAATTTTTCACGATGAAATTGGCAACCTGGAGGCATTGTTCTCATGATTAGAAATGATTTGAGTCCCAATAAATTGAAACCAATCAATTTTTATCATCTAATTCGTCAGTTAAATGGAAAGAGAGAAAAAAGAGAAGACTTGAAAACTCAAGGCTATTCACTTGACGCACTTATTTTCTATCAATACCTGATCTAAAAACATCTGGCTCAGCTCATGTTGATGTATAAACTTCTGTGCAGCTTGCCACGGATCGTCAGTCTTATTGTACGGTAGTTTTAGAGGTGGAAAACCATCCTGAACATCCACAGAAAACACATAATCGTATTCCACCCCATTGTACATAGTTTTTGCATTTCCCTCGGTAGTTCCGACGATTTCGCCCATCCTCACCCACGTCTGATCCCTCGCAGACCAGCTGTATGCAATTCCCTGGCCCCCCTCCTTAACCATCAGAGTCTGTCCATCCTTTTTGCCGGGAACACTGAGTGCAGCAGCATCAGGCAGCTCATTGAGCTTGATCTGATCGTTCAACGACAGACGGGATTGGGCCTGGTCGTCAGACACCGCCGTTTTCCAGGCCTCGAGCACCTCAGGGCTGGCGTGGCGATCAGAATTAGCTGAGAATATCCTGATGATTCCATCGGAGGAACCAGCCGCGATGTCACCATTCGACAGAATTCTGACACACCAGATGGAGGTAGCAGGAATGGCAATTGTCTGGCAATTCTCGCCATTTTTCCAGAGCTTCACAGTCTTATCTTCACCACATGTTACCACTGTGGCTGCATTTGGAAGAGTAAATATCGAGTAAATGAAATTCTCGTGACCGGAGTAAGTACCGAGGCACTCGCCAGCTAGTACGCTCCAGTGTTTGACGGTCGTGTCGTTGGAACACGTGAGAAACTCATCGTCTTTGATGACAGCAATATCCCGAACGCAGTCTGTATGACCCTCGAGCTTTTGCAGGATCGTACCCTCTCTGGACCAAACAATTACTAATTTATCAGCTGAACCTGTTATAATTAAGCCGCTCTTTAGATCTGCCACACACCAGACGCTCAAAGAGTGCCCGCGGAGGATCAGTCTTGGTTCCTCGGGATTCTCCAGGCTCCAGAGCTTGGCACTGAGGTCCCAGGAACTTGATAAGAATGTACCATCCTCCTGGCCTGTTCGCAAATTGCAAACTGTGTCCTCGTGGGCGTTTATCGTTCGAGTGGGGCTTTCTTCGCCGAGAATGTATATGTTTATGGATTTGTCGTTGCTTCCTGTTATTATAAGGCTTTGGGGATTCTTCGGAGAGGGATTCAGGACACATAGCGAGCTGACGAAACTTTTGTGGCCTTTTAAGATCTCTGTCGTCGTGTATTCACGTCCTTCTCTGCACAAAACATTCAGATATTATCGGATAATTTTTCAATTTTGTTGGTCATCAGATTCGAAATTTACTTTGTTCGAGGTGTCAGAATATTGTTCGTTGAAATGTTTGTTTATATTGACTTAAATAAGGACTATAGGATTGTGAAATCATGGTTAATAAAAAGATTTGTATTGCGAAAGGTAAAAAACAAAATACGTAAGTGACAACTGTTTCCATGAATTTCATATTGTTTACTGTCAACGTCTGGACTGATCTTCAGGGTCAAGACCAAAATTTGGCGTTTGGACCGTTGTTGATCAGGGGTTGACGTCTGATAAGTTGAATGAAACATCGTCGCCGATGGCAATAATGAAAAATAAGTGAAAAACTCACTGGCTTGGCCTCCACACACGTGCGGTCTTGTCACGCGATGCTGACACTAAAGTTCCATCGTCGAAACAAGCGATAGCCCGGACATCTGCCGAATGTCCGGTTAATGTACAATTCAACTTGTAATCAGCTGAATCCATTGTTCCCGGTGAATTGTTGTGCTAGTCGCTGGGATTGTGCAAGTCACCTGCTAGCAAACGTTACCATAACCTAACAATCGAACCGCTAGTGCACAGTCAGTGGAGATTTATATTCGGAATAATTGACGACCGGTGCGATTGTTACCGATAATTTTGAGACGAGGTATGCTCGCGAGGAATTTGTATTGTTTACTGTATGAACTGGCGTTTTATACGAGATCGGGGATTCAATGCACAAGGATGTGAAACATGTGAACCAATGTCAACTAACAAATTGCAGAAAGATAAATTTTCACGCGATCATTGGAAGATTATCTGGTGATTCCCCAGCAAATCACCAGAATTATCTGAAGATAACCAGATAATTACAGGGGTTGTTGTCCTTGTCCGACGTAAAAAAATGCTGGAGAATATTGTCTTGTTTGTAGTTGTGGGATCATGAAAATTATTTAGTAGCTTCACTCGATTTATTTAAAGTTTGGTATAAAAAAGATGACAAAAAGTATAAAATGTATTATTCAATTCACCCGTTACTTCCAGTGCTTAATAAACAAAATAACAATATGTTGTAGCAGCTCCTCCAGTATTACTTAAAATTACCAAAGTATCTACAGAATTTTTCAATATTTCATCAGTCCAGCACATATGAAAATCATTCAGGATCCTGATTGTGCTTATATTTAACTCGTTAAATAAGTGATGACATTCATCTACGTGTGGGGTTGAATATCACAATTTTCTTCTTGCCGAATCGAACATTGTTTAGTAATAATAATGACTAAAATCCTAGCAGTACGCCAACAATTTCTTTCATTCTTCTCCCAGAATTGCACTCATTATTCATCCCAAAAATCATGTCTACACATTTATTATTTACTAATTCACTTCCATTTTAGTGAATATATATCATCAAAAAGTAAATGGCATTCAATCGATACAAGTGTTGACATTACTATCTAATTAGTTTTCGAGATGGCTTATTCATAAATTGACAATGAAATATGTTTAGAAAATACTTTCCGCTGTGATTAACTGTCCAATAAGATCAATTTCCAATCATTTTCGAAATAATTAGGCATTCAGTATCAGCTCTCTGTAAAATTTCACCCCTTCCTTTTCTTTCTACATATCTAGTCGTACAATTATTTGAGCAACTGTATAAGCTCTTTGCATTGAGCTCTCGTTAATTAGTTCTCTGCCTGCCGTATTTCGAGGGAGTGGAACTGTACATGTTCTCCAAATTTTCCTTCCAGTTGGAGGACTTGACCTCGTCAATTTCACTGATGGAAGTAATTCTCTCACTCCAAGTGGCCTGTTTTTTTAGTGGAGTAATACTGCGATTGTCAGAGGTATTATTCATACTGTAGGTTTGATAGCCAGTGTCCTGAGCAAAATTGAAGGCACTGCTTTGTTCTGAATAATTAGATCTGAGGAGAGTAATTCCATGTTTCTGTCCGCCGATGCTCTCGTTGGAGGTATTTCTGTACCAGTCGGTGGTCTCCTTGACTCTGTCGATCTTACTTACCTCAATAGTGATGGGAATCGCGGGGTTGAAGGAAGTAGACTCCTGAAGAAGTGAAACCATCTCAATAGTGTTGTTTTTGGTGAGAGGCGCTGGACTGTGGGACTCAAGACTCTCCTCGAAGATGGTCCCTGGATGAGTCAATGATGTTGGAGTCTCCTCGGAGTCTTTCTCCTCAGACGAGGAGACATCTATGCTCATAAATGGGGTGAAGTCCAGACGAGTCACAGAACGTCGGTGAGACTGAATACTCTGGCACGACATGTCCAGGGTGGGATTGCAAATTGGTGACATGTTCAAGGGAGAGAGATGTTTGGAATTTGTGTATGGAGTGCCGTGATTACGTTGCATATTGTAAGGACGACCTCGGAGGGGTGTTCCATGCACCATCATTCCACTCTGGGGTGGGCTCGAGGGCTTCAGGGGGGACAGGATAAAGGAACTTTCGTCGTCGTCGTCACTGGACTCGTCGTGAGTGAAAAATAATTTTCTACGAAGGGAATTGTTACTGGAGTTGGCGTCGTCGGTGTCGGAAGGGGTGTTCTGGTCCTGAGTGTAGGTGAAATAGGGCTTTAGAGCGTCTTCGAGGTCCTTGGGAAGAACCGGGGGTAGGGTTAATACTGTTTGGGTTGCACCTGAAAATTCGTTTACAATTCATTCATTTTTAAAAAAGTGAAATAATTAGTTGCTGAGCCAGTGAGTCCTTACAGTCTTTCGTGGCGATTTGGGATACTCTGCTGATACTCAATGCTTCCACTGGTCTGGTTGTTGGAGTCATGACCACTAGTGGTTGAGTCTCCTTCTTCAACTTCCAGGGGCTTGGGTGGATTTGTGATTCACTGAAAAATTTGTCGATGGCTTGTTGAGCATGAATTTCCATGTCAGGATCAGAAGAGTGGTTTTGTTGGACAGGAAATTCGTCAATCATGGCTGGGGTCATGATTGCCAGCTCGTCAATCGTCCAGGCGAAGGCTGGGGAGCCTTGTACCTTCGGTGAAACCTGTGATCGAGTAATTCTTCATAATTAATAATCAGGCTTGACGACTGAAACCTAGGGGATGTGAAAATATAAATGCCAAATACCTTGCTGAATATCGTTGGACTGATTACCGAGAGATGCAAACGATTCGTGAGATCTGCATCGAAGGGATTCCTTGCCATAAACCTCGTGATTCCCGAGGGTGGAGTTCTGTGATTGGGGATGAGAGTAAAGCTCGCAGCTGTCGCATGGTATGTCGTGGGCTTGTCCTTCCTGCTGGGTGTCTTGTGAGGACTCCTGGGAGATGTAGGTTCGTGCTGCTCCAGGGTCTTACAAGGTGTCAACTGCATTTGCTCCATTTTTCACTTAAAACACGCGTAAACTCAGCAGTTATAAATATTTCGAATAAATAACAACTAATACTGAGCTCTGTCTAGATAATTTTGCTAAGTTATGTGCATTCGTCAACTAAAATTCATTTGTGTTCTTGATAACTCAATTAATTTGGCTGAAATCGAATTGCTAAGGCGACGACCCTTAGTCTGAACAGTCAGAAGAGTCCGTTGGCCTTCCTTCAAATCATCTGTCTCCCTTCCTTTCTCTCCCTCGCTCTCTGTCTCTCAGTTGAAGTTAGTGTCAGCTTGGAATCTAGTTACTTTCGAATAGTCCCTAGAAAACACCACTGGCACCCTTAAATTAAATTACCTTTCTTCCCTCGACATCAGATGATTTGTTGAGGTTATAGAACATGTAAACAATAACAAACACGTTTTGACATCAATCTATTTAGCCGGCGGATGAGTGCAAATGCAAAAACGAAATAAATAATCGAAGCGCAGTGGCGATCGCGTATTGACCTACATTGGATGTGAATAAAATGCCGAACGAAAAATTTTATTCATTTCAAATGTAGGTCAAGGTCAAATAAAATTCTAGATAAAAAAATTGTGATATATAAATCTGAAGAAAATTAATCAGTTGGAAAAATTTTTTTTTCTCCATTTAATATATAAATAAATAAATCGCGATAAATAAGTTTGTCAATAAGTTTTTCAATAGTTGCAACTGAATGCTGAGGAAATAAGTCCTCTAACTTGAAAATAATTGACACTTTAATTATTTGAATTCCTTTCACCTGTTTATTCATTATCATTTACATATAAATTTCCAGTTTACAATTTTTTCACTCATTCGACAAGTTCAAAGGCAGTAATTAACAGACACGGCAGTTGATTGACTTCAGGAATGAGGGGGGTAAATAATTCAAGGATGAAGTGGAGGGTTACCAGGGGATAATTCCATTGAAACGAAAATATGTATCATCATTTACGAAAAAACATTTCTCACATTCTCTCTCTCTACTAATTACAAATATTAAAATAATTCGATGACTATAAAAGTAATAAAATTGTCACTTTGTAACGTTTCCCACTCCACCAATGAACTACAGAATACACAATCAGTAACAGTTCCATATCTTATTTATCGTAGCATTATCTAAAAAATATTCTTTGTATGATTTTCCCGGAGAATTCATCTGGAGGGAAATTATTTGGTCAGTTCTCGGACACTTTTGCACTTGTCATTGACGCAATTACTCATATCTGAAACATACGTTTGAAGGTGCTTTTCTCAACAGCCAGATAGGAGTCTATTGTTTTTTTCACTTTCTCCAGCTCTCGAAGGATCTCTGGATTATTGGGAGTGAACGTATTTGCTGATTGAAGATCGGCAAGGCTAAGCTCGTATTCGTTGAGGCCCATGTGCGATTGGCTTCGACGAAACAGAGCTTTACTATTGCTTGGCTCAACATCCAGGACCTAGAAGTATTTTTTTTCATTGGAATTGATATATCGCTGCGACTTCAAAAATTTACAAATTATTTTATGACAAACGATTGGTCACTCACAACATTGGACAGCTTCAAAGCTTCCTTATATTGTTGTAATTTTATTTCTGTAGCCGACAAGTTCAGGAGGATTGAGACCCAGAGATTGTGAAGAGGCTCACTGCCATCCTCAGGAATAGTGTGGTTTTTTTTCAGCCAGTCGTAGTAACGTAAGGATTTTTTATACTTCGCTCTAGCCTTTTTGTAGTTTTTTTCTTTGAAATAGGAATTCCCTGAGAGTTTTATGTGCTGTATAGACTCCATCACGTGCTTGTACTAGAAAATTCATGTGGGTTTGTAAATCATAGGAATTTTTATCAGAGATAAAGCTATTAATTTGGTAAATGTTCTCTGCAAAACCTCGAATTAAATAAAAAATACTACAGATAATTAAAATTTTGTAGAAAAAACATTTCATTTACATCGATTTTTTCTTCGTCTGTTTCGAGTGCATAATCCCAGTCTTCTGGATATAGAGGATAAATATCTGCAGTCTGATCATTCTCACAGATACCCCAATTCTCTCCTCTTCTCAATTCTCCACAATCCATGATCTCCACTTTCTGCAAACAATAACTTTAAATATTTAGAAAACTGAGTGGAAATTTGATTAATTGATAAATATTTATTGAAGTCTTGCAACAACAAGGTAACAAGTTTTCTACCTGGACAGGTTTATCTTTAATAATTTCAAGGGTGTCGTTCAACTCCTGGACAACTCCCATTCCCCTTATGACCTTCCCAAACACAACATTTGTCCCATCCAGGTGGGAGCTCGGCTCTGTTGTGATAATGAACTGAGAATTATTGGTGTCTGGTTTTCCCTCGTTCACTGTACTGAGAAGACCTTTCACAGAGTGAGATGTCTCGAAACTTTCATCCTCGAAGTATCCTCCGTAGATGCTCTCACCACCGGAGCCATCGAAATTTATTATGTCACCTCCCTGAATCATGAACTGGGGGACAACTGCTCAAGCAATTCATTTTCAAATACTCCGTGATTGATGGATCTTGTCATTTAAATCAATAGTTTTTTTTCTCATCGATTTTCCAAAAATCTATCTAATTTTTGTTAGTATCATTATTAAAATTGAGAAGGAAAAACAAAGAAAAATCGAGTCCAGCTCGAGCAAAGGAATATTATTAAGACTGAAAAAGACGAGACTAATGAAAAATCAACGTTTAAGAAGGATTAATAAAAAGAATAATTTTCCTACTTTTGTGGAAGATGGTTCCCTTGTAATGTAGTTTTTTTCCATGAGTCCCTATTCCCTTTTCCCCGGTGCAGAGGGCTCGGAAATTCTCAGCTGTCCGGGGAACTACGTCTTTAAATAATTCGATAATGACTCGTCCCACTGGGGAATGAAAAAAAAGAGAACGATTGAGTAATTGAATGATGAGAGGAAACGGTAAAATTTTTGCTCCAGTAATAGGCTCCCTAAAAAATCATCTCGCCACCAGGAAATCCCCAAAAACTCCCCATATGCCAGTCATCCTCACGTCTATCAACCAACCCTCCCTTGCCCGGCCTACCCGTGCAAACCACCCCAGTTCTCTCCAAATAACCTCCAAGATCTCCCTCAAAAATCTTTCTTCTTCCCTTCACCCAGGAACCCAAACAAAGTAATTTGTTTACCAGTCTCCCCATCAACACCGATGTCGAGGAACACAATAGGATTCTTCCCGTCCCCCTCATCATCCTCCGCGTCTTCCCTCGGCCTCTTCATGTCTCACGTCCCCCAGGACCTCCAACACTGACAAAACCCAGGTAAAAATCGTCTCCAAAACCTCAAAACCGTTCCAAAAAATATCACTCGGCACTCGACTTCTGTTTACGTTGCAAGATCGAAAATGCCGACAACGACACCGACGATATCGTGGATAAGCACAACAATTCACCTCTTCCCGACGTATCACGATCTCACCCGACCTAGCCCAGTATCCCACCGACGTTCCCCGATCATCTACGAGCCGCTGGTGTGCCGGGAGAAGGCAGAACCCCCCGTTTTTTCACATTTCGTTCGTTGCGCACACACAATCACAAAACGCCTCGTGAAATAATCCATTTCGACTATTTATCGAGTAATGGCCACAATGATTCCAACGAATCCAAAGTAAGTATAAATAAAGTACCAAGTGATAAGCCCTATTGATACAGATAAATCACGTGGTATCGCATTTTATCGTACAACATTGGCTGCGAATTCCACTTGATATATTTCCCCTTGCATAATTCTACTTTATTTCTCTCCTCATCTGTCTCGATATATAATTTTCTCACTTCACACTGGTCCCCAAACTCAATTCGCCATGCCGGTTAGCAAAATTATTCTGCTATTATTTATCCGTTGATAAATAGTGAACAATTGTATCCACAAGTTGATGATTTACTCCGGTGATTGATCCAATGAGTGAATGCATCAGTGATTTATTCCAGTTTAGTTAATTGTGGTTAATTGATAACGGGCCTGGTTTGGCCTCCTTTCCAGGCCAATAGCTTGAACTTAGGGCACATGTGGATTGATCAATCCTAACACTGATGAGAGATATTTTAGCCTTCAAGGATTAATGGCGTACCGGGATAAATTGAAGATGTAATTACTTTGGTATTTAGATTCAACTCTTCATATTGATTTTGCTGGGGTGGTTTTAATTGACTCGTTAACTCGGTTAAAACAGTGTCGTTGACCGAGGACTCCCCTCGCCGGCAATCCACATGTTCATTTTTGTGGATTTCACTTGGTTACTGAGCTGGGTAATGTCGTGACCTCGGCTGAAAGCTCTTTTGTCATTTCACGAGCTTTTGAAGTTCCAAATTTTTCATCTCCAGTTTTTTGGTTATTTTGTGCTACTGGAATGGATACTGGACTTGTTTTGAAGATTGTTTTCACTCTTCAAATCATCATGATACTGCCAAAAGCATGACAACAAATGAGCATTGAATTTAATTAATTTAATTGAAGGCAGGTGCCAGACCCTGAGGACAATCCACATAATCCCCTGAGATCAAGCTGTTGACAGTAACTTTTTAATTAAATAAATTGAATCCACGACTAATGAATGTTTCACATCCGAGAAAATTATTTTGTCAGCACAACTTTTAGAATTTTCCTTCATGGCGAATTAATTGCTCATAAATAAATTAATATTTATCTTAGAATACATTTTACATGCCTCAAGAAGGTTACAAAATTTTTGTTGCTCATTTTTAGTCGCTCACAATTGTTCAATATTACTTACAATTATAATATTCCTCATGCATCAGTGATTTACCTCAATTACCAGTTCCCTTTCGATTTTTTTTCCGAAGTACCTAGAACTAACCTTGTCCTCCAAATACAAAAATTATTTACGGACAAATAACAAAATAAAGAAGAATTAACTGATAAAATTGTTAAATGCAGCCGAACGCCGGATTTCCGAACCCCTAGAGGACATTCCCCTCCAAATTTCTCTCAGAAATTTCTTCTCCACCTCGCGCCCCCCACAAATGAATATAAAACCTCCCTCACCTTTCAGACACCAGGCTGACCAATCAGAGGGAGATACCATGGTCTACTGAGCTCCAAATCCTCCCACAAACAATTAAAAAAATTACCAGTGAAAAAATCGAAAATAATTTAATGACCGCCGTCTAAACCTTCAAAAACCGATCACCAGAAGTCCAAAATCCATAAATTCAAAGGAACGAACAATGGGGGTCCAGGATTTGCAGACATTTCTGGACAGTAACTGTGTTCCTGGTGGAGTGGTGCCAGTGGATCTTCTAAAAATCGCCCGAAACGTGATCCAACGTCAGAGAAATCGCCCCAACAAGAACCCCAACCACTCAAACATCCTCCGACTGGTGCTGGATGGTGAGTGTTGTCTGGATCGTCTGTACGGTGGTTACTTCTCAGACTGGGCATGTGGAGGCCAGTGGAATCGAATGGTTCAGTTCTTAGCTGTTCTCATCCAGTCGATAGAGCTATCGGGTGTCGAGTTGGTGGTCTTCTTCAACGGCTGCAACGAGTCAGCAAGACGAGCCGAATGGATCCAGAATCAATTAAAAATGCGTCTCAAGGTGAACAACGTCTTGAAACACATAACGACAAAGGGCACACCACCACCAAAAATCTGGTGGACACCTCCTGTGTGTCTTCGCACAGGTCTGCGAATGGCCCTGCGTCACCTGAAGGTATCGGTGATGTGCAGTATGGACGATCATCATCAGGAGGTGATAGCCTACTGTCGTGAGAATAATTTTCATGGTCTGATTGCTGACGACGCTGAGTACGCCATATTCGATCCCCCCAGGTATTTTTCCTCGGAGCAGCTGAAGCTCACGTACAAGGGATCACTGGACAGTAAGGAGTACTTGATGTCAGAGGTGACAAAGTCCCTGGGAGTACCAGCAGACAGGCTTTGCGTCCTGGGGGCACTTCTGGGTAATTACATTCTGACTGAGCACGATCTCGTGGACTTCTACAAGAGACTGAACATCAGCACAACAGGACCAAACAAAACTAATATCGATCAGTCGATTAAGACGATCGCTGGATATGTGAAGGAATTGCCATCAGGTGAAATTGATGTCGTTGCGCAGAAGGTCTTTGGCAGCTTGGCCGACCCCAGGTGCTCCAAACTGAGGCAGTCAGTTCAGTACTACATTAATGGAACCAAGGAGGGCTTTCTGCATTATAATAAGACAGTGAAGGCTGTCAGGGCACCCAAACAGGAGGCCAAACAGCCACCAGTTGTTCAACAGAACTCTGGAGAGGCTGTGACAGCGAGTGAGGACGAGTGTGGCATTGAGACGTCCAGGTTCGCTTCGGAGACACTGGAGAGCGAACAGGAGAGTTTGAATGCTTATAATGAGGCTACTGCCAATGCCAAAGCAGCTCCACAGATCGTGATTGACCCTCCTGGGGTGCAGGGGAGTGGGGAGGGCGAGGGCAAAGCTGAGGAGGAGAGCAATGGACAGGTCAATGGGAATCATCTGGTTATCAGTTCCTCCAGCTCGTCCAGTGGATCCTCAGTTACTTCTCCATTGCATGCGGGCAGCGAGGGGAAGAAGGAGGAGAAAGTACTGAGTATTCCGCCAACTGTTCCTGAAGTTATGAGGACCGCTTCTGAGAGACATCAGAAAGGACTCATGTCTCCTCATATTTATCAGATATTTATCAATGGGGAGATTAAACTACCGGTGCTGCTGGAGGATGAGAATCAGAGGGAAACACCGTCTATTCATCTTATTTATCGACCTGTCAGGCAGATGGTTTATGCTATTCTTTTTAATCTGCATCATCGAATCTATCTTGCTACCAAGGCTAAAGAGAAGAATGGTAAGTTCGATTGAAATCTTGTTATAAAAGATTTTAGAAAGACAATTCCTCGGAAGAAAAAAATCAAAACAAGTTTGACGAGAAATTAGTTAACATTTTGTTGATGTTGAGGACTGAATAATTCTCTACTATGACTTCATAATCTTATTCATAATTCTCTTTAGAAAATGAAAAAATTGAAGTGCCTGACGTTGTGATCAAAGAATGGATCTGGTCCAAGGCGAATCCCTATCAGACTCCTGAATATGTAAAAGCCGAGCAGATTGGATGGGGAGTACCAACAATTCAACGTCTCTGGTTTGGGTGAGAGATAAATTTAAATCACTTTTTTCACTTTGAAATGATCGATTTATTTTTTTTTTATTTACTTTAAAATTTACACTGAGGTTCTAAGTAAATTAAATCTCTGAGCAACGGACTTTCTGTTCTGTTTGATAAAGAAATGCCTCTGCTCGTTGCAGCTCTCGAGGGCATCATAGGTATGTCCGATGCTCGATGTGTTGATGTTGTATCCAAAAACTACTTTTGTTGTATTTTTGTGGTTTTTTTTTCACGTTAAAATTTTCATTGGCTGAAGCCCCAGCCCTGAGCACGCTTCGTATCCTGGATAGAATCGTCACCAGGTTGTCTTGCATTAATCATTCCATTATGTTTTTCAGCACTGGAATTGATGACAAACGACGAAGACTGAGGGCTTTCTTGACTTGTATGAAATCAGATACTCCACTAATGCTGAACATATCTTATGTACCACAACATTTGCTGGTTATGGCTTGTGTTCTCAGGTAAATCCTGAGTCTAATATTAATGTTTAAGCCTATTCCGTTTATTTATATTAATTAATTAATTATTTTCTTGGTTTTCGATTTTTTTTTCAGGTACATCATGTCGTTCTCTGACAAGATAAAAATCTTACGACGTCAGGAACTTGATGCCTTCATTGCCCAAGCATTTTCCCCCGATCTCATGAATGCTCAGTATCTTCAGGATCTTCAGTTACCACTTGTCACATTCCGGGGAGTCCAGCTATCAACATTATTCATGGCTGGTGTTGAGACGGCTCTGCTGGCCAATGACGCCTGTGGGGCTCCAATTCCGTGGCTAATGTGCTGTCCCTGGCTCTTCTTTGATGGAAAATTATTTCATCACACACTCGCTCGTTCGATGATGGCGAAAAATCTGTGTGATCTGTGTGGTGGTCACCTTGATCGTGTTGTCAAAGTTGAGAGGGTGAGGAAGGCCATCTTGGAGGGCATCAATGTGGTCTTTGCACGTCCACCGATAACTCCAACTGCTCCAGGTGATACATTTAATTTTTTCCGCGTAAGACAACAGATAAAATTCCTCACAGCAAAAAAACGAATTTATAAATCGTAATAATTAATATTCCTTCAAGGTTTTCGCATTCCACCTCCATCAGCCACCAATATTCTACCGGCAGGATGCGCAATAAACGAGAGCCTCGTTCGAGGTCGAGTGAATCGCAGCAATATTCCCCTCAGGGAGTTGATTCGGCGACCAGTGCCATCACGAGGTGGTCAACTGGAGATTGCTGGGGTTGTCGTGGGCCAGTGGGGTGCCAACTACGGTCAGCCAGGGAGAATTCCCCAGCCAGTGCATGGGCCACCACGTGGACGAATGCCTCCACAGGTAGGAGACTCAATACACATTCGTCAGAAAATTCTATCCTGACACTAAGCACGTGACTTGAATTAAAATTACTTCCCTTCTTCACTCTCATAATACTTCACATTGAATAAAGGCCATTTTGTTAATTAATCCCATAATTGTCTACTTTATTTGTAATGCTATTCTCGTTAACGTGGAACAGCAGGTACTTCGGGCTCTGGTGAGAATTAGATGTTTTTTTCATTTAGTTCAGTTTGTCGATTTGTAGATCGTCCTCGGGGCCCTCTTGTCCTGGTTCTGTGGGTTGAATTAATTTAGGGAGATTCGGAGGGAGATGAAGATTATTCAAGTTGATGGTGATTGTTCTAGGCGCCATTCCCACGTCTCAATGCCCGCATGTTCCAGCCGAGGGGGAATCCTGTTAATTCTAGTGCTACGAGAGGAAAAAAGACTCAAATGAAGGCAACAAGCAAGAAAAAGGGCGCCATTAAGAAGAATCAGGAGAACACGAATAAGAATGAATCCAAGACACGTGAAATTGTGGAGGAAACAAATGCCGATGGATTTGCAAAACTCTTGACTAAAGACACGAATGTGAAGAAAATTCTTCCACCTCTATCACCTCAGCCCGATGATAAGCCAATAATCGACCCTAAACCAGTTGAGAAGGGTCAGGGTGATGTCCCCCTGGTGGCTCCGGAGCCCCTGAGGGAGAACTAAGTCACGACTAGCACTCGTGACGTTTTTTTTTTCATCAGATAAATCTTCATAAGAAGATTAATGCTCTCGGATGTGACTCAAGACTGCAGCCATTATCTTTATATGACTATCGAGCGGTTGTGCACGTAAGTGATTAAAGACTAAAAAATTATTTTAAATTAAACAATTTAAATTAAAATGACTATAAAACATTTGAGTCTATTTCCGTCAACAGTTGCTCCGCCTCTTTATTAAATTCGTTGATTGTTGCGGATTTTTCTCGCGATGTTATTTCTCAGAAAATAATTTTTTGAAATTAATGAAAATTTGTTCTTGTTCGTTTTGTATAAAATTTATTTTTCACATTAAAATTTATAAAATTCTTTCAAAATTGTTGAACAATCGATACCGAATGATTCGATTATTGGTATTTAATTATTGTGATCTGTAGTTAGTGTACTATTGCTCGATGTCCATATAATGCTCTCTGGTGGGGCCAAAAAACAATAAACTGTTAAGGCGACGTACAGCCAGACGCTTTGGCGTGAGAATTATTCAATAAAATTGAATAAATGTTTTAAAAATGTTAATTCAAGGGGTTGAATTAATATTATTACACGACAATGCCCCCTCACTGCCAATAGTAGCGCCCATAATGCATTGTTAATGTGAAAATAAACGGTCGATGAAATTAATGGAAATAATAATGAAGAGAAATAACAAATGTGACTTTAACTATTGACATTTCAACTTCAATTTTTATCGATCAATTGATATATTGATTGAATTGGTAATTGTTGGAGATGGTAATGATGAACATAGAGAACAAAGTTTAATGAAAAAATACTAATTGTCAACTGTTATAAGTATTTAACTATTAAGGAAGCGTGATTATTTTTTTGTAAACACGATAAAAATGTATATTTTCCGGTATTATATGAAATGCTCGCTTTGCCCAATCTTGGTGCCCTGAACCATCGTATTTCATAATTTGTTATTTAATTATTCGAATTGTAATTGCCAATGGTAATTGCAATTTTGTGGTGAATGATTAGTTGTTAAGACAATGGAACAAATATAGTTAATACGAATAATATGGGAGACCAAGAGGGCATTATTGGCGTAAAGAGACTGATGCTTTTCATATAGGTAAAATATATATTTATACATTTATTAAACGATTATTGAACGACGCCTGACTCTGCGCGTTTCACTGGGTCTTTTTTTGGGTTCGGTGGGCGAAAATTTGAGGTGCTTCAGGGGTAAATGCGCAGAGAGAGACACTAGGATCTCCCATATTCACATTGACCCGAGGGGGGTGAAGAGAAGACGTGGAAACTCTTCATGTACTAGAAAAATTTGAGTAAAAATCTGTTGCATTCTGGGGAACTCCCTTGGAATTCTCCTCCATTTTTTTCTGATTTCTATAGAGAAGTTTGCAGTCTTCAGTGACATTTTCTATTTAAAAATGTTATCCCAGAATTTATTCGGCAATTTATTATTTACAGCTTAAGTAATCATCATGTAATTATAATTACTTTAATTCAAAAAATTCAGTCAATTTATAGTTCCGTGAATTTTTTCCTTCGAAATTTCTCGAAGGAAATTTTTCTTTCGTTGAAAATGTAATTGAAAAACGTGAAATTTAATATAGAACTCAGAAAACCTGAAGTGAATTTCCAAAGTTCCCAGGGAAAGCCTCAATTTCCTCAAATTTTTCCGAGCATGCCTTTATCGTTTTACTGTTCGTGAATTTGCCAATGAGTTTGATTGGATCGAGGTGCCTGGTTAAGTGAGAAAAAAGAAAATTTATGAAGAATTGTGAATATATTATTTATGATACGTACTATATATCCGTAATAACGATAGAATGATCGTGAGGATGATCAGTCTACGGATTTATAATTTTTTTAATTCGCAAAGGGCATGACTGTGTAAATACTGAATGTGTGAGTGATTTTTTTTCTACCTGGGGAGAGAGGGGCGAGAGGTAACTATTGTGTGTACATATTTATTTGCTCGAATATATAGATGCGTTAAATGATGATGGGTGAATGGTGGATTTAAATAGTTAGGGAGCGGAGGGAGACGTAGACGGAGGCATTAACGTAATTTTGTGAGAAGAACCTGGAGATTGTGGTATCACTTGTGGAAATGTTTCTCCACTCGTGATAGGAGGAAAAGTCGTGATAACGCCGTTAATTGAGATAATATAGAAAGAGGTTCAAGATTGATAGAAAAAAATAATGTTATATTTTTGTAGATTTGTTATTGCGTAATATGCATTGAGACAATGAGACATTTTCTACGACGCAAGGGGATGTATAGTCGTTGGTAGGTGATTTGGATAAATGATGATTTGAGTGAATGATTCGTAACGCAAAATGGGAGCCTCGAAATATTGAAAAAGAAAAATCTATTGATTTTACAAGAGAAATAAAAAGGACACTTCATTCGTCAACTTCGATAATTCACGTTTAATTCCGGTATTTTTTGGATACTGATGAATATTAGAAAATCATTGACATTAATGATAACAATAACGATTGTAATGGGGAAAATTTATGCTCACAAGACACTTGGATATTTATTCCAGTCTTTTCAAAGCATTTTGACATAATTTTTTCATAATCTTCAAATGAGATAATTAAATACGCAAACCAAATGTTGACATAGAAATTGTCTGATCAACTGGTGGATGATAATGGTGATGGCCAGTGTTGTTGATGATCAGTCGATTGAAAAATAATAAATAAAAACTTGAAACATTTTTAAAACGTAAACGCAAATGTGTGACACGACAAAAATGCACTCGCCGCTGCAACCACTTTCATTTTATAAGCGATGATAATGCGAGATTAATGAAAATGTCGGAGAATCATTTTCGAAATAATTTCGATTGTGAAGAATTTCAGGTGAAAATTATCGGGAAAAATATCTAGTTTTTCCCCATTTTTTTTCCTGAAATTCTTGCGTTTTTATCACTTCGCTAAAGATTTAAAAATCGTATCAATGAATTGATAAAAATCAAACTAATCAACAGAACACAAATTGATGTATACCTTTGGTCCAGCTGTGACTGAACAATTTACCAAAAACAAATAAAAAAATAACACGAACGGATTTTATTGGTTGAAGTAAAAGAAAAATGAAAATGCAGAAAAAATTCACATTTTTAAAGCACTGAGCCAAAAAATTCGTTGAATAAAGTGAAAAATTATAAAATATTCAAAGAGTAGAGCTGAAAAAAAATAGAAAACAAAATGATTAAACGGCATGTAATACAAAAAAAACGTAAGAAAATTGGGTGCGCTAAAATTGCGCCTGCTTTATTTGTTGTAGCATACTGGGACCCACAAAAAAATAAAAATAAATGAATGAAAAAAAACTTATCTAACAATTCAATTATAACTGTAAACACGTTCATGAAAAAAAAATCATAATCTCTATATACTGTATTTTAACTATGTAAAACTCCATTTTCAAAATATTATGCATCATGTTGAAGGTGAAAAGAAAATGAGAAATATAAAAAAAATATTAAAAAAGTTGATTAATAACAAAAAAAGGATGTATTCTGGTGCAGAGAGAGAAAAATAACGGGAGTGTAGTGAAATGCTTTGCAAGCAAATTGTAGTTTGTACCGCGGGGTGACACTTATAATCCCCATGACGTTAAAAATATTATGATTACGATTTTTAGCAACAATTGCCCTTCAATTTATTTCCAAGCTGAATGTTTTTTCGATTGTGAGGGATTTAAAAAAATACCAATGGTAATTTTTTCTGTAGATTAACCCCTGAAGATGTGTAATTTCTTCGATTATAATTTGAATGAATTATTTCCCACTCATTCACTATCAATTTGTTTATCACGAAAAAAAAACCAAGGGATAATTAATGATAATTCAAAGAAAAATCGAAACCCAGAAAATAATTAGGGAAAACGTTCAAATTCACGAAATATTCTGTAGAAAATTGTGCGGATTTTGAAAACTGAATTTGAAGGGATTTAAAATGAAAAACACTATCCATGTAGAATGAAGCGCACGTGGGTCCCATTATTATAATGTTCTTAATGAAATAGTAGATATGAAAAATGCAAAGATAAAAAAGAAAACAAAGCAACTTAAAAAAAATAAATTTCTGCGATTGTTTATTTTATTCTCTTTATTAGCAGAGTAAAAAAAACAAAACGAACTAATATTTACGCAAAAGCGAAGCAAAATGTTATTGTAAGCTATTATCAATTAATCATTTGTGTTTAACTAATTTTTCCATTGAATTAATATTATCGTTTCAATTATTACTTTATTTGCGATGAAATAAGTGCTGTAATTCTGCGGTCCAGAGTCTACTCTAAATCAAGTGAAAAAATAATTCATTGAAATAATAAACACGATGGTTTGTGAAAAATATCGATAACACGTGAAATTATAAGATCTCCACCATTTATTCAATTTAAAATGAATGAAAAATAAGATTAATTCGTGTCTTGATAAACACGACTGAGCAAATCTGAGAGTTCTCTGGCAATCGCCTTCAGACACAGACATATATAAAATTTCACATCATTAATAACATTTATTTATCCCATAGAACGTATGTGTGCACATAGGCGTTAATTCGAGCAAAGAGAGGGAAAAAATCATTTTTAATCAAATAGAAATGAAAGAAAATTACCACAATTATCCGCTGATAACCGAAAGTATTGAATAGACTCTGCATAAACTCGAATGAATTTTGGGGAGGAAATAAATGAAAGAAGAATTGTATGTGTAAATTCATTGTTTTATTTATCCCTTCCCTAAGGCCATGCTGCAAATAGAATCACCCATTTTTTTATGAGCTTCCTCGTGGAAAATTCTGCTGGAGTATCACTAAATTTCATAAATAAATATCCAAAATTCAAATGCTGTGTCAAACAATTTTATTACGTGTCCTATAAAAGTCATTAATCTTCTTCTCTCGGTACTGGATAAACAAATAATCCTTGTTTAAACTCTTCGATGTCAGTAATGTAATAATCGTCCATTTTGTTCACTTTCTCCCCCGGCAAGTTAGTAACAAATTTCAAATTGTATTCAACGACCCCCCCGTACCTGACGACGTGCCTCTTCCTCAAGATCTTCTCCTCCCTCTCATCATATCCCCCCTGCTTATCACTCTTGGCATTCCCCACAACCTGAACACTCAACTTCCTCAGATTTTTTCCCCCACTGATATGCGCCTCCACCCAGTCCCTGACTTCCTCCAGATTGACCTTCGATATCATCTCCAGCTCCTTTCTGATTCTATCAAAAACGTAATGCCTCGAGGTTATCTCCCCCCAGTTCCTCATGACCTCCTCCTTCAGATGAATATCCGCGCACTCTTTCATCCTGACCAGCGCCTCCTTGATTGCCTCGAAGTCCTTCTCCGTCGATTTCTTCAGTGTCTCATTGAACTGCTTCAAGAATTCCTCAATCCTATCATCAATATGCTCAACACTGAACTTATCCGCTTGCGTGTGAACGGTCACCGAATACCCAAAAACTCCACTGGTATTCCTCAAAATGGAGAACACATTGTACCCCAATTGCTCCTGAGTCCTGAGCTGATTGAACAACGGCTCCTCCATGATCATCATCACCAGTTCGATGATGACAGCGAGTCTAGTCGAGAATAAATCGGACTGATAATAATTAGTCACCACAGAATTAGCATCTGTTTCGTTAAAATTCCTGACCCTGCAGCAATGGCTTTCCCCACGTGGAAGGACATTGACCCGGTTGTGAGGAAGAGTATTAGGTAGCAACGGTTGACACCCAAGAATGTCAAAGAACTTCGTGACGATTTGAATCACCTCATCCCTCCGAATATTCCCCTGGACGAGTGATTGCACGTAAATCTGTCTGTTAAAGTCCCTCACAAAATGCCTGAACTGCTCAAAGGTCACCTCGGCTACAGCCGCATGTTTATCGACATTCGACCAATGATTAACAATCAGAATGGACAGTCTCACGTCCTTGTTCAGCTTCGAGGGCTTCAGGAAGGTATTGTAATAGGTCTTCAGCTGCTCCTTCTTCATGACGTCGAACAAACTCTCGGTGACCAACTCCGAGCAGTTGGCGATGTACCTGCCGATGGTCTCCAGCAGCAGTGGAAGCTTCTGATTGAAACCCGACACCTTGACGAGAAGTCCCCGGTCCCCGTGTTCGATCTCATAACTCAGCTCAACAGCTGTCGCTGGGTAGAGTTCCTCCACGAGCAGCTGCTTGAGAACACTGACCATCAGATCAGTCATTCCAGCGCCCTCTGGAGAAGCCACGAATGCTGGTGAAATGAAGTTGAAGAGCATGTAGCACTCTGGAAGCCGAAACTTGAAGTCCGGCTTGTACCAGATCTCCGAGAGGACGTCCTGATGGATCCTCACTGGAAATTCCACTTCTGACTCTATCGGGATGAGACTGAAGTCATCAGTGATGAAGACATTGGCCTCCGGCAGATGGAATTCCTGAAAGGGCTCCAATTTTTTCCATGACTCCACCCAATCCCGAGGAATCTCTGTATCCGTGTACTTGGTCTGAAACCAGGGCTCCACCTTCTCAAAGTCCTGGTCATCGAACTTCTTATCAAGAACCATGATGTTGGCGTTGTCAGGTGTCAGTGCTCCCATGCAATCAGCTATCGCTTCAGGATTGTACTCGAAGTACAGATCGCCCCCTGTTATGTAATCCTTGGGGGAGTAAAAGTGCATATTCTCGCAGAGATCCTCCACGTACTCAGCAGCTGGTACCTCATCGACAAATTTAAAATTCGTCTCCTCGATCATTTTAATCTCATCAAAAATCCACCTCTGGGGTCCCAGTCGTCGCATCATCGTAATATACGAGAATATTGCGTCGAGGACTTCCTTGAGGTGTGCGTGACCCTCATCCGTTAATGTCACAGCCAGACTGAACAGTGCATACATAGAACTGTGCTCAAAGCCACCCTCACCATTCCCGCAGAAAACATCTAATGCCCACATTTTTTCCCTCAAGTAACTTATCAGGGATCCCTTACCCTCGTGTCCTATTATCCAAGACACGTACTGATGGGGCTTCGCTCGATACAAGTGAAGAAGAGACGGCAGGGCCCAGGTAAGCTCTATCTGGCAGATATCCTTCATCGGTTTTATCTTATAAATTCGTCGAAAGCGATCAGTATCGAAGGACTTTGCTCCCTTGAATTTCGAAAAATCGTCTGGAGGAAGATTGTTATTGGGAACATTGGCGAAACACTGCTTCACGTAGGTCTCCAGGGTGTCCAGGGGAAGTCTTGCCTGAATTGTCACTGTCATTCTGTGGGCGCTGTAGTGACGTTCACGAAATTTGTGGAGCTCCTGGTACAGCTTGTCATCGGTCACCATGTCACGTAGAGATACGAGATTACCCCAGGGAAATTTTGTCGCTGGATGCTGAGACTCGGCGAAGCTGCAGAACAGCTGCTCCTTCCGATAGAAGTCCGAGGGCAATGCCATCTGGAATTCACTCTCCACTGCTTCGCGTTCTCGAGTTATGGCATCTCTCAGCATCAGGGGATTGATGAACAGCTGGGCAAAACGGTCTAGGGCCCCCAGGAGATGCTTCTCGTGAATTTCGAAGTAGAATGTCGTTTGTTCGCACTCAGTGGAGGCGTTGTCTGTGCCCCCGCGCTTCGTTACGAACGCGTCGAATTCGTTCTCCAGGGGGTATTTCTCGGAGCCCATGAACACCATGTGCTCGAGGAAGTGGGCGAGACCTTGAATGTCGGGAGGATCGCTGAAGGAACCCACACTTACGCAGAGACCACAGGCTGCCATCTTCTCGACGTTCTTGGCGGGCTTGGAGAAGGTGTCCTCGTCGTCTGATGTGGCGGTGTCTTCTTCGGTGTCTGACTGGTCGGAGCCATCCTCACAGCAGCTATCCGAGTCGGAGTCATCTGATGATGCGGCTGAGAGAGGTGGGAAACGTTTTGATGAATTATTTTTGTTATTGTTTTCTTCACTTTGTCGTCAATGTTAATCCCTTTTCATTCTACTTTTCTGCTCTTGTAAACATGAGCAAACAAAGCGGGTTGAAGCGATTGAATTAACGATAGAAATTCAGGGTAATAGAATCCTCCAAAAATTAACTAAAAATTGAGTGGAGATTTAATAATATTAACATTATTCTGGGGATATTGAATTATGCAAAAATATGTAAATATGAAAAATCAATTCACCAGCCACGTCATCATCGTCAGAGGCTCCCTTTCCATCTCCACAGGCACCATTAGCAAAATGTAAATCAGCTATCAAAAGGGCAGTGAGGCCGTTAGGCAGTTTGATAACCCTGTACTCCTTCTTGTCATTCTCAGACTTGATCGGAGTGTCCAAGTACTCCACCTTGATGTTGGCAGTCGCCTCCTCAATTTTAACGTCCCCCGAGGCAGACGACATAGTCATATTGCCACCAGTTAGGTTAGAATCATCACCAGAGGATGGACACTCGCAATTCGGCACAACCATTTTTTGATTGACTTGATGATGATGGAATTTAATTTTTTTCTTCGCTGGTGGAACGCTCAGGGAGCGCTTTGGCATTATCCGGTTATGATTTACCAGATTTTTGACAGCACATGAGAGCAGCGTGGATGGACGGAATGACAAAAACATACGAACATAACCAACTTCATTGGAGATAACTGTTTAGCCTCTTTACGAGAGCCATTTGACATGTGTTGGGAAGGCTCTGGATTTTTTCAGGTTAAAATATTTGACAGTATCCGGAATCATTTTTTTGAAGTAAGACATCTTTATTATTATTTATAGAGCTCTAGCTCTCACTATCATCAATATAAAAATACAAAAAGGAAAAATATCGCAACGATCTAATTAAAATCGTAATCAATTCGTCACTTGGAACGCTGAAGCATGTAGATGAGTGTGGTGTAGCGTTGAAGCCATTCGTTGAAGGTTGCTCCATGTACCAGGGAGTCGTTGATGGCCATGACTTCTGCGACTGGTTGAGAGCACCAAGAGTCAAAAATCGAGGTCAGCTCTGAAATTTCTTCCCGACATTTTTTCCCCCTAGAGTTCCCCTCGTCCAGGAGCTCAATTATGTCCCTCTCATGAGCAAAAGATGGAAGTGAGGACTTCAAACTGATTTCCAGTTGATTAGCAATCATTGATTCCTCTTTCTTCTGCTTCAAGTATTTGTTGGCGATGATATCGAGGTAGCAAGTGATCAGGTGGTAGAGGGCGGGCTGGAGGACTGGAGTTGCTGATGTCAGGGTTGTAAATGAGATCGAGGCGTTGCTCATGCACGTCGTGGCATGTCTGTAAGCTCCGACCTTTCCACTCAGTACAATCTTATTTAAAGCATTGACATCCAGGTTCTCCTGGAAGACCTCCAGCTCATGACTGAGATGTCCATTCATCCTGTCTGGAGCAGCCTCGTGCTGGCAGCTCAAAGATCGAATAGACTCCAAAGCTACTGTCAAATTGTCCTTCAGAATTAGCAAAAAATTGCTGGCAGATTGGAGAAGTCCCAGGGACCTGTGGAGTGTCTGGACCCTCTGCTGCATCTGATAGTCAATCTCATTAATCTCTGACTCGAGCTCGTGCAGCTCCAGGGAGACAGCATTTTGCTCCTCGCTGAAGTGCTTCATCTTCTCCATTTCGCTCTGAAGGACCTTCTGAGTTGCCTCGAACTTCGTCACCTCCATGGTTGTCATCAGCCACTTATCCATCTCCTCGTTGTCATCGAACCATGCGGATATTTGCTCGAGATATTCACTACCTCGTGCCTCGTACTCTTTGGCCTTCTCCAGTTGAATGCACTTGGCGATCGCTGATTTGAGCTGTCGACCTCGAGCACTCGCTATTTCCAGATCCAATTGGGAGATCGTCTTCTTGGTGTCACTCTCGTCGATCCCCAGTTTGCAGAGCTCTTCATTATTTCGAATTCGATTCTTCAGAATCCAGTCCCATAACTCGGGAATTGCGATTGGACCGAGTGTCTCCTGAATCTGCTTCCAGGCCTTGCTTTTATCGGCTCTCGAGGATATCCCACCGACGAGCGTCAGCGACTCGTTCATCGTCGTCGGGTCTATACCTGACTGAGAAGAGGGGAGCAAGTCCTGGCAAACCGCTCGCATGTCCCGGCAGTTACGCATTTTCTCTTTCATTTCATGGTGACTTAGGTTTAGGAGGCTCTTCTTGGTCTCCAGGGCCTTCTTCGTAGCTCTGATTTTTTGGAGCTTTAAGACTGAAAGGGAGAGAGCACTGGCTTACAGATTTCAAGCGTTTTTGCTAAATTAAACTACCTACTGTTATTTATTTTTAATTCAAGGCAGTTACATAATTGAGGGAGTCACTTACGCCAGGAAATTGTTTCTTTTTAATTCATCTCCTCACCTTTTTCTTTAATTGAGTTCTCCCTCTTCTCACATTCACTCTGAAGATTTATGACTTGAGTCTCCAGTAAACATCTCTCAGACCTCAAACGTTTAGTGTTCCGAATGTGCTGGATGGCAGGAGTCTGTCCCTGACTTTTTAGATAATAAAGTAGAATATTTTTTCGGGTTTCCAGGACATCGTTGACCGGGTGAATTTTCGAGCCAATTTCCTCCCACCAGAGGCCAGTAATTCCATGATTGAATCTACAACCAAGGAATTGACTGTTTTAATACCACTAATAATAATAATAATCATTTATTTTCTTTTGTGTTGAAGTTTGTGTTTTCCACCTCCTCCTATTACTCCTGTCTTAATCAATAATTTATAAATACGTCAGCATTAGTATTTTATTTTTTATTTGAACTCTGTGAGTGTGTGATGGCCCTCTGCTATCCTTTAGAACATTGATTAACCTATTAGTTAAGTTTCAAATTAATTTTATTTGTGAAATAGCTGGAAATTTATAACCTTACATTTTTTTAACGTGATCAGAACAGGCAGACGGTGGACACCCCAGGGTTTCCGCCCACTCAAAGTTATTCACTATTTCCACCGTCTTCGGCATGACGAATAATCCAGATCAATGACAATAAAGCCTCTTTGATTGAAACAATTTAAAACACTTTGAAGACATAATGAGAAGTTCAAACTTCAAATTTGTAACTGTTTACCATGCGATAATAGTGGGAGGAGGACGCTCGCCGGTGCTCCTCCGGTGGTAAGTGAAAGCTCTGGGGAGAATGACTTTACCGACGTCTCGCTCTTCTCCGGATATAAAATAAATTTTGCGGAAAACATCAAAGCAAAATTTATCTGGTAATTTAATTGCGAATTTTGTTTGATTCTCGAGATCTGTGACTCCATTAATTCTCGGAATTTATGACTCCACCCGGGGAATTCATAGTATAACAGATCAAAGTACGTAAATTGTTTGAAAAATAGGAAGACTCTGAAGTACGATAACGTCAGGGTTATCCCGGGATGTCGGATAATCTAAAATCATTGCTTCATTCGACTTTGAACTCGTTTTGCAGTGAAAAATAGATTTAACCGGATGAGAATATTGTGGGTTAAAAAAATATTTCGCATCGAAATATTTTAATTATCGATTTAGTTTTTTATCGTGCGATATTTTATCTACCGAATCCCATTATTTTCCCGCAGATATCGAATGCCGCAACGATGAATGGGTACGCGACATGCAGGTGGTGGCCTATTGAGCTGGTGGGAACTCACAGAAGTGAAGGAAAAAATCCGAGGGTTGTTGTCCTT
Source organism: Diachasmimorpha longicaudata (assembly GCF_034640455.1). NCBI lineage: Eukaryota > Metazoa > Arthropoda > Insecta > Hymenoptera > Braconidae > Diachasmimorpha > Diachasmimorpha longicaudata. Next base: position 5,008,074 of record NC_087240.1, read on the forward strand.
GAAGGATCTACCTACTCGGCTCTTATAAAATCCCCATAAGGTTGTTTATGCGTTCACTGCTCTTGGCGTTTGTCTTTTCCATTGATTCAGTCGTATCTCGCTCCAACACATGGACGCACTGGGCCGTGAAAAACGAGCGTACGTGTCGTGAAAAAAATTCCTCCCTTTCTACATGAGGTCATTTACTTCAGAGGAATTTTTCTACTTAAACGTTGCATAAAATAGAATTCTACGATACGATTGGCAAGGGAACTTCTTATCATGAGTCAGACGTGGGGTGAAAATCGCGGTTTTCAGTCCCAGGACGAAAATTTCAATGAAAAATTCCTTTGAAAATCGGTGAAGTGATTTTTTTTTTAATCCTGACTTTAAAAGTTCACAACTACTTTTCCCGCACATGAAATTTCACTCGCGACTGTTGAATTTCCGGAATGGATCCTCACTAACCCTGAGGGCCACCTCCTGCATGCCTAGTAATTCGTCGTGTCGATTTCATCATCTCGAGCCTCATAAATTAAAGATACCCTGCACATCCTCGCTGCCACCCCCGCACTCTCCTGATTCCCTCATCCAGTCTCACGAAATCGGTCGGAGTCTACTGAAGCGTGACCGCGAGCGCAGTGGTGTCAGGGTTCGGTATAAAGTTCCGTTCAGCTCTTCCACAAGCACCTTTTGACATCCCCGGGGCAATGCATATTCTCCTAGTATAGAATCCTCTGAGTTTGGTATCAAATGGCCGCCCATTGTCCCGAACCGATTCCGCACTCTTAATTAATATATTAATATTTTATATAATTAAAATTTATTAAAGACGTGATGATCCTGAAAGTCTTGAATTGACTCGAGGATTTTTTTCTGAACAAATATTGAATATACTTTCGCAAAATTCTCTTTAGTTACACTTTTCAAGATATGCAGGTACATAAATATAATAAATAAATAATTATATATGTATAAGATATACAGATAATGACATAAATATTCAGCAGAAATTTCTGTAAAAATAAATTTCGCAATCGCAGCGGAAAAGTCAGATTTCCCGGACCATCACCGAGGCATCACCTCTCCGCACCTCCACCTAAAGGTCACAGGTTGTTACATCTTGTTACGAACCCCGAGAGGTCCTTCCTGACTCATGATACCCTGGTCCCTCAGACGCTGGAGTTTCTTTCAAAGCCACTGGAGCGTCACATGTTTACACCCTTCGGGAGATTAACAAAGGGCGGCTGATTAGGCACTCATGAGATACCCCAGAGGCCTACGGGTCCGAGTAAATCCAGGATTATTTTCGAGTCTGGGGAAGATGGGTCGGGATGGTCTCCAGCGACTGCCCCGGTCAAGCCGACAATCCGCCCATTGATCGACGCAGCGGGACCTGCGGTTAAACCCCCTGAGGATAAATACTGTACGCCCTCCTCCTCCCCCCTCCCGACGCTGGTCCGGCGAATATTCTAATAAACTTAAACAGGGAGAGGTGTTTACTCCCGAAGGATAAGCCTACCGGAGACAACCACCGGGCCCATGATTCCCTGATCTCTGGTGTATCACATTACACGTGACCGTACTCCCGAGGTGAATTGGGAGGCAGTTGTTGATGTACCGTATTGAGTGCACCAGATGTCCATCTGATGATTGTGAGTGATTTTTATATTTAAATAAAATTTTTAAAAAATAATGGAGATAAAAAAGTTTTTTTTTAACAGAAATAAATAGAAAATACCTTAAATGATTAACTATTATGATTTGAAATTTTTTTTCATCTTCATAAGGAAAATTATAAATTTTTCCCCCCAGAGTGTGTCTCGTATGATAAAATAAATATTGTAAATACACAGGTTAATAATCTGTTGATAACTAAAGGACAGCAGATCCTTTTTTTAATGTCGAGAGGTGGAACCATTTTTTTAAACATTAAAATTAAGATCATAGGAGTTGGCCTGGAATAGACCTGGGGTTTATTTATTAATAAATAAAAAATTAGAAAAAAATATCTGATGAACGCCAGGCCCCTCATGGGCATTGTTTATCGATAAACAAATATGCAAAATACCTAAATAAATAAACTAGTGAAAAAAGGCCCATTAGATCCTTATTAATATTCCGGACAGTGCCAATGGCCTGAGGGGAAATTAGCATATTAATAAGAACACTCGCGACAAGGGTCAGGATAGCAGGATCAGGACACAGTGTGGCAGTGGTCGTAGCACTTGGTTTGACTTGGAAGGATCCTCGGGATCCTCCTCGGCTCCTCTGCATTCCTGATTACCGAGTCTCCGCATTTAGAACTCAATGGAGCGAAACTAATTGCCGGAATTGTCCCGGGGTTGCGATGAGCCCGGGTATTTATTTTTCGGGGGGCTGGGGGAGGGGGTGTGGCAAGCTGGTAATTACCCCAGCATGACATCAGGATAATTGACAGGAGAGAAACGGTGGAGGTTCGTAACCGATATTTCACCCTGGCGAGATAACAGAGGGATTGGCCGACGACGATGGGCCTCCGCCAATGGGGGCCCAGCCTTGAAAATTAGGAAATCGGCCCTCCTGCCCCGGTGGATTCACTCCATGAATGACGAGACATTTTCCCTCTCTGCTGGAGAACCAGCTCCGGCTCGAGGATGGTCTCCTGCTAGCGGGGATATCACTTTTCATTTTTTTCTTAACCCTTTGACGCTCGGCTGAGTGCGATAGAGAGTGAAGGTCATCCCCTTTTTTTGTTAATCAAGTTTTTAATACTATTTACATCATATATATTATGTACATCATATATACGTAGGTGTACATCACATGTAGACGTCACATGTACATTATTTACATAAATGAAAAACCGGTAGATGAAAAAATGTTGTTTTGTGACGCATTTGAAAATTGTTTACCCAAATTTCAGTTCTTTATATTTTTCTCGGAATCGGAATAAATAATCGATCAATCGATTGATCCCAATTACCAAATGACCCTTTGCAGAAGAGGGCGGCGCCCCCCGGGGGTTAACCATCAGCGCGAGGGGTGCCGCCCTCATATCCAATAATATTATCCACCATAATATTTAAATAAAATAATATTACAAAGTGTAACAATTAATCCACGTTATATTTTTTATATTTTCTCCAGCAACATAACAATACAATAACATTCAGAGGTACCGCACTTGACGCAGCCCTCCAGGGTGAACCTCGCAACATCACGATGTTCCACACCCGCCTGAAACCCTATTCCACGTTGTATCGTGCGTCACCAGAGTCACCCACAGTCTCCCACGGGACCCTCCGCCGTCGAAAAACTCCCCAACATCGTCGACCTGTTCCCACATGCTGAGTTCCGGATGAAAGGTGTATCGCGAGTGGCTCGACCTAACCGGGTCTCGTGATCCCTCGGGTGCATCCACCAACAGCGATGGAGCCGCCTCCCAGTCGCAAATCACCTGCCCTTTGGTCCCTTCCCGGGCGCCACCATCATGGGCTCCTGATAGCGCTTGTATCGGTGGATTCTGTGGGGCGTCGTCCGACATATTTTGCGAGTGACGAACGTCGGCGTGAGAATGGTATCCTGATGTCGGGTGTATCGAGGAAAGCTGAAGTCACTGGGGTGCGCCATTGCTGGCCGAAAACTCCGGTTATTTACGGTATTTCCTGGGGGATAACTGGGATCCAGAGGCGATCTGCCACTTCCTGACGCCCTCTGCGTCCTTACTACACTTGTTTACCTCTGTCTTCACTTTGGAATCCCTTCCACGCCCTTTTTTCACACCCAACGGACTGAATAAACATCCTTATGTATGAAAATATATTTTTCGGCTCCGTAGGATGATGGGAGTCGTGTCCCTTTTCGTTAAAATATGGCGGCTCTTGGTATGAAATGAGTACCTTTTGAGGAGCCTCCAGTGACTTCATAACTCCCTGCTATTTCTATATAATTACTGTAATTTATGTTGACATGGTCACACCCTTCGGCCCTATGAAATCCTGGTTGTTACCGATTAAATCGATGAACTGTCGCCGTTACTTCGGCTCATTTTTCGGATTTTTTTCCCGTGAAGGGTCACTTTGCGGCAATTGATTCCCTCTCAACTGCCTTCGATTGATTTTTTTTACTTCAAACTGACCCCATTGTTTATAGGGCTTTCCACTTGTGCAGCTGAACCCGATCGAGCCGGCTGATCGCAGCAGGCAGTTACTACTTGAATTTTAAATTGGGGACATTTCATAAATTATGACAATGTAAACGTCAAGGGATATGTGCCCATGTATCGTTGATGATGGAATATTACATGCGCAGTGTAAACAACTCCGTTACATCGACGTAGCAGGAGAATAAGCGATTGGAGGAGGTGACAGCGCGGGAAACTTTGGTAACCAGAGCCGCATATTACGGATGGAGGAGGTAGAAACGTCTCCGGCGAAGGGTTAATCACTAGTTCGTTGGTATAATCGACTAGTGACGTAGGTACAACGTTTCTGGAAGGGGACAATTTATTTTTAACGGATTAAGAGGGCGATGAGCTCGTGTGGATTGTGAGGATCGTCCGGTTGACGCTGTTTTTTCAAAATATATTTTAAAATTATTATCTTGAGATTTTGATGCTCAGAAACGCGATCGATGAACTGTTCAGCTGCGGCCGGCGGTGGAGGTATCAGCTGGTGCCTGATAAGGCGGCTCTACGGCACGATATTTTTCGTTACTGATAGCACTGGCCGCGCTGGAGATGGGGGATGGACGATATGACGATTCATATCTCTTGCACGCCGGAAAATAGGGGAGCAGGAGAGGTAGGAGTGTTGCGTTATGCCTCAACGGGTCTTCATATTTCATGCGAGTATGGATCCGCGGCCTTGACTACCCCCCCTGGCGACACTGGCCACGTGGAAGAGGCATCTGACCCTCGTCTTTCCGGTTTTTCATAAATTATTGTGGGGCAGAGGTGCAGCTCATGCGATGGAAATTACGAAAATCGATGAATGGAGCCCATGTGATGAGATAAAAATTACGAAAATCAATGGATTGAGCGTTTAGATCCTTCTACATCCATATAGATCCGTCTAAAAATTTTTTTATGTTAAAAAAGTTGTAAAAAACTAACAATCAAAATTGGATTTAATTAATCGTCAACCAAAATCGAGATTTTTTAAATTTCTATTTTTATCAGTTTTGAGGGAGGTTTTTCTAAAGGAGGGGGAGGAGAAAGGGTTGTAAGTCAAGAACCCAATACAATTTCCTCCCTCAATTTCTAAAAACATCTGTAAAACCCTCTACCACTCAACATCGTCAATCCCCCAAATTTTCAAGACTAAAAAAAATTACCTCTCAATCAATTAAACATTAATTCTCAAATCTCCCCCCCTTTTCCCTCCATCAACCCTTTCTCCCCATCCCAATCACCCCGAACTCCCCGAAAACCGCGACTACTCCCCAAAAATCCCCTCCTCCCTTCCACACCCCTCAACCACCCAACCCCATCTCGAACCATCGAAAAATCCTTCATCCCCTGAAGGACTGGCCCTTACCCCGAACCCCATGGCCACCCCTCAACGAATGCTGTGGTCCTGTTCTCAATGCGTGGGCGTATTCCCTTCGACATCTTACAGCAACGCACCCGCCATAACATCCCCCTCACTCCACCCCTCAATTTTACAATCCATAAAATGGTCGCATCACGATCCTCGATTTCCCATTCTCTGATGAGATTTTACGGGGGATAAAATGCCCCTCCCCCCTCCCTCTCTTACCGCCGTCCGGTAGTCACCGAGGGCAGTCTCCGCGACCCTTCGACAATCGTCTCATCCCCTTCCCACCCCCCCCCCCCTACCCCGTCACTCATAACTTCACAGACTGAAAGCCAAATATCTCCGACCCTTTTCCCGGAATAATATTCACAGTCCCCCGTGAAGTTTCGAAGGACCAAGGCCATTGAGCTCCTGCTGTCTTCTGCAATCCTGTTGGAAATGCGTGGGCGCGGTCTCCGCGAGGGCCGTCCGAGGCCGCACCGAGGTCGCACCCTTTTTGGCCACACGTGGAATAACCCATGTAGCTGACACGGCCCTCTTTGCTGTCCAGCCCCTCGACAATTTAGCGAGGATTATTCAAGGCTCAACATCCACAAGTCTGTCCCACTCCCTCTGTTATCCGTCTCACACCACCCCCCTGTGACCGATCGAGCCCCATCAAATGCCTACGGCTCATCCAAGGCCATTACGCATGCCCAAAAGGGCCTTCTCCGTCGGCTCCCGGATTAAAGCCTTTCTCGGCATCGATAAAGCTTAAATATTCAGATTACTCGATGGAATGCCACACCGCATGCGCACAGGGCCCAGGCACTGGCATTAGACACCCTTCAAGGGGGTAGGGGGTGATTTCGAGTGCTCCACCCCCTTATGTCGATTCTCGTGTTATTCAATTAAAGACAGCTGAGAGGAGATTCGCACTTCTGATTGGAATTGTTGGGGTTTTGGTCATTAAGGTGCTACGCATGCCCCGCGTCATTATTGATTTAGGGGTAACAATGGGGTGAGTGGTGGAGGGTGGAGGGAGGGTGGACGGGGTGTTGGGGGGTGGTTAGCTGGGGAGACGGCGGGGCGAGGGGAGTGCGGCACTGGGCGTCGACTAAGTTTCTGGGGCATTTGAAGGTCGGGTGGAGTTGGGGGAGGGGGTGGGGGTGAGGCCCTTGTCGTGTCGGAGGGTACGGGTGATGTCTGTCTCGCGGGGTTTACGTTAGAACACCTGCCCGATTTACTAGGGGAGCATGACTCACGAGTTTCTTGATTCTATTGATCCGGTTTTAAAGGGGGGTTGGTGGGGGTTTTTTAAAGGAGACGACACGACACCTTCGGAACGGGATGCGGGGGTTTTGGGGTGGGAAATATGCCGAAATATTTGGAAATAATTACGGGATGTTTGAGGGAACTTAAAAAGTATTCGAGAAGAATTGATTCGGGGGTTGAATTCATTTTTGTTGTGATTGGGGAGCGAATGGGGGTGCGGGGAATTTTTTTGAAGTGTTAGGGAATATGTTGGTCGATATGAGAGGGTGAGTTTCGACGGAATTTTGCAAGTGCTGAGCAGGAAGAATTTTTTTTGGGAATTTCGGTTTTAACGGAGGGATAAATTAATTAGTTTTTGAAATTGAGATAATTTTTTTCGCGAATTATGATATTAACGAGCGAAAATAAAATTATTTTAAATAATGTTCGATGGAAAATGCTAACATTTAATTGTTGAGATTTTCATTGAATTATTTTTCAATTAAAAGAAGGTAAAAAATATTGGAAACTCGATCCTTCAGAAAATTCAAGGGTTAGAACTGAATATTGCACCCCCTCTAGCCACCCGGGGCCTCCCCCACTGATTCCTCGTTCTCCCCGACCCCGTCATCCCCGCTCGCCTCACTAATCACACAATCGGTCGACCCAATTGCTTTCTTCAACTTCCTGTGATCCTGTTCGAAGAGCGGGGGCGGCACCCGCGGGAGGCAGGCCGTCAAACTCGCGGGGCGGAACCCTCACGACGAGGAGGCGGTGCGGAACGTTGAATCGCGGTTTTCGGACAATCGCGGGGACAATACCGAAGAAATCATCAGCCCTCCCCGCAAGCTAAACCGATTTTTTTCAATTATTCACGCTGACGTGATCCCCCAGAAATCCGCCAAAGGGTTCCCTGGAGGAGTCCGGGAGGACAACCGGAACGGAAACGCCCCGAGATTATAGGTGTACGTTAGGGATACACGCCCAAAGATCGAGGAGTGCCGCCAAGGTTGCGTCACCGGGTGCCAAGTGGCTCCCGAGGATTCGCCGGTCTAGGACTCGTGAATGCGCCGGAGCTGTGGTACATTCTCACCGGCGTCGGGAGTTCTGAATGGAGGCGAATCCGCCCGAAGGGCAACTCTCGACGATCTTGACCTTCCTTTCTCAGAAGAAGCTAAAAATCGGCACTACCGCCTCGACGATAACGAGGGAACACAATTATCGCCACTAAAATTCATTTATCTCCACCAATACATACCATATAATGTCTAGTACATAATATATCATTCATGAAAATATAAAAAAAAATTATATTCTAAGAAATGTCCCCGTCCGGAAGACAGAGATCGGCAAAGAAAACTCTAAAAAATAATTTGCCAAAAAAATTGTTACCCGTCCACTGGGGTAGGTTTTGAAGCCATTAACTACCGTCGGTGTTCCGCCCCCGGGTGCCGAGGGTGGACCACTGCCACCCCCATTTTCGCGCCCCAATTGAATCCCCAGGAGCAACGGCTACACTGGGCCACGAACCTCTCCTCTCTCCATGTCCCCCTGGTCCAGTTGTTTACTCTTGTATTGTCTACAATCCCTCTGAACATCGTCTCCATCGTATAAAAAAAAATCATCCCCCGAGACGATGTCCTGAAAGTCGAAAAGAAATTCCGGAGATTAATAAAACCCGTAAAAACGTCTTCTTTTCGGTGGATCGATCGGGTCTAAGGGGCATTGACTACCGATTTTCAAACCTCCACTCCTGTTCCATTTGTCTTGGCGCATGCAGTATCGTCGGAATGCTGTATTGGAATTGGCTATAATATTTTGCCAATATCAAATTTATGCTTTCCTACCACTTTTGTATGTCATCCAATAATCGTCGTCCTCGTTGCTCCTGGACTCCTGGTAATACAGTGCCCTGAAACAGCCGGAGTTACTCCCCCTGGTGATGACAAAAAAAAATATCTTGTATTGCAGTTGTCTATTTATTTGGGGGGAGGGGGGTGGGAGGCTCATTGCTAGATTATGACTCGAGTTTTTAATAGTGAATTAAAATTTTCATGTACATATGAATATTAATTACTGCGCGGGTGACAATACTCAGGCTCCCAGGCGGATGCAGGAGGTGATCGGGACTTCAGGGAAATCGCATGGCCCTTGTCCTTTGTCGGGGAGCAATTGCAAATTATTTTCACGTACAATTCCCCAGGTCTTGGAATAATAAACAAATAAAACTGGGGTAAAAAGACGAATCAAATTTTTTAATGTGATATGGAACGTGGGATTCGTAATCACCTATTTTATGTATTAACTATATTATAGAATATATATATATAATATATATGTGTATGTATGTAGGGTGTGTACATGTGCTATATAAGGGGATGTACATTTTTTAAATATGAGATTATGAAATAAATTCCAGACTTTTGATGAGATGACAGAATTTTTTAAAAGCGTTAATTTTGGGTGAAAAGCTGTCGAAGTTCTTTGATGATCATCAATTATTTCAGGGACGACTGGAGACCCCTGGAACATATGCTGTCCTAGTACAAGAAAGTACTTCATCGCGGGTCCCACTCGGTCGCTCTCTTCCCCGCATTTTTATTTTGTTGATCAAGTTTTTATATAAAACAAATTCCAATTTGCATTATTAATAAAAGAAAAGGTTCTCTGGTCAGTCTCAATCGCACCATAAAATACCCAACACTACTATTAAATAATAATAATATTAATGATTAGTTTATCAGTCTATACTATTTTTAACACGACCATTATTAACATTAATATATTCTCGTTAATATTAATAAAAAATATCACTCGTGACCTGTACGAATTCTCGATTTTCATCACTTTCTATGTATCTCAATCATAACGATAGATTCGCTTAGAATGAGACTAACGTGCATTAGAACCTGCCTCGAGCCTCCCCGAAAATCATGGTTTCTCCCAGCGGATGCTGCCCTGGTAAAAAAGCGTGGGTGGAATCTCGACGAGAGAACCCTTTGCCACCCGACCCTGTCAACACACAACGCACGAATGATACCACCGGCATTCTCCCCAAATTTCACCATTCACTCGAACTAATTTCCAAACTGATTATCCGATCCTCGTTATCGGCCCTCCTCGATACCGCGTCATCGTCCTACGCGCCGCGCCGACGGGGCTTTCGGGCTTAACGACAGTTTCCGAACACCGAAACGAGTAATCAGAGGAGCATAAAGTCCCCGTCGGGTCACGAACTTCCGAAAATTCCGTGTGACCGTCGGACGATAAAAATTTACTCCTGATCCGTGCAGCTGTTGCGCAACGCGATGGGGACAATCTCCAACGGTGAAACGCCTACGGATTTAACCGGGTTCATTCGTACGACCTTCTCCCACAGGATACCCTCCTGTTTCGAATATGTGAATATATTTTATTCAACCCTTCATCCATCGCGCTGGATTAAATTATTCCTGGTGTCCTCAGGGTGGGACTGGCCTAGTTCTCCCTCCGTCGGGTGATCTCATATTTCCATTCTCATTGTTGCTGACGGCCAGGGCATTCCATCCGTATCACCGGAATCACCCCCTCCCCCTCACCCACCCCCCAGTCGTTGATTCGCCGATTTTTCCGAATTTTTATATCGATAATATTTTTTTGAAAATTATCACGATCCCCCGGAGGGCGGGAGGGCAGGGGGAGGGGCTGGAGGAGTTTGATGGTCACCAACACCATCAGAAATTTTCGTAACTACCTGCCAGTCCCTCCTGCTAGCCTGGCAATGGGGGATCAAACCAATAGACTGCCGATAGCCCTTTCAATTATCGACTCGATTGGAATCCACCCACCGACCCGAAGACTCCTGACTCCGGTGAATTCCATTCTCGTTGTCAATCGTACGAATTTTTCCTTCTCGTCATTCGCTCCTAGTTTTATACACTCAATTCCGTTGTTTCGGTGGATGCTGAAGTCGTCCTAGTCCAGTGAATCACCTCCTCGATGCGATGATCGCCTGCTGCCAAGTCGTGTTATGACGCCATCGATCTGACACGTTTCTCAGACAATTCTGACAGCGAGAGAAAGGAAAAACATTCTCCAGGACTGGTTGAGTACTCAACTGGTCTGGTCGATGCCTCCATCAGCCCAACAATTTCTTCAATTCAACTGTGATAATTTAAAAAAATCAAATGTTCTTCGGTTCCCCAGTCGCCGGGATGTTAGACAACGCGGAGACGCGAGAGACCGGAATTTTTTGGAGACTCGACCCTACGAATATTAGAACACCTTCTGCACATTCCTGATATCTTGGTAGCAATGTGTGGCTCGAAGCACTTGAGCAAGTAACTCTTTTCCTCCTCATCGTTGTTCGCTCGTTGATGGTCTCATATGTGAACAACAAATGATGTCACCCCCTCGTCATTAGCAGACGAGTACGTGTCTCTTCACCGGAGACTGCCACCGTCAGCGGTGAATTTAATCTGCACTTGTGGAGCTGAGCAACGGGGAAGATCAATCGAAATCTGTGGAAAGGGCTCTCTCACGGATTTTTTTCATCCCATCGACGGTTGACGGTGAAAGCGATAGGAAAGTTCGGTTTTCCCATGCGTTTCATGTTACTCTGGTAGTCCCGGAAGGAGCCGATTGATTGGAAACGGCCGGAAGGATTCCCACCTGATCAGAATGCTCTGGTGATTCCTCTGGCGTTGGTGAGAAGGTACTCCGGTTCGATATTTGATGAGCATTTTAGCCCCTATGGAGTCCTGGTAACGAAACACGTCTGGGGAAAGTTTTTTTTCTCCTCTCCGTCGAAGAAAGTTTTGTTGGCGGAGGGCAGGTAGATTTGGCTGGAGATCCGGGCGAGTGGATCTGGGCGTCGGCGGACGACTGGCAGAAGTGCCTCGTGTAGTCAATCGTATGTCCAGCTGATCGAGGCTATTTATGGACAGACGGCCGATTGGGGTGGGTGGACACCCTGACGAGGCCAATAAACTAGACTAATGGGTGATAATGATAATCCTACGAACAAAGGAAATGCATGGAAAGGGCTAGGCTAGCATGTGAACTGCAGGGGTGGCTCGATTTGTTGAACCCGCCGGGAGAAATGGGGAGAGGGAGAGGGCGAGTGGGCGGCGTCTTTTCACCCCCATGACACCCTCTGGGAGTATCGACCGGGCGGGGAGGCTGAGCGGAGGCTGCGGGGGGACGAAGACCGGGAATCGTGTCGGCAATCAGAGGGCTGATCCCAGAGACAGTCAACATGATAAATTAATAGACCTTGAAAGGATGGAAGACTCAACTTTAAGATTTTATTTATCATAAATACAGAACAATTTCGAGAATTTTTAATCTAAAAATGATAATGAGTTCACGGTTCCCCTCGAAATGACGGTATAAGAGCTTTTGGGTCGCCAGAAAGCTCTTCGGCATGACCCGGAAGACATTCCAAAGACGAAAATTTTTGTTCGGGGAAATCGTCCATGAGAGCCCTTCACTCCTTCCTGATTGATATGATGAAAGGTTCGCGGGACAGACCCGGAGTTTAGACACTTCAAGGACGTCCCGACCTCTGTCGACTCGAGCCAATTACCCGGATCTCTCGGATTCCATTTCGTCTGGTCTCCTCCCCCATGAATGGGGCCACGGAAGCCCGCAGGCATTTGTATCCAAGAGGGGTTGGGGTACAGAATGCCGATTGACCTCCTCATCTGTCTGGCAACCGGGTAGAGTTTCTATGAATGTTCCTTCGTCACTTCGCAACCCTTTCATTTCTCCAACTCGCCATTCAAACACATTCAGAATGACACGATTGTTTCTATGAGTCCTCTCCACCCATCTGCCAGAAAGCTAGACCTCTTGTCTCTATCGTGCTCCGTCCCTGGATCAGCCGATGTTGGATGAACCGGGAAAAATATTCTCCAACGGGGAGACACATTTTCTCGGGGGTTATGACTTCCTGATTGGTGTCACCGCGTTCCTTTTATGCTCAGTCAGTCCAGCGGAACCGCACGGAATTCCTTTCCGTGTGCAGCCAGTGGGTGACACTTCAAATGCCAATGGAGTGCTCCGCGCTCCTGGACAAGGGGTTGAAATCGATAGTTTCTACCCCTGTACACCGCTGGAATCGCAGTACTAACCGACCAATTCTGCTACCCTGTTACAATACCCCAGGATTCTTTTGTTCTCCACAAATCAACATCTCTCGTGGGGCTTTCTCATGCTCTCGAATATCAGATTTTGGCGAGACTGGAGTACCCCTGTCAGCTGAAGTGAGATGCTGGATAAAAAAAGAGGGAGGGAAGGGAAAAAAAGTGAAAGGTACTCGCCTGCTGGGGCTAACAGTTACGCCCCCACCTGGCAGTCATTCCTCGGATCTCATATTTCCCTGTGCCGCGGAGGAGTTAGTCCATTGTCCTCAGCTTTCTTGGAGACACTCCAAGACGTAAACAAATTCAAGATCACCCCTCAACATCACAAGTGCATCGACAATACCCGGCTACCCCCTGCCCAGCTGTTACCTGGACACGAGTAATCCTCAGCTGCTTATCAAGAAGACCAACGAACGAATAAACTGAAAGATCAATACGGACGATAAAGGGCTCTTCACCACTACCAATATATTTTTTCTCCCAGGTTCTTTTCGCTGTTAACTCCACCTCTGTCATCCACTCCTTGCACCCAGTTTGAGGAAATTGCTTCGTCCTCATAAAGCCCTGATAACCCCGGGCCAAAGCTGGTAAATCAGGCTGACTTAGATTTTCTAAACCACTTGACCTTCTCAGGAAGTGAAAGCCCACCGGTTTCACTGCTAAGGTATCAATGATATCCAGGGGTCGAGGTGACCAGGACTTGGGATCACGTCGGTATGACACTACTCCAGGATCATCTGTCCTTCACAACTGTCAGGCTAGTGGTTGAATATCCAACTGGAGAATTCGACTTACCATTTTGAAATCCTCCTGCATCATCATGTTGCCCTAGTACCGTTGACATCTACGCGATTTATCTTCCTTCAGACTCGACAAATTGAATTTGTGGACTGCTCCACAGCTGAAGGACAACTGCGAGTCGTCTGGCTCTGCTTCTTCCTTTCTTTTGTTGCCTCCGTCCACCTGTTCCTCCAGGTATTCCAGGAAAGCACCTGCCAGCAACTGCAACAACCCTCACCGATGTGAACACTGAACTGTTTCGTACTTAACATGATTTCCTGATTGTGCGTGTGGTTGTACAGTTGAAAAAAAAAACTGGTTTTGTGTACATCACTCCAACAGATGCTCGTCCGGATTTGGGACAGACAGTGGGCTTTCATTGTGGTATGTACGGATACGATGGGTTGAATCGGTATCGTGCTGACGCACTATCTCTGCCTTCAGGAGACCAGGAAGCTATCGTGCCTGTTGTGTTTATGATGTGGAGTGCTGGGGAGCACATGGTATCCTAGTACTACTCGTGTCTACGAGGTTCTAATTGTCATTGGTACAAGTTCATCCGGGGAGATGATTCGAATGGCGAAATTCATGGGGAGAATTTGGGGAGAGTGAAGAGTCTCCATCAGTCGAAGGGATTTAATTGATTATCGAAATGCATATTTTGTTTATTTATAATGTTGAAATGAGTTCATTAGGATTGATAAAAGTGTTGGTGGGACGGGGAAGTGAATGAGACGTTTGATCAAAATCAAATGAATTCGGACTTTGAATTGTTGCTTTATTTTATCAGATTAATATATAATATAAGATACAAAGTAATAGACAATATATCGTATGTGATATATTTTTGTAACTCAGGGGTTTCAGGTTGAAAGGATGAATCTTTGTAGGGGTTTGATAACTAATTAGTTTGGGCACAAATTGAAAAATGTAGATCTCAAAAAATTTGTATTTTTCATCGCAACACGTGGGAGCAGTTCAGCTGCGATATGATTTCCTGATAGCTCTGACGTCCAAGCGATTTGTCTTCGGTCCCCACGCCGTAAACCGCAGTTTTATGGCCTCCCGTTTACATCCGTTCAGCCAATGGCGGGAGCCACAAAAGCTCGTGAAAGTTACACCATCCGAAGTTGTAACTCCAGGGGTCAACGACTGTCAGGTACTTCCCCAACGGAAAAGGGCGTTGCTGGCGCACGACGACCCCAGAGGGTGCCATGATTTCCTGGTTTTTGGCTTTCAGACGTTACAAAACAAGTCGACCCGCGTTCCCACGGGTCCTTTGGTACTCGCCCTTGAAAACTAAGGGGGAGAGAGGAAGAGAGAGTCGTCTTTGGGGGAGTGAGATAAAAGGAGTCGGGACTCCGAGCTCCATTCGTGGATGATCGCCTAATTGGGCGGACCCTTTCAGCAATTAGAAGTCCCAGAGGGTTCACCAGTGGTTAGACAGTGACTCGATATTTTTTTTTCGAACGAGAATGAGTTAACTAGAACGCAAGAGTAAAAAGGACACTTGGGTTAAAGATAAACTAAACCAACAGGATATCATGACGAGTCTCGGGGATTTTTAGGGCCGTGAAATGGGCGAAGGGCCTGCCTGATGGATCGCACCACCCTGAAGGGCACACACCTACGCACTTCTACTAGGATATCATGACAAAGGGACAGGTCCTTTTGGCCCAAGACGCCCTTGAGAGACACCCGGATTTAATGGGAACGATCCGTTGAGGCATTCGGGGGTGAGGAATCGAGGGAGTCAGGGGTGGGTTTGGGGGGTTTGCGGAAGGGTGGAGTTTAGGGGAGTGAGGGACGGCCAATGGAAGCATCTTCGGAATTTTAGGGAGTAAAAGGGTGAGGTTTTGGGGGATGGGGGATTAACAGGAACGCATGGTCAGGAATTTTATTTCTTGAGGGCTTCAGACTTGATATGTTATGTATCATGTATTATGTATTAGCTCCGGATAACTTTCCCGGGGATATATTTTCGTAAAAAATATAAACCATCATTTTCCTCATGTTAATTACATTCTAATTAAATGTATGTTCATACAAGGAATTTCATCAATAAAAAAAAACATTTGAATTTGTTTTTATACTTTTATTGTTTGCGACTGTTCAGAACGATTTAACAATTTTTAAAATATGTAATGGTTTAAAGATTTTTAATTGTACTATGTGGGTTAGTTGGCATGAATAAACATTGTCCTCGGAAGTGACAATAAATTACAACGATTGTTACAAGTTATATCCGGCTAACTTTATCGGCAACAGTTGCCATCAATGAATGACTGAATGTTGCATTGTACTTCGGTGGTTACGGTATATAGTTGTAGTGCTACTATTATGGAGCAAATCCGTCTTGATTTAGTTAGCTCCATCAATCAGGTTATCCATCTCGGCACTCAGATGGGGCGCGTCAGTTTCAGACTCGACGGGCAATTCTTTTTTCAATTCTTGAATCAATTCTTTTTGATCGCTGCATGTGCACGTGTCGGTGGTAATGTCGTAGAAGAATTTCGAGCCCTCGGGTTTTCCATTTGTGCATTGCATCCAGCACATCTTGGATTGTTTCCAGTGATGAGCTCCGTGGACATCGAAGATCATGTTGTTATTGAAATCGCTGTAAATTAATAGGTACATGATTAATTGTTGTTGGGCACGTGGATTTTTATTTCGTCGTGAATTAATTATTCTGAGCAAAATCATCGACTTACTGGCAATAGCATCTCATTTGATGTTTCAAAAATGATACATATCCGATTCCGCTTTGACTGGTCGTTGCCCAACACATCTGATGACAAGTGTGCATGTATGCTGTGTACTCAGTATCGACCGAGATTTTTTTGGCAAAGTTTAGTTCACCCGTTCCATTCCTGAAATTCCTTCGTTGATTAGCTACTGTTAAGTTTTGGATTTTCAAGTTCGATACGTTACCTGCACACGCAGAGCTGACGCCATGGTTCATAGGTATAATACCCTTCATTGTCAGCATACTTTTCGTAGCACTCAACTCCGCAGATGAGGGCAGCATCAATAGCTTTATCGACGTTGAACGAATGGTCTACTGCAGGGTAAAATTCAGAATCAGTCCACACATTTATTTATTAAAAATATTTTTAGGTATATATGTTATATGTGGATGTACATATAATGTTACACAACTTTGTCAATGTAATTAATAATTTGTTGAGGCGAATGAAAAATTTGTACGATTTATTGAAAAATTTTAGTGCTGACACTGGGAATTTTATTAGGTAAAAAGTGAATTTTATAATGATATTGAGAATATGATGTGGGTCGTCCCACATCAAAAAGTTGACTTACCAGCGTTGACGGTGTAAAGGACAACAAAGAGAACACCAATTGTCTTGAGGAAGTCCATGTTAGATGGCTGATAGATCGATTGCTCAGATTGAGGATTGATCCCGGTTTGACTTCGAGTGTGAATGTTCCAGGGTGTGAAGCCTCTTAAATAGGCGGACAAAAACGTATTGCGACATTTATTGGCATCACTGCAAAGTGATAATGTTTTATATTCAAAATTATTACCGCTGAGAATAATCGAAAGATAAGAAATATATTGATGAGGCGAAATATTCGTTAATTAAATGAGGGGGGCAGGTAAGATATGGAAATTGTGAAATAGTAAAATTGACTTTGATCGTAGAATATTCGAAAATTCTATTGATATTTGTGGGAAAATTCATGTAAAAATCCACAGATTCGCTCCAACACTCGTGCAAATATAAACACGGAGAGACATGTCCTGTTGTAAGGATTAGTACCGGAAAAATCGTAATCCTTTGATTGTGAAATTCAGTTAAAATTATAAAAATACATTTTCTGAGGACAAAATGAACAATTCATTCAATTTCAGCGATAATTCATCAATTCTTCCTTTTTGTTGTGTAATCAGTCCTCCAATGTCTGCTGAAATTGTTTTTTGAAAAACGATGAGGGATTTTATGTGGGGGTGAGCCTCCCTGTAGATAAGTTTAAGATCCGATTTCTACATAAAATTTCTTTCCGTGTGGAACTAATTAATATCCAATTTGAGTATCAGTCATCTATGAATCCTCCGTTATTGACGGGTATGTTGAAACCGCTTTGTAAATATTTTCGAAAAAATTTTTAATGACTATTATCATATGTCATATCATCAAAAGTAATTAGAGGGCGACTCATTAACAGCACGGAAATGCATACAATTCTTGTCGCTTGCTCAATTCTCTCATTAATTTACTATAATACTACTTAATGTTCATATGTAATCTGACCTTGGAAAAGTGACGAAACATCTGACTTTTCTGAGGGAAACAATTTTTAAAAAAATATATGAAACGTCATTATTTTATGTGGAAGGAATTTTATTAACAAAAAATTGTCTGTTTTGCTTTGAGTTTATTTTTAGGTACTATTTACAACAATAAATGAATCATTTCTTCTGAAATGAACGAACAAATATTGGTAAGGAATATTTATTTAATATATTTCTGAGGTTACAGTAAATAATAAGATAAATTATATATTTTTATTAATGCCATAAATCGAATCTATTTATTTATTCCGTTCCATCAGCTCAGTTATGTTGTTCGGGGATTTCTGTTCAACATCATTTCCTCAATCCAAGATCTGCATTTCTCCATTCGAGCATCTGCAACTATCGGCTGTAACATCGTACGAAAACGCCGCCGACACTGGCGTAGCTTCCAAACACCGGCGCCAGCACTTCCTCGACTGCGCCCATTGATCTCCCTTAACCATGAACATCTCGGCGGATCTGTGGCTGCAAATTAACATATTTATAGCTCATTATTCAACAATCAATTTTCGATATTAACAATCTCCATTTTCTCGATTTGTACGAAAATTTCTGAGAAAAATCTCATGCTGTGATAAGTTTCCCGCAATTTCGACAGAACGATCGAGAAAAATTTATGTCAACATCATTAATTGATTAATTAACTAATTTATTCCATAATCAAGTGATCGTCGTTTGTTTTAACTCATCGAGAATTTTTAAAGTAAATTTCTCTCCGCGTCCTTTAATTTTTAGTTTCTTTATCTCACGCGTAGAGGAAGATTGTCAGAACAATTTTCATATTTTATTAATGTTTTATCAACTTACAAGCATAAACACAAGTTTTGTGTTTTCTGGTATGCAATATATTGGACGGGGCTTGGATTATCCAACGAAAAACACATGCTATTGCAGTCATGTTCCCTAAAATTCGACTGGCCATCCAGTTCTATATTCTTCTCCGAGACGCGATACCCAATGTCATTCCTAGAAATTAATTTCTTCATTAGATTTTCCTTAATTGCGAAAGTTGGGTTTCGTCGACGTACTTGCACACGCATAAGCTACGTTCCACAAAGTATATATAATTTTCACTGCTGGGATGATTGTCGATGCACTGAGATGCGCATGTGTGAGCCTGCTTCGTCGACATTCCAACGTCTAACAATAAAATAAATAAATAAATAAATAAATAAATAAATTGGGCAGAATGGGCTCGAGTCATTCCTTCGATTCGACACTTTAAATATTAATTTTCCAGCAAAATAGCAGTTGCAAAATAGCGTAAAAATAAGACGATTTACCAGCGGTGACGGTGCAGAGGACAACGAAGAGGGCAACGATTGTCTTGAGGAGCTCCATGTTAGGTAAATGTTGTAGCAATAGCTAGTCCTCGAGTGATCCTATTTCCACTTCAAGTTCGACTGTTCCAAGGAATAAAGCCTCTTAAATAGAATGTGGAAATTTGATAGTGAAGTCGATTGGAAGCACGATAAAACCATAATATTGTTCCTCAAAGTCATTAACGCTGATGACCGTACGATGATAAGGTTTTTAGTGATTAGTAGAATTATTATTTAATGGGGAATGCAAGAAAGAAGAATTTTTTCAGTCAATTTATTTTTACAGGAATTCCCAACTTTATTTATATAAAAATTTCATATACAAAAAGTCCATTCGTCTGTTTTCTCGTACATTAATTTTTTACTCCCGCAGACCTTCGGCCGATATTCGCGGAGAATTCGGAAGGATCTGCAGAAAAAAAATTATTTTTTCGCGCTTTCCCTTTTACCCCGCAACAACTAATAAAACCAGTACCAACATTAATTTCCATGAGTGACCCGCCCACGGACGCCATGAATCGTGCACATGCTACGGGTATACCTATTACACCTATATAGTACCCGGATAGTTGTCACCGTGATATTTCCCTTTTGTGCATACCGCCCACCCAAAAATGGGTCACCAGTGCTCCTCCGATTCGCGAGTATTTCACCGCGTCCCCGAGTCTCCGACGACCCGGAAAAAAAATTATTTATCGCGAGAGAGAAATCCGCGAACAGCGAATGCGTGAACGCACATCGGCCCTCCAGGGACTCGTTGAAAAGGGCATCGTCAGCAGGGTATCATAAACACACGCTGGTAGTTTAGGGACAGCCCACGAGCGTGATTCTTCCCCACTGCGTGGAGATACGCGTGTTTGGCCCTTGCACCTTCGACAACCATTTTTTTTTTTCGTCTAACTTGTGCCGCCGGTCCGCCGACATTCCCCCGCGAGCCTCTGAAATGATCGGAGTGGGCAAAAAAAAATATCTTCATCACGCGAATGCGAAATTCCACCGGAATTTATTACGCGAATTCGGGGAAAAATGACCGGATTTTATCCCGCGATTTTCTGGAAATTTGACGATCGCAGACGCAGGAAAATGTGCGCAGGAACGCGAGCAAGTGAAACGCAGCATCGGTGCGCCTCCGTTGGACTCATATTTTCCTGATGAAAAAATCAAGTTTGTTTTGTAGAAGTTTTTTTTTTCCAACTGCATTTTGTCATAAAAGTCAACTAGACGGTTAACAACAACATCGAGCGAGGCGTGCGTTTCAGGACTGGGTAGGACTCGACGAGAGCCAACAAAGTGGAGAGGAGCCAAGGAAAACAGGGGAGCAGAAAAATACGAGGGGAAAATGAAAGATGAATCGGTGAATGCGAAGGGGAATAATGTCGATGTGTCTGACATGTGACTGGAGGACTGCGAAGGGGTTAAGGCTCCAGACGTCCACGTGTCGTCGCTGGGATCAGGAATTCATGGACGTGGTGCGAGTAAAGGGCGACTCCCTGATGTGGAGCTGCGACGGGCGGCGAGTGAAAGGTATCGCCGAAGGTCGAATAATTGCGGAGGGGATAAACATTTAGTAAAAATTACGGAGCGAAAATTACGGAGAAAATATTCGCTTCAAATCGTGAGATTTAATGCTCAGGTACAATTAGTCTTCACTTAATGATAATTATTTTGATAGGATTTTTGGGGGACTCCAGGGGTTCTGGGTCGAGTGAAGTGTGAAATGATCACGTAATTTTCGCCGGGGACGAGAAATTCACCAGAAAATCCGGGAAAACTCAAAAAAAAGATAAAAAAAAATTCTGAAGTGTTCTATAAATTTCCTGAATCTCCTCAGTTATTTTTATTTATTGCTCCGGAGAATTTCTCACCTGAAGAGGAAAAATTACCATAAAACTTGCGGAGCGAACCGTAGAATTCACACGTGTGATTCGCGCAATTCCACTTTCAATTAATTTGCTATTTAATTCCGTGTAATTTCTCCTTTTCTAAAAAATTGCGGATATCTCTCCGAATTTATTAATCAACGGTTCCCCCCGCTGTCACCCACCCCCCGTCACCCGAAAAACCGATAAATCGGCCAAATCATGAAGGATCCACCGCATCCTTCCCCACCGTCCAAAGGGTGTCCATTCGCCTGCTCCGATGTAAATGAATGGGGATTCGATAGGGCGTTGTAACAGGGAACCATGTGGTGATCGGAGTGGTCTCGAGGGTCTGCCGGGCCCCCCCCAGCTTCACATATTCTGGACAAGCAAAACAACAACGGGTTTACCCCCTTTATTACAGGAACGAGTGAGTACAATACACTGAAAGAAGCCTCGAGGCTCTCGTCTCGATACCGAGGGCAACCGGTATCACCGCACGTCTCCCATTCGCACCAACATCGACCCAGTCCTCCACCACTGTCATCATTTCACCGTCGTACACATCTGTAATTTTCCATGTCGATGGGGATGGAATACACGCTCGCATATTCCTACTTATGTCCCTGTGGTAACCACGAAACAACACAAAGACGTAACACGTATCAAGGATCCAGGAGTACTCAGGAGATTGTCGGTGGGGATGTTGATGTTGGTGTCTAGCTGGTATTCACCGGTGATTTCTCCACATCATCCCCAACCCTCGCGGCAAAAATGGCATTTTTTTTTTCAATCGCTGGGCAAAGAAATCATTCGGGGGTGCGAGCTACTAGGATATCATAGCACAGATGGAGGACGCCAGTCGCCGAGGGGTGGACTTGGGGTATGTGTGGATGAAAGAGAGGATTACAAAAGCTTTTCCCGCCTGGTGAAGCCCATTGTGTGCACAGGATCCTTTCGAGGCACATCTGACGGCGCAAACAAACGCCCCGAGACGAAAACGTTCGTTCAGAGGGAAATAATTTTTTTTCGAGAATTCAGGATTTTTTTTATTTTTTTGGAAATAGTGGGGTAATGGGGCACTTTGTGGGGCATAATTGAGCAGGGGGTTGGAGGGGGATGATACATAGGGGCTATAGAAGGCAACAAAATTAAAGAAAATAGAAATAAAATGGGAATTACGAAAATAAGGAAATGCGGTTTTGACTTGAAATAAATATTTGTATTTATATGCGAATATATAATTAAAAAATGGATAATGTATCATGTTTATGTCGTATTAGATGAGAGTATGTATATGTGGATGTAATGCGAGAGGAAATATAGGGCAGCACAGCATCACAATATTTTCTTCTGTCAAGAACATCAATCTTTGGCGGAAGTAACTTTTATCTCGGGGTTTTATTAATTTTTTTTTGTCAGCCTGCGATGGATAATTACTCCCGTTGGCTGGGAAAAAGGAGAATGAACTGAATGAGCTCGAACACGCGAGCATGGGGGGAAAAGAGTGGGAAAAAAGACGTTTGACGGATTTCTCGGAAGCCAGACGGTTCGTAAAAAAGATGCTGGCGGCTGCCTTTGATGGGGACTCATCACTCCACGCGTTTGTCGCCGTTCGTTTGAGAGGTAATTATTCATCTACACGGCCCCCTCCCCCTCGTCAATGATACTTTTATGTGTCTGAGCTCGGGAGAGAGGGGGCCGCACCGCTGAGTCCGGGGAAATATTTTTTTATTACTTGAAGGGAAATTCAGTGGTGAAATGATGAAACGAGATGACCTGATGCATCCGTCAGTTTTTCCGTTATTACTCCGAATCTAAGAGAGATAGCGAAATTATTGATAAGACGTTTATTGTAGGAATCAATTTGATACACAAAAAAGGTTATGATGAAAATTTCGATGGCGCCCTTAGGTTCCGAGATATTCGGTAAAAAGCGGCGACAAGTTAAAACTGGATTTTTGGTTTTGGGAATATTCGATAATATCTCTCCCTTTTTGTTCACTCGAAGTAATAGCAAATCGAGTCTGTGAGTGGTACTGGCACCGCCTACCCTGCCCCGACATCAGTGTAGTTCAAAGCAACAGACTTGATGATGGGAAGGGATGGACTGTTGGCGAGCCGGTTTGACGCCAGACTTTCGTGAGAATTCATCAGTTGCCTATGGCTGCCCAAGAGGAGAGGAAGCAACATTTATTTAAGTCTTTGAACTCATTTGCAATCGCCCTTATGTATCACTGAATTTGTTGACAGCCCAGAAATATCAACGAGCTTATCACGCGTCTCGCCAGACATTTGCGTCAATCGGTTTTTCCATTTTCACTGTTATCACCGAGTTTTAATCGACTGTAGTTAACGGGGCCGGATTTAGTCTGAGAGTGGGACGAGACTGAACGATATTCTGTGCTCAGTGAGTCTGTGACAATGTGAATGGTGCGGTGGTGGAGAGTAACAGAGTGGCGTAACCGAACTGTGATTAATCGATTAAATAGTCATTAATTTGGGGGAAGGGAATTTATTCGGGGGAAAATGATTTTCAACGATACTCTGCTGGTGCTGACGTACACCGCGGGGATGATGGCCACCCTGTCCAATGATACTAAGGACAGGGGTGGTGGAGCTGGGGGAAAACTCCAGAATGTCACCACCACGACGATGTCACCGGAGGAGGCAGCGAATAATTTTGATTTGGAAGACGGTACGTTATCGGAAAAATTATTTTGATGATTTCCCGGAGACTCCGCGGCCTCCGGAAAAGCCTTCGGAATTTTATTTTTTAAAATGTTATTAAAAAACTCGGAGCGGGAATTTTTGTTAATGAAAATTCAGTTCGTTCTTAACGCGACTCGAACTGCCCAGCGATCGATCGATCATCTGGGTAATCGCGAACGTTAATCTCGGTGGAGACATAACAGGAGTTAACTCGAGGACGCGGGGGTTTATCTTGTGCTGCGATAACCTCGGTACAGACGGTAGCACGACACGCTGCACGTAGTCGCACGTGGTTCAAGTTTTGAGGAAATAATTGACGTAAACAGAACGACAACAGAGGGATAAATACCCGAGAAATTTGATTCGACGGAACGATAAATCACTAAGAAAAATAAACAATAATATATAATATATTTTATATTTAATAATACACAATATATTTTGCAATTATTATGGGATTTTCAGAGTGGCACCTGTGGCGATGTTACCACCCCTACGGTTGCTTTTACAGCGGCGCCCCCTGGTCCGGGGAAAATCGTCCAGTTTCCGCTTTCCCCGGTCGTCCTGACAGTGTCGACCCTCATTACCTGCTCTACAAGAGAGGCAGCTCCTCACACCACGAGCTGCTGATAGACAATTTTAAAACCATTAAATCATCCCCGTTGAACAACACCCTCACCACATACATCATCATTCACGGGTACCTTGACAACGGAGACAAATCTTGGATTTTGGTAAATTGGCAATGACGTTATTATTTATTTAAAAATATTAGACTGACAGCACATACTAGGATCGGTTCTATACAGATGAATTTGTTATAAATTGTTTGTTATGACGGACGATTTCAAGGGCGGTCTGATCAGCAGCGTCTTTTATCACTGATTTTTAGAATATTTTTATCAGTGAAATTTAGTCATCAATTTTCGAAGAATTAGACCTGGGAATCAGAGGGCAATTAAATAAGAAAAACTAAAGTAAAGTCAATTACATTTTATTAATGATATCTTCAACGTAATATGGAATCATTGGTTTGTAATTACGATTTAATTCGCGATTAATCAGTGACATTACATTTGATTATCTACAACTTAATTATTTTATTATTTACCTCATTATAAAGTACTATTTTCCCACATCGAGAGTATTTCCACCAGAAGGCGAATTTTTCAGTAAAAAATTATCCCTCGAGATATTTTTTTTATTTAAAAAATTCTCTTATTAAATAAAAATTAGTGTACGTCCATTTCTCTTCGTAGAATTTTTCTTGAAAATTTACATTTTTATTTTAATTTATTTTTCTCCTTGTGACTTTTGATTTAGCGAGCGAAACAAGAGTTGCTCCTGCGGGAAGAATGCAACGTGATAGTGGTGAACTGGATTGGTGGTGCTGGTCCACCCTATCCCCAGGCAGTAGCTAACACCCGCCTGGTGGGTGCAATGACGGCAAGACTAGCCTCACAGCTGATAGAAGTGGGTGGAGTACAGCCACGACGTATTCACGCCATTGGCCACAGTCTGGGTGCCCATACCTGCGGATACCTGGGCTATCAGCTTCGATCGCAGTACGGCTATCACCTCGGACGGATAACAGGTGAGTAGAATGCAACGACCAGCGGCGAACAGCAACAGCGTCTCCAAGAAAAATTCGGAAAGGAAAAAATTCGAAATTTTATTGATTTAAACCCCTTCGATTTACCTCAATTTAATTGGATAATTTTTAATTCCCGTTTTATTAAATTAATTTAAATTCTATTTTATTGGGTTGATTTTTGTTTAGTTTAATTTAATAATGGAATTAATTTAAATTGGATTCAATTAAATTTTATTTGAATTGAGTTTCTGGAGATTAAAAAAAAATTCGCTCCGTCCAGTCGATAATATCGGACGATCGGTAATGGGAGTTGCTTTCTTCACGGAAGAATTCAGGGGATAGACGTGATCGATGGCCACACCCCTATCGAGGGACTAGTCGTTGGTAGGGGGACCATTCGATAATTATTTCTGTGCCTCGCACCACTGGCCGAGTCGGGGTGGTTCCGCACGAGCTATCGATCCCATCGAGAACTACCAGGGTTGCAGAAGATCGGTGAGGGTAAAAAAGGAATCGCGGAACATTATTATTTTATTGATCATTCTGTCACGGGAGAGAAATATTCAATAACAATAAAAATTATTTCCCCCGGAATTTCCCCCGAAAGATTTTTCTTATTTAAAAAAATTAAGAGAATAAATTATGAACGCGTGATGCTGACTTGAGAGACGAGATCTTGAAGAAACTGAATGTCATAGAACGCTAGTGAGAAGTTGGCGATGCGTTAGAATATAAATAGATTGTCCTCATACTTCAGATAAATATAGAATTGCTTGAGCAAGATTTTCTGTTTCACCGTGAGATTAACAAAATTAATGTTTGAATTTCAAAATCCTTTTTCCGTTGCATAATTGATATTTACAAATATAAAACTCTGAATTATTTTTTATAATCGTAAATGATATTCAAACAAAACTGAAAACATTTTCGTCAATTACGGTCGCATAAAAATAATTTAAAAAATATAAAATTGTTATTTACGTTTCGTTAATCATAATTTATAAACAAAAACTCCTGAATTTCTTTTTGACACGTCCAATATAATAATTATCATAATTATGAACAATACAATCGAGTACATATTTTTCGGCGTAAAAAATCCCCTGACATTCGCGAATTCCCGTTCTCGCCCCTAAAAATTCACCAAAAAATTATTCCCCTCCCCCGAAATCCAATGGGACGAGCTGGTGAATACCGTGAATACCTCAGAGGCGAATGGGGACTCTCCCATGAATAATAGATGATATCCTGGGTCGCCTGGGGAGCAAACAACAGCGGTGCCACGCCCTTGGACCCGCCCGAAGACAAGTCTGGGGTAAACAGCTGTAGTAAGAGAGCACGAGGGGTTAAGAAGTGGCACCCTTTCGATTCCCATCCCCTGTGTCTCCGTGAATAACGTGAAAAATGTGGAATGAACCTATTGATTTGTCCACCAGGTCTCGACCCCGCTGAGCCCCACTTCAGCAACACTTCGCCGATGGTCAGGCTCGATCCGACCGATGCCGACTTTGTGACTGCCATTCACACTGACTCGAGTCCCTTCATGACTGGGGGACTTGGGATAAGTCAGCCAGTTGGACACATTGATTTCTATCCTAATGGGGGTAAAAATCAGCCGGGGTGCAACAATGGGGTGCTCAACTCCATTACCATTGAGAAGGGGAGTTTTGTTAAAGGTGAGTTGGATTTTAAAAAATTTATTTCATCAGACAATTGACATTTTTACAGAGAAAAATATATTTTTGGAAATAATTCAATTTATTGATGAACAAATGTCTATTTTGCTACTTTATTAATTGATTACTGATTGAGTCTCGTATTTATTAATTACTCCGACATATTTAAGATGTCATTTGCAATGTTACCTCTTACCCTACCCTCTCGTACGATAAATCAATTGATTAATGAATTTCTTATGATTAATTTGCGAACAATTGATTTCGTTTGTCCCAGGAATCAAGAGATTCCTGGGGTGCAATCACATTCGCAGTTACGATTACTTTATCGAGAGCATCAACACCGTCTGCCCATTCCTGGCAGTCCCCTGCTCCTCATGGAATGACTTCCAGCAGGGGAGCTGCTTCGATTGCGTCGGCCAATACTGCCCCAGACTGGGCTTCGACGCCCATCCAGGGAATTATCACGCATCCGTGTACCTTATGACAGCGTCGGAGAAGCCTTTCTGTCGTGAGTAAATTATTCTAGTTATCACATGCCAACAGATCGTTAAGTAAAATTTAAAAAATTAAAAAAACCAATTAAAAGGAAATAAAAGGGCGGGCGGATCAAACAAATTTATACTACTTTTTCCACTAAAATCTGTTCTTCTTCGTTTTCTTCATATTTTGCTCTTCTAAATAATAACAAAAAAAATTCTTTTGCGATTAAATATGTTGTTGAAGGACCTTTCACGTGTCGTTATGCTAAATTTTATGTTATTAATGAAAAATGAGTTAAGAGAACTGGATTTTTACCAGGGGGTCATTACAAAGTGTCGATAAACATATCAAAGACTGATGAGAGTGTCCAGCACGGCGGAGATGTCGGAATTTTCGTCATCAGGGTAATCGGGGCTGGGGGCAAGATGTCGGAGAGAATTCCCCTGAGCGAAACATCCCGGTACTATGAACCTGGCTCATCGCACACTCTAGTGCTACCGGGTGATCTCGTGGGGAAGCCAATGGCAGTGGAAATCATGTGGGAGTATCAGACATCCGTCTTTAATCCTTTAACCTGGAGATTTCTCGAAGTGCCGAAGGCTTTCATCGATTCTCTGAGGATCGATAGCCTCGAGTTTGCTGCAGGGTAATTAATACAATCCTTTGACTCATTTTAATTGAAGAGAGAGAAAAATAACTCTGAAATTCTTGAAATTCTAGATTTTTTTTCTCACTGAGGGAAAAAAATTGAAACTTATTTATTTCTGTCTCGATATTTGTTGTAAACTTTGTTATTAATATTTGAATCAAAGACTGTCAACAAGAGAAAGCAACTAACATCTGCTCGTAAATTAATTAAATCTGAATTAAGACAAAAAAAAGAAAAAAAATCGGTGAAAGTGACAATTCCAATGAATAATTTCATTCGCGACAGCCTAATTATTCCTTAATTGTTGCAGAATCACAGTCTGTCCTGACGAAACAAAGGAACTGATGGCAAACGACCCGAGAATCCTGACAGTTGACAATTGTCGTCACGCGGACGTAAACGTTGTGACGACGTGAATAAAAAAAATTTCCGTATTGCAATTAAAATAAAATTGGACATAACAATGATAAATGCGAGTTGAAAATTCCCTCCCAGGGAGATCTGCCTTGCCGACTCGACTGTTAAATTCATTCAAAATATTTTCCATAAAAATCAGTGAGGGATCGGCGATCGATACGGCGGCTCGATCGACCGCAGATGGCGCGGTGCGGCATTGACAGATCGACAGAAACTCGTGTGAAAATAATAATCGAGAGTTTGAATTATCGAATGATCGGATGACTGCGTAAAACTGCACTTCATTTCATTGCAATCATAAACACACCGAATATATCCTAATTTTAATTGCGGAAGTGTCATACAATTTTTTTTCATTCACGACTGCACACGTGTGATTGAACAATAGCGATACAAGTAATTAGTCTGTGTCATAAAAACCGGGAAAAATGTGTGAAATGGAATAAAAGAAATCATCCAAACGAAAGTGATAATAAAATCACTGGGGTATTTTTTTTTTATGTAGCAATAACTTCCTCAATTCAGGTGTTACATCGCCTTCAGGCAACTGTGACGCTGGACTTTTATTTCGTTAACTGCTGCGAAAATTAAGCAACAATTGCGGAAGTCCGCGTGAACAGAGCTGGTGAACATATGCCTATTGTATATCGAATTTTTATTATTCCTGTCATCGCGATTAATCACCGGTGGGAAAGTTCAGAATTCATGGAAAGGAACGAATCACCTCGACATTTCTCCCGGAGTATTTTGCATTCGCAGGAACCGGGAAAAATTACGGAGATTGGGGTGAGATAATTTTATTTACCCTCATGACATGATTGATAAGGATTTTCAATGCAAAAGGTAATTTATGCAAAAGAATTATTGTCAACTTCCAGTGGATTTCGAGGGATTTTTTAAATTTCTCGTTCGCATATTTTATTATCGTCTAAAGAGCCTCTGAAATCAATTTATTTTACTGTTCGATAATAAACCAACACGCGGAAGTTCGCCCGGATGGACTTGGTGTGTAAATGCCGGTATTATCGGCCGAATTTTTATTATTCCCGTCATTACTGTTAATCGTAATTGAGGAAGCAAAGAATTCGTGGAACAACAGATCTAAATGTTCCGAAAGTATTTTGCATTTCCAATAAAAGTAAAACCTGTGAAGACCAGGAAAGCAAACGGAGCTAAGTCACTCGATTAGAAGACGAGTACTGTTAGACTGATGACCTAGAGAGCCACATCCTAACGGGTTCTCCGTCTGCCCAGCATCGACAATTTTCCAAGTGGAAAGTTGCAGTGAAAAACCCGCACCGAATGCCACCGTAGAAATTACCATAAATATCGTATCGCCGATATATTTCGGGGGTAAATAAATTCTCAAAAAATACTCTGCACTGGTCCCCTCGTATTATTTTTTAAAATTTGAGTAATCGGTGCAGTAGAGTGAGGAATATTCGAAATATAAATTCAGGAGGATCCGTTCGATTTTAAGCCTGAAATTCCAGAGCGAAAGAGACTGGGAAATTTTTTATTCAAATCGAAACCTGGAATTTCATGAAAAAAAATGTTAAAATGTCATGTTGCAACTGGAACCTGATTTCATGACAAAAAAAAATTTTTTAAATTGTATTTCGTCGGTAACCTAGAGTTCCACGATTTTCCAATCCCCCAATAGCCTTCAGTCTCAGTCCTGCCGATTTCTACTCATGAAATTCCCTGAAAAATCCTGATTCTCGCATCCGAAAGATCCTACAGCCGCCACCAACAGCCGAAAGGACTGAACGGCAGGTCGGCCCTCAGCGTCGTAATTACCGGAGGCGAACAATTAGTGGGGACCACCTGTGTCCATCGACCCACACCCGTGCACACCTAGAGCTAAATGGTGGTGGCTACAAAATGTCTCAGGACTTAGCGCGAATCCTCTCATGCACCTCAGTCAAGCCCAGGCCTCTCACCGCGCTCTACCTTCACTTGAATTCCTCATTTTCCGAAAAAGTCCGGGAGTCCGTCGTCTCTCCGTTGGTTACTGCATGGTAATTACCCAGTGATTAGCTGTTGTGAAGAATTTTCAAGCGCAGTTGGCAGTTGATAGCGCCTTTCTACGTCCTCCAACCGGAAGTTATAATTATCAGGACTCGATATAACTGTCCACCGAGTGAATATGGACCGGTGAGGATCCACAGCGGCTGTGACATGCGAATCATTGAAAATGTGAGTTGCCAATCGAGAGTTATGAGGGATTCGTCAACACAAACAACTCGATATTATTGTAATTAAATATGCCATTAGAAAGTGTGCTCTCCTGAGTGGAATTCTGAGCATCGAACGCTTGTCCGTTCGCTTATCACTTCAATTTTCACCCGTCAATTACGAAAATTACGGTATTTACAGCAATTCCGGATTTTTTTTTTCTCGCTGAGATGTTGTACATCTTGTTGTTACATATATTAATATTGTTTGATGTACGGAGGCAGGTTACATACCCCGGGGGTATAACGAAGCACGCGACTGCGCTTTCTCCACGTAGGCGTAGAGACGCGTAATATACCAGCAGGCGTTGATCCATTTGGATGGATCGATATGTATCGATTTATGTTGGGGGATGGTTGCCGAGGGGTAACTGTCAGAAAAAATTTAATCCAAAATTAAATTAAATCGGCGGTTAGGGGATGAAGGGAGTCATTGACGAGCTATTTTTTCATTACTGACTTTGGTTTTCGGTGGATATCTCGGTATCTGGCGGAGTTAGAAAAAATGTTATTAGAACATTTTTTGTAGAGCGAATTGAGGGCTATAAAAAATGTTATCATCAAAATTTTTGTATCTCTCGATTATTCGGAGATATTCCTCGAAAACAAAGCGCAGGAGAGAAGTTGGGAGAGGAATTTCTGGGAAAAATTACTAATAATTTGACTAATGCTTTTGGTGCATCATCGCCGATTGATTGGTACATAAACTTACGGGCTTTTATCGCTTGATGATAATTCAGGAGATTATGGGGACAACTTCATGCGTTAGTACTGATTTTTATGGAGTTGCGCGTCGCTTAGGTCAGGTGAAAACTGCTGACGGGTCAATGTGCTTGATGAGCCGCGTTTTCTCGAAGGTTTCATTAATTTTGCGGTACCCCGGTCAGACTTGTAACCAGCAAACGTCTGTCTGATAATCAAATTAATTTTCTTACAATTTTTTCAAATGTAATTCTGAGTTAGACGAACTGTCGTTTAAAAAAATTCTCAGGTGAGTCAATTTATACCGAAATGTCGCTTTATTTTGGCAGCATAAAATACTAAAAAATTTAATTAATGATTATAATAATGATAAAGTCATAAAGTAAATGATAGGAAACAAATTAAAATTATTTATTGCCAATGAGTTTGATTTTTCGGGTGCGACATAAACGAACCCCTGTTTTTGCGGATGAATTATCGCCCCAGCGAAGTAATTTATTCTCCCGAAGTGATTTATTTATTTATTCGACGGGAGTCCCGCGTGAATTTAATTTCCTTGTCGATGGCATCGGGATACAGACGTTGGTGAAGCTGTCGGGTACCTCATTTCCGGCAATTAACTCACCGACAATGAGCCAGCTCCGGGCACCAGTCAAGTGGATGATAACGAGGCGTTTTAAAAAAAATATCAGTGGCCAAGGTGAATGAAAATCACCGGAGGGCTTTTCCGCTATTTCCTCCGGTCCACCTCTACATCTCCACTTCACTAGCGTGAATTTTCACTCTCGATTTAACTTTCTTGGTGCTGCCTCCTGAGCTGGTTTCATATTTCTTATTCCTTCCGGTCCGCAGTCGCATGCGAGTTTTCACGATCTTCAATGGGAGGGGAGGGGGGCTCGATTTGTTGGTGAATTAATGGAGAATTAATCGGACTTTCCTCGGCGAGCACACGTTGATGTTCTCCACGATCTCGTCCACTGGATTTTTATTTTTTTTTTCATTTGAATTCTTCTCCCGGTGATGGCAAACGACTTTATCAAATTCAACTCTCACACCGTCGACTTTCTTCACTGCGCACTCCCGCGTAAAAAATATCTGGCTTTGAAATAATTTTCTGAGATCCTTTGAAGAGTTGGAAATGATCCTGAGAAGGTTTTTCGTGAGGCAGAAAATATTCCGACGAAAAATTCTGTCAGAGAGAATTTATTTTCTGGTGGGATTTTGTAAAATAAAAAAAAAATAAGATTTGATTCAAGACCTGGGTAGGGGAGTCCCGAACAACCAGGACTGCAAGTCCTGTGGAAGATTGTTAATGATAACGTGGAGATCTCCTGATGATCTTCTGCAGATAATTATTTTTGTATGAAAATCCTCGTGAGAGTTGCGTAATGAAGTACTTTTCTGACGTGTCGTTAAAATTAAATGGAAAATAAAATTTACCAAATAATGGTTTGGAGTTTAGCGTTTTGCTTACACAACACGGTGAATCTAGTGTCTGTGGGGGTTTTTGCATGTGCAATAAACTTCCGCACTGGGAAATCGAGTGACTTTTTTCACTCGTAATCATTATGTTTGGGTCGGTGAGCGTGAAATAGCCGGTGATTAGAGGATCAGTGCATTGTGGAGGGAAATGGCGTTTCCTTGTGAGTGGAAGTGGGTGTAGACTAGTAAAAAAGTTTATTTATCCCACGGTAAAAATATTAAACTGACGGGTGCGTGGGGTAAACTGTCACTTTTTTAGGAGCACGAAACTGAGTTTTAGGAAAACTCTCGAGGATTCAGGAGCGAATTTCTCAGAATCAGAGGGAGATAGCGATTTTGTTGATAAGAGCTTTTTTGTGGGCCTTAAAGTGTTCTACAGAAAAGGTTATAACAGACATTTGGCTATCTCCAGTAGATTTCGAGATATTCACTGAAAACTAGCTGACTATTCCAGGCGCTGGAAAGTACTGAGTTTACAATAAATTATTCAGATATTTTTCTGGGTCGAATAAATATATAAAAAAATTCTGTAAAATTGAGGCCTTCGTTTTTGCTGAGTCTCTGTCGTTCGTATCCACTTGTGCTACTGGTTAATAGCCAGGAGGCGTTTGTTGACAGTAAATAACTCATTCCATCGCCGCAGACGACGAGATTCTCATTGTAAAATAACCAATAAACGATTTCGCTCAAATGTCTGGATGGCGTCATCCACCAATCAATTATCCCCAAGTTGCGTTGACAATTGCGTAAAAATCAGTGATCAGTATTCCCCGTATTCATTTTTTCAAAAATGTCAGTCTACAACTCCAGCCTTGAGTGAAATAGCTGCATAAATCATCTGGCGATTTCTGTTCTCCATTGCCTGAATCCATACGTTATGAGCAGTGCAGAGGATCAAGTGCTGGAAGTCTTTTGCCACTGTCCCTGACATTTCAATAATAATTTTCATAAACCCAGATGATTAAATGTGAATTAATCATAAGAGTCCGGTGGATACAGACGTTAAAGGGGGGACGAGATGGACTAAATATTTGCATTGAAAATTTATTTGACTAGAGGGGATTCCCCGAATCATTTAATTTCAAATTGAACGGAAATTTAGATCCGGAAATTCAGGGGATCTCCAAAAATTTCTAACAGTGTCATTGGAAATTCATTGTTCATGAATTATTTATGAAAAAGATCATAACCATCAAAATTGTAATTTTGTAATAATCTAAGTGTTTCTCCAACCGTCAACTTTCTCATATTTTTCAAATTTTTTGAATGTTTCCTAACGTTTCAGAATGAAACGAAATGAATTGAAAAATAAATTGTTGGAAAATTTTGGGAATTCAGGATTTTGGATTGAGCCCCACGTGAAGTGATTTTCCCTCTGTGAAAAGAAGAAATAATTATTCTTTATTTATTTAATTTATTATATTTATTACTAAATAAAATTTCCCTTCAGAAAATTCATTGCCTGTTTCTCCAGAATTTTCCAAATTAAACCGAAGTCAATCCTTTCAATTTCTTGATAAAAAGTCGATGAAAAAATAACGGAAATTGATTGAAGAATGTTAACAACAATAAACAGGAAAAAAGAAGTTTCTCCAACCTAAACCCAATGTCTTGATCAATCACCCTGAAAGAGTCATCAAAAGCGCGGTGAGACCCAGACCTTGACTCAAACTTGTCCCAACGCCCATTGGAAAGTGTAATAAATTCTCCAGCAAAAAGAATAAAAAAAAACCACAGCATTTTCTCTAATTAAAATTCTTGGAAACTGGAAATAACTGGAAAAATACAATGCCAATGAAAAATCATAAATTAATTAATGAATCCAAAACGGAAGACCAGCACTCGCTCCACTGTGATTCGTTGAAAATTTTTCCTGCCTCTGAATGCCACTGGAGATCTTGGGGGATCTTATGCAGATCTATCTGCCGATTCAGTCGGCTGTCTAGCTCGTCCACTTCCGCGTCCGGTTTCTCCTGTCCCGAGATGATCGGTGAATATTCACTGGCACAACATCACGTGTATCAAAGCGGCACACGTACCAATTACCGTACCATCCCTCGTCTATTATTATCGTGCACGTTTTATTCTCCTCTTTCCAATAACGCGAGAACTTTCACGCGCTCTTTATCATATTTCAGTGATGGATCGCTGGAACTATCGGGGATTATTTCCCTGGAGAACTTTCCACCGCAAACTGGAAATTTTTTCGCAGAAATTCCCTCCTCCCCCGACCGAACCTTTTCCCCCGAGAAAAATCCTTCCACATCATTCGTGAAACGAACCGTTTCATCTACACTAATCAATTAATCATGAGTTGATTAATCGGCAATCAATGAAGAGGTTGAGAAGAGAATAGAATCGACGTCGGTAATTTTTCCGTAATAATTTTTTTCTGACATTTGTACGGGAAAATAATTCCGGTCAATTTACTCGTAAAAAATCCGAGAGTCGATTCTTCTCGTTTAACACAAAAACCGGAGAAAGGACCGGCGATAGGAAAATCTTTTGACTTTGACAGCCACCATATTCCACTCTTTTCTACTCAAGTTTTTACGCCTCTTCTTAGTGATCACTCCTGGTGCATGGACGCTGCTCCGACCTTGTACACGAGTGGCGAGCATTTGCCTTTCATTAGTGGACTTAACACGCTCTCGATGTCAACAGTGAAAAGTGACGATTGACAGTGCCATTGTCATGTTGATCGAGCTTATAAAAAGTTACGACTGATTATTATCGAGTCTAGACTTTTCACTGTCGTTTCAAGGCCCTCTCAGGGCCCAGGTACACAGATCAAGGTCACCTGGATGACTTGACTTCACCTCTGACTCATAATTATAATTAAATCCACCTCCAATGAAAATCCGCCCTCCAGGAGGCGAAACGAGGGACGCAAATTCCTCTCATCCCAAAAATCACTCTCTCAACTCTAATTCCCCCAATAAAACTGGACTTAACAAACAATTAATTGTTATTTCATCCCAACTTCCGCCCTCTGGAGGTCTAGTTTTTATCAGAAAATTTCTTTTCGTCCGGAAACCCGAATTATTTCAACTCAGGAATTTTTTATAAAATATTTCCCTAATATTTTTCTACCCCGGAGTTGAACCCGCTCATTCCTGGGTCCCAGGGCCCCGGCTGCCCTAACAATTCACTCGTTACGGGCCCCATGTCTTCTCATCCATCCGACAACAACACAGTCCCTCGTACAGTCCACTCACACTCCGTTATTTCAGGTATGTAGGTCAGTGTAAAGGCCGTATCATTGGAAAGCTGTCAATAATCGGTCTCGAAACCTCCTCCCTCCCTCCCCCTCTTCCCTCCCCCACGTACACAAGACCCTACAATTGATAAACATCAACTCCATGCCCCCCATCCCTGGCCTCATCCATTACGCAAAAATCTCATGCAAAAAAAAATCAGGTTGCACATTAACAGGAGAATAACTAATTAGGTGCAAACCTAGAGAGAGAGAGAGAGAGAGAGAGAGAGGACGAAGACAGTTATGAAGGCCAGGAGAAATTTACGTGCGGGTAAACGAGTTTTGTGGAGTGTAGGATAAAAAAAAAAGAGTGCGGGGGTGGGGAGGGAATTCGAGGACCTCCTTTCCTCGCTGCCAAAGTATTGCGGCATCGCTCGATGACTCTGCACTTTCGTTCGATTAAGGAGTGAGACGCAGGCGTCCTTGCCCCGACCCTCAGGGTAATAACAGTCGACGAGAAAAAAAAATTGCAATGAATATTTTCGCTAAGAAGGTCAGTCCCTGATTGGACCTTGAGCTGAAATTTGAGTCGTAATGGCAGTAATTGCACGACCGAGGTGAGTGCGTTCGTTAGAAAAAAAGGAAAACAACGAGGTTTTATGAGGTTCTGATTGGAGTATTCAGGACAGGGAAAAGATGGCGGGAAAAATCCCGGGAAAATTATGTAGAGTATATTTTCCGGGAATCCAGGGCGAACTGCCCGTCATTTTTACCGGGTATTTTATCACCGAGGGCCGAGCCGCTACCGCACCTCTTGATAACCCCTCGATAGAGGTGCCGGGATTTTGAGATTATACAATAAGTCGAATGAAACCTCATCCCATGTGTTTGTTGTCCGAATGATAAATTTCACCGCATGTGTGCACACACTGAGCTCAGAACCCGACTGCCCCCTCCCCGAATTACGATTTACACTGGCGCCAGTGATTTTTACTCTCCACGTTCTCGTTATGAGATCCCCGAATGATATAAATAAAAAGAAACACTTTTTCTTTTCATTCCTCGACGGTACGAATACGTAATTTCATGTGTCACTGGGCGAGTGGTGCACATGCAAATGCTTCCTCGGTAATTTTCCCCATTTCCTCCCTTTTTTATCCTTCCGGTGTGACGAGATTATCATCGAGCACATGCGCAGGAAAATGCAAGTCCAATTGAGAAAAAAAGGAATAAAAAAATTAGCAGATAAATAAATAAATATTTCTGCCAATTTTTTTCAAACAATTTCTGTCACGGGCCAAAGTGGGACAGCCCCGAATTAACTGAATTAACAAACAAATGAGGTAGCTATGTTAATAATTGGGTAATAAGAGTAGTAATAATTGGGGTGTTGATGAAAGAAGTCGAGCAGTCGAAATATTTTGCGTGCGCTCATCTGAAAATATCGGAAAGAGGGGGAGAGACCGCAGAAACGGAGAAAGGTGTTGCTCCACTGCATAATATTGCGTAATAGCCAATAAAGATCAACAGCTCGAAGGCAATAATTTCCGTGATCCTTCGTGCGACGATAGCGGGAGAAAGAAGTTCTTTAAGGTTGTTGTCGCGCGACAGTCCCTGTAAAAAGTTTGCGACCTGTAAAACAGACCAGATTAAGCATAACCGGTTGACAATATACAATATCGCTTAATTAATTGCTTAATTAATCACTTAACTAATCACCGGTAAAATTTAAACAAAAATCGTCTGGTAAATATTGTACGGGACAATAAACTTAACAATGAAATCAGGAAGAGGGTCTTGTCTTGCATCACGTATTCCTCGAGATTCGCTGACCGCTCCATAAAAAATCCTTTCCATTTTGTGGAATAGAATTATAGTACAACGAGAAAAAGAAAATAGTACGAAAATTTATTCAGTCATTCCTGTTTTGTCGATCCTTTCTCCTCAAAGTCGAGATAAAAAAAAAACTGAAAAATCAAACGAGCCAAATCGACAAGTGCACGAGTGAATGTAAAAATATAAATGAAGAATGGAAATACCAGGAGCGCAGATGAGCGCACGCGCATTGACTTCCTGTACAATTAGTCACGGCGCCATAACAACACGCAAACTTCATTATTAATAATACCCACCGGCGTTACGTTGCCAGGAGGTGTTTAATGTTTTTTAATATTTATTGTAAATGATCAGCGAGCGTGTCAGGAATGCGATGGCAAATCACGGTCTTTCATTGTTATTTTGGACGGTGAAAAAGTGGTTAAAAAATATTATTATATATTCACCTATCCACGAACATAAATAATTAAAAAATCATTAATTAAATTCAACTAAATTTCATTCTATTAAATTTTCGCGAGTCGTAATCGATAAAACACCTGATTAATTTTTGTTTACTTAAAAAAATCTATTGTTTACTCCCCGAAAGTGTTTGTTTAACTCGCTCCAGTGAAAAAACAATATAATTTTGCCAGTCGTATTTTTTTCGAGACTTAAATCCCCAAAAATTCCATTCGAGAAGCAAAAAAGTAAAATAAAAATTCATAAAAATGGCGGGAAAACAATGGAACGTTAACGCCCCTATTGACTACTTTCCCCTCCGTGTTTTCGACTTTCTTCCCGCACATACATTCGCGAGCAAGAAAAGGAGGGAAAGCGCGTGTTGGGAGATAAAAATTTAACTCGCCAAGAGACGGGGATATGGAAGTGCCGGAGTGACGTACGGTGTAATCAAAAAGAAAAGGTGATGCGGCTCCGCTCATGGGGGCCGAGGGGGGAAGGGAGCGGGGTCCGGAAGTGGCGCAGCATTGCCGGGGGGAAGGACGCCCGAGTTCGAATCTGGGCCAATAAACACCATCGCGATGCAACTTGTTTTGGAAACGGACCGGGGCACTCTCCCTTTCGAAACGACAATTATTCAATACTCCAGAAAAAAAAAAAAAAATGGGCACGAGACCTTTGGCTGGATATTTGGGGGCCTCATCGCAGTGTTGGACTCCCCTTCACATGGGGAATCCAAACTTTCCGATTACTGTAACATTCCACCGCTCACTTGCACTCAAAAGTGCATACGACTGTTTTTCTGTGAAACGTTACATGAACAGCATTCCTCAGGTTTTTTTTTTTATTTTGAGTTTAGGAAGGGGTGACAAGGGACTTAAGTGCGTCGAGACGTTCTCGTGGACAAACTTTGCCCTATTTTGAGACTCATAGGTTTTTTTTTATTTAATAGATTAATTTTTTAAATGCCACGTGCAAAGATTTTTAAAGGGATTAAAAAAAACTCTGAAATATCCACTAAAAATTTTCGTAACCACCAATTTAAAATTTTCAAGGTTCAAATTAGGACCTTGGAGATATGATTTTGAAACCTTTGACATCTTAAACAAACATATTATTTTTTCCGTGTATTTACAATGCCATTAACCTTGCATATGGGAAAAATATTGCTGAATCAAAGATTAAAGATTGCCACTACGATGCTGTTCCATACTTCCGATTGTGTAATACCAAATGTCACCAAATTGATAATCTTTAATCCGTGATTCGGTAATATTTGTTTTTCATTTCATTTTAACGCAAAACAGAAGCTAACGACTTGATCGATTTCATCGTGAACAAAAAATTATTGAAATTACACTCATTTGTTTACCAATTCTACCACAAGCTGCACCACTGCAAGAATACAACGGTAAAAAGTGAGAAAGCAGTGGCGTAACTCGATGGAGAATGTTCTAACAAAAAAATTGCACGGGGAAATATTTTATTTAATAAACTAACAAAGACATCAGTTACAAAATTCATTAAGAAGTCGATCTACTCACAGAAAGTCTTTAAAATATTAATTAGGAATAATCATTATTATTACCAATAATACAATAATTACTATTCATTCGTATTAATTAATTATTAATGGCAATGAATTAACAGAAAATAAATAATTTTTAAAAT
Organism: Diachasmimorpha longicaudata; assembly: GCF_034640455.1. Classification (NCBI taxonomy): domain Eukaryota; kingdom Metazoa; phylum Arthropoda; class Insecta; order Hymenoptera; family Braconidae; genus Diachasmimorpha; species Diachasmimorpha longicaudata. Next base: position 5,048,308 of record NC_087240.1, read on the forward strand.
CAAAAAATTGTTTTTCGACGATCGTCGAATCTTATTTGTTATCACACCTGCAAAATGGAATTTTGCACACGCCAGACGTTCATAAATTTTTATTTTACGCCCAAGGGATAAAGTACACAGTTCTGCCAGTGACCTTGATCATAATATAAATTAAATTTTTTTGTTCAGTCACGGCCACTCACATAAACAAACAGGAAGGCCCGTGGGGCCTTAATTTCTCCCAAAATGACGAAAAATCAACAAAAAAACAGGAAAAAAATTAAAAAACAAACAGAGTACAGACATCAGGCCCTCCCAGTTTGAGCAATAGATCTCTCCCATCCCATTGTCCTTCACTCCGTTACCATCGAAATTATGATGCGAATACAAATGACATAAAAATGTCACTATCGCGTGCAATAGTACTAGCAAGTGTCGTTGGGTAATCTAATCCAGCCACAATTTACACATTGAATGACTGCAATAGGTAATTGATAAATTACATCTCGGAGTAAATTAAACGCAAGATAGACCGCCTAATACCCCGCTATTGCGCGTGTCACACTTTCGTTGCGATTTTCTTCCTCCTGGAGTGAACTTTTAGCGCGTAATCCTGGGCGTCTCTTGCGTTTTGATGACATAACATTTACCAAGTGCTCCGCGAAGTTGCATAATAAACCCAGGGGGCAAACATGTCTGCCAGAATATTCCATATGCACACACGTAAATATATTAATGAGAATAAAAAATTTACGGCACCTCTCAGTGTGCGAAGATTTTATATTTTCCATTGCGCAGAAAAAAAATACTGGGAATTAAATTTTGATGAGATGTTGAATTAAATTTGATTTTCGAGGGTTTTTAATGTACCGATAGGTCAAGTAATTATTTTAGGGATTTTATTAGAACGAAGGAGGTGTGGAGAATTGGAAAATTTGGAATTTCTTCGCTTTCTTTTTCCTCGTTTGGAGGTATTTCACGACAAAAAGTCCGATAGAATCTGTTACCTCCTTATTGATATTCACGAGTCGTATGTCCCTTCCCTTTTTCTCATGAGAGAGAATCGGAAATCAATCGATATCGCGAATCAACTTGAGATAATCAATCAGAAAAGAAAATTTATTTGGGGAGGAACTGAATATTAATTAATTGTCTTGACTATCAGTCGAAATTCAATTAGAAAAAAATTCTAAATTCACATCAATTTATTTTCCGACTATTCCATTTTACCCCGGGCTCGTGAAGGTGAGCCCCATAGTCCAAAGCTTCAATGGAACTGTCTATAAAAAATTAATTACAATTTAAATTGTATTTCAGAAGGTAAAACCTTCAAAATTGAAATTTCCTTTTTTCATTCGATTGAAATTCGCTTAATCATCATTATTTCCAAATAAATAATCCTCTATAAATATTTCCTAGGAAATGAGTCTATAAACTGAAGGGCTTTAGTGGAGATATCAGTCACAAATAAAACCCTTCGCTGACCAATCAATCAATCAATCAAAATAAAACGCGCACTCTGATCCTAGACAAATTGATTGATATTTTTTCCTCCGATGTTCCTCTTCATTGAGTTCAGCCCAACATGTCACGACTATCGAGGCTGATGGATCATCAAATGAAGGATCATTGGACAGTAATTTGTCATGTTTTCCGTGTGCTCCGGAGCCATTTGGATGCCTGACCACACTTGAGGAATTTCCAAGTGTGTGGGTGTCATTAAATCAATATGATTCCCCATCTTCAATATTTCGACCTCTTCTCCCTCCCAGTGGAGCTTGAAATCGGCTTCGTACAAGTAGAACTCTCTGGATATGTGTCCGACACTCGCTTTCCAGCATTTAGTCACATCGTTTCGTCACTTATAGGAGTCCTTGCCCCGTGAATTGTTAAATAACCCACGATAATAACATTATAGCACTTGAGTCATGTCAGTATTCAGTGGTGAAGTGGTTAAATTTACTGAGATATCTCATTGTCATTATTACGAAAGGGTAGTTCGGGTTTACAGGGGAGGGTAACTTTTGATTGGCCTCCAGGGAGAGAAATCCAAATCTCAAGACAGAAGAGAATTTTAAAATATTTTTGCTGAACATTTATCTGAAGATTTATTAATTTTTCTCTGATCACACGTTTTGGAAATATTTTTTTTATTTAAAAATATAAAAACTGATGAGTTTCAATTTTTTAATGAGGGGTTAAATAAGTTTATTGCCCAGTTCTGTCTTTTTTTATATAAAATGTATTTTATTTTTTGCTATATATTTATTTGCAGGGCCTGTTTGCAGGCCCAATCCACCTGAATATTCATGTCAATGCTTCATAATTAATTGTAATCGTAGTCTCTAATTATTTTATTTTTCATGTGCATTTTCAGGATGAGAAGGATAGGCGCAAGGTCAGAAGCATCTGCAGAAATCCAGGGAGCATTGATCCTACTCCTCGTTGCACTGACGCCTACCCTATGCTCCGCTGGCATCCTGGATCCCTGGCAATGGGCACGCAGTGACAGAATTGAAGTTAACATTCCTTGGCTACCCTGTAATTACCTGATACCATAATTACTATGTTTATTAATTGGGTAAACGATTATATCAGCGAAGGGGTGGACAGGCGTTCAGGCGTTTTAACTAGTGACCGTTCATTAACCGGGAAAATCGATCAAAAAAATCGAGAGATCTGAAGTACAGGTTTTTGATTACTCTAATGATGCGTTGTTATGTAATTCTGGTAATTAATGATCGAAATTTATGTATCACAAGTTACGCTGAGATCGAGGAGTTGTTGATTTCGTTTGCAAAACATATTTCATTACTTCTCGTTCGTTTTATTTATTTCATTTATTTCCAATCGATTTTTCTGGAGGAAAATTTATTCCTCGTAGATGATTTCTGAGGAGATGCGGTAATTTTTAAAAATTTGCGTCGTCACAAATCCTCGCAAATTATAACACCTCTGTCTCTCTTTACTTATATAATATTTAAGTACCACCAATGGTTCCTAGCTGAAGAGCTCAGAGTTATGTATTTTAGTCTTGAATACCAGGAACTGTTGGTCTGTGCAATTGAATCCCTCCATCTTATGTAATTTTTCATTAGTTGATTAAAGGATTAATTTTGTACCCCTGTTTATTAATTTCAGTCGAGAACGAGACGAGATGCTACGACGACTTGGGCTGTCTCAACATCACCAGGAGCTGGTATCATCTTATTCATCGGCCGTTGAATGTTTTTCCACTTCCTCGGGAGGTCATTAACACCCGATTCATTCTCTACACTAATGAGAACCCGACAGAGGTAAAATATTCATTAAAACCGCGAGTGAAATCCCGAAGTTCTGGACATTCGGAAAAAATTGAATTTCTCATCAACTTCAATTTAATAATTATAATCAATTAATATTTGATTAACTAATGTTAAACTGTAATTTTTAGAATTATTCTCAACTTGATAATTCTTTTGTTCTGCATGCCCGAGTGGCTTATCCTCGCAGTCGATCTCGAGACTCTCGGAGTCTGGAAAACCTCGAGATTTTAATTGAGATCCACTCACCGGAGAATAAATTAATTAGGCGAAAAGGAAATTAACACTTCGGGAAAAAATTAACATTCTCGTTAGCTTCCTCTTTCATGATGTAGTAAATCGACTAATTGAGCTTTTGTTTCAGGGCCAGGTGTTGATTGTTGCTAAGGATAAGTCGATAAAGCGATCGAATTTCGATCCCAAGAGGAAGACAAAGTTCATTATTCACGGATTTATCGATACACCGTTGAGCAATTGGGTGAAGGAGATGAGGAATGAATTACTCAAGCATGGGGATTACAATGTGATAATTGTTGATTGGGCGGGAGGAAGTCTTCCTTTGTACACTCAGGCCACAGCCAATACCAGACTCGTGGGACTGGAGATTGCGCATCTTGTGAAGCATCTTCAAGTGGGTGTTACTAACATCCTTTAATTTCCTAAATTAATCTGTTGTTCAAGCCCTTGACTATTTAATTTTCTATCCTGTCGCAATTGTCATCTGTTGATTATCGAATTTTGGAAATTTTTATCGACTCGAAATCCCCTGAAGATGCAAGAAACAGGTGGAATTTAATTTTTAAAAAATTGTGACGTGTCCTCGTGCAACAAATTTCGTTATAAATAAATAGAATAAAATATTATTTTGTAGACAAATTACGGGTTAGACACGAGTGATGTACATCTGATAGGCCACAGTCTGGGCGCCCACACCGCGGGCTACGCCGGGGAGAGACTAGAGGGGCAAATCGGGAGGATAACCGGTCTCGATCCTGCCGAGCCCTACTTCCAGGGTATGCCCAGCCATCTTCGGTTAGACTGGACTGACGCCCAACTCGTCGACGTCATCCACACTGATGGAAAGAGTATCTTCTTCTTAGGTGAGTTGAACTCTCCCGCTTCAGTTAAAAAATTTTGGAAGAAGAGAATTATTTTGAGAACCAAAAACTCTCGCCCCCTTCTTCGAGAAATTCTCCTTCTGAGGAGAGGATGTACCCACGTCAAGGATAAACTCTGGTGAGCGAAAAAAAAAAATTGCGAAACTGTTTTAAGGGCTTCCAGGTTACGGCATGAGCCAGCCGTGTGGTCACCTCGACTTTTACCCGAATAACGGTAAGGAACAACCGGGCTGCACTGATCTGAGTGAAACAACCCCATCTCTACCGCTGACCCTGATTCGCGAGGGCCTGGAGGAGGCGTCGCGTGTGCTCGTTGCGTGCAACCACGTGAGGGCCATCAAACTCTTCATCGAGAGCATCAACTCAAAATGCCAGTATGTGGCACACGAGTGCACCGATTACACCCGCTTCCTCAGGGGGGAGTGTTTCTCGTGCAAAAGTAACAGCAGTTTGAGTTGTGGAATAATGGGTTATCACGCGGATAACAGTCCGGCCTTGGTGAAGAGGATTTCAATGGGTCAGGACGCCTCGGCCCTGCTCGGGTCGAAGTTCTTCTTTTCCACGGGAAAGGAGGATCCCTACTGCCGTGAGTCCCCTATTTTTTATTTAAATAACGAAGACCAGAATTAATTAAATAACGAACGAAAGTCCTGTTGACCTCCTCTGGAGGTTTAATTACCCCCAAAATTTCTTCCCCCTCACGATTACGACCCCTTCCACTTTTCGATAATTCCAGGGCGACATTATAGAATAACCATAAATCTTGCCCGCCCCCCCACCGCCGAGAGCTGGGTCCAGGGCTTCATGAAGGTGACCCTTCACGCTGACAACGGTGTCATCAGGAACATGGACCTCACCCCGAAGTAAGTCCACCTCTTCAATCCTTACAATCACCAAACCAGGACACTATCCACGACATGATCTTACAATTTGTCTACACGCGATTTTTTGTTCCAGTGGGTACATGAAGTTGGAGCACGGAACGACCCGGAGAATCGTCGTGGCTCATCCTGGAGGGGCTGCCAATGATCTCGGGAAAATTCGCCGGGTCGAGCTCTCCTGGGCGTACGACATGGACGTTCTCCAGCCTCGATCCCTCTGTTTTTTCTGGTGCAACGACAAACTGTACGTCGATAACATTGTCGTGGATATGATGGAGCTTCCAGGAAGGGGGTGAGCACTTTTATGAACCTCCAGACCTCAATGATCCTCACGTTCATCCGAATTTATGATCATTTCCGTGATTTCAAAAGCTCCTCTTCAATATTACTTCCCGCCATCAGTTCAGTTCCTTCGCAACCCGGTTCCTCCTGATCCTCCAGTGCCTCCACAATCGTCGTACTGATCCATTGAATCCATTGAACTCCAGGAAACGCGAAGCAGACTTCTCCAGCAAACTCTGTTCAGCCTCGCGACAAGATTACGCCGAGATAAACAGCGGCTCGAGTGCCTCCTTCGTAGATAATTGTTGATGATCAACTAATCACCTGGTAAGAAGCATCTCAAGATGACCCAACTGTTGGGCCAGTTGGGGAGACCTCGATTACTGGCAATTCTCGAGGCAAATCAATCACCTTCGCCGATCGTTCGATTCTCCGAAGACAGTCAGTCGTCTTCCGCCAAAGAGGTTTGTCAATTTCACCGGCAACGATGCAATTCATCCTCCGCTGATGGAGATAACAGTGTTCCTGTCCTCGGCATGCTGATAGTCATGTGTGCTGAGCTGACAATACCGTGTGTTAAGTTAATACGAAGTGCAAATTGATGAGTTCGAAGTGGCTATTCATCACGAGTCAGAGAATCAAAGCATTTGCGGTAGATGTTAAGACGTATACGCTTAATTGTCATTAGTACTTAGGCATTATCATCAATCCCATTGCTATCACTAATAGCTTATCTTCCTGAGTCCAGGGGACTGTAGTACAATCGGCCAAATGAGTTAACGGGATCTGAAAATATAAATTATCCTGATTCCTTTGACGGGATCAAATTTCAAGTCTTTTGCGAATTTCGCGGATTGTACGTCACTGCATATTACGTGGTTCATTCGAAAAATCCTTAACCCTTGTGATATTTTCATTGTTTACTGTAGTTTTATGATCCTCCAACGTGCGGAACTTTGTCTCCATTGATCTTGTGTACAAATCAATTTCAAATCGTTTTGTATATTTTGTGTACAATAAAAATTGTAGTTACGTTTTTAGAATTCACTGATTCATTTGAATTTTATCTGGTGGAGGTGCGGTGAAGTAGCTTCACCGGGTCGCCGATCTCCCTCCGGCAACCGATCACGTAGAAATCTGGGATACAGATCCCTACGTTATCTACCTGCATTTGAACAGCAGTGAAGCACTGGTTGTTCTGTTTTATCGACGACGCCGAGGGATTTCGAAAGTGTTTCGAAATTTCGATGATCACCGAGTGGAATTTTTCATTTCCGCGTTTTTCACTCGTGACATTTGGCGTTATTGATCCCCCAGGCAATTCCATCGATTGATTTCCCGGAAATAAAGTCCGCACGAGGGACTTGTCCATCCGCTGAATATTTAACGTCGAAAAACTGGAGCGAGTGATATCGAAGCTCACGATTATTCCCGGAAATGGGACTGACGAAATTGTTTAATAGTCAGTTACAAACATTTCGAACGATTCTGCTTTCTTCAATTAACCGGTTGTGCAATCCACTTAGATGTCTCGTGCCTCGAGGCGCGAAACAAGAGCCTTGACATTTTGCTCATCTCCACGAGTACATAACAACCAAACCCGCTTTCCTGTGTTTCATTCAAATTTCTCGGTCTAACTCGTTAGCCCCCATAAATCTAAAAATACTGATGCGAATATGACATCACGATGGGACAACGAACACGAGAAACATCGAGGAGACAGTGCAGAGGGTGTGACACAATTATAACGAGTCGTAATCAGTGAATTTTCGATAAATCCTGAAGAAGATCTGGTTCCAGTCACTTCCAAAATCAAAATCTCCGTCAATTCTGACGTTTCGAACCTTTTCGAATGTGTTTTATAATTTTTGACTCTTAAATTTCGTCTTATGAAGACTCCCCCTTCCATCCGATGCCCCCAAAACCCCTCCACTACTTCCGGACAATCTCTGAAGGCCCAAACTCGCTCTGCCCGCTCGTTAATGCATTACTTTTATTTCACAGAAAAATAAGCGATGAAAAATGTAAGTTTACACACTTGACAGACATTTCAAGGCACAATGTCCGAGGAATGACGCAGGAAAATCCGTGAAATCCCACCGAGTTATGTGAAATATCTCCATCCGCTTGACTCCGATACAAAGAACGACCTTCAACTTGAGCCCATTCCACAAAGATGAGAATAGTTCATTGAGGAATTTGTGACGAGATCGAGTGGGGGTTTGAAAAAATTAGAGGGGTGGATTTTTTTTACGTAAACATAAACCATCTTGTTATTTCTGGAATCCTCACTGTCAATGGATCAGCCTGACTTGCCCCTACTCCAAGGCCCACCGAAGAAGACTCACCAGAAACTCTCACTTTCCTCCGTTGAAGGTGATAAAAGCCACCGAAAGGATCAGGTGTCTTCTGTAGTTCGTCATTTATACGCGTGAGACGTGGTCAGTTAATTTTCAAGATATCATAGAGCCCAGGTAATGGCGGAAATCATGAAGATATCACTCCTGGTCGTTGCTGTATTCATATCAACCACATGTACGTACATAATTCATCAACATTTTACCCCACAGCGTCCCCACATTTTCATTAAAAATTAATATCGGTCAACCGTAATTAAAATTACATCAGTCCAATTAACCCACCAGTTTGAGATTGTGTATTGTATTCGTGTGAATAATAATAATTGAATGATCAAATAAATTCACTGTTCAGTGAGAGAACAGGGAGAGATAATAAGTTATGTACAAAGGTTTAATTCTCTTGTAACTGGGTCCAGGTGTCCTCCGTTCAATTACATAACTATCGTGATGGTAATTTTGACTTTCCCCCATTCCGAGCGCTCACGAACAGGAGGATCGGGGGAATGGTGATGCCATATACAAGATAATAATATATTCATCGCACGATTATGCTAATGCATCATTTATAACGGCCGAGGTATTTCTTATCATACGATTCTGGCTCTCATCCTCTCACGCGTCAGTCATTCATCTTTGTCCCGGTCATCATTTATTTGACCTTGAGATTAAATTTGTGGTGGGTGATTTGTTTTGATTGACCGTCTGGGTGCCCCCCGGGTGGGGGCTGCATCCGGTGGTTGGAGTGCATCAGAATGATGATTCTGTTGGGTCCAGTATATTTTGAATCTTTTTTATTGTGAAAACTGAAGCCAAAATTTATTGGTAACAGAAGGCGTTAGTGGGTTTAGTCCATTGAAGACCATTTGCAAATATCAGAAAGGTCTGAAGAGTCTGAATAAAGTGTTCCCAGGAAATAGTGCCAGGTGGTTCTTGAAGAGGTAGTCATCTGGGTGAAACAAGTATCGAAATAATTCTCGTTCCTTTTTTCTGAGGTCCAAAGTCTCTTCTGGAAGACTTTGAGACTCATCTGAAGAGTCTCACTCCTTCCAATCAATCTCCAGTTGCACCAAGTCGACTGCCTTCATTAAACCATCAACAGCATGATCAGCATTGTCTTCTTGCAGGCACTGGACAGCTTCAGCGACAGCGGCAGACGTTCCATCAGAGCAGCCAGAATCGCCAGTTCGTCCAGCCGAATCAGAACCAGCGACAGTTTGGTCAGCACAATCAGATTGAACATAATGGGAGACAATCGGCGGTGTCTTGTCCGGAGAAGACTGGACGATTTCCAGTTGGGTCCCAGTGTGATGCCTACATTGAGTGCATTGAGGGAGTTGGAGAGCAGAAGCTCTGTCCCGAGGGACTTGTGTTCAACCCAGAAGCCAAGTTCAACTATCCCTGCGGATATCCGATCGATGTAAACTGCGATGGTCGTCCCAATCTTCGTGAGTCATTCTCCACTATTGGAGCCTTCTGGAGGCTTTGGATTATGGGAGGGTCTGAATGAGCAATCGTCAGCACAATCCATTTATCGCTATCAATCATTCCTTTCAGGAATTCTTACTGCCGGATTCTCAGAAACTTTCGATATTTCTTCTGTCAAGATATTTTACAAAAATTATGATGATGAGGTGAAATCTGCATAGCTCGTTTCTCTGGGGTATTATTTATTCGCATAGGAATTGGTGCCATTACTGTCCACTAGTATTTCCTTTGTTACGTGTGAGGATAGACGAAAGTAAAAAAATATTTTGCCGAAATTAATTATTCAGTTTCCCTGAGATAAATATTTGGGGAATCAAAAAAAATTCTTTTATCATTCGAAAAATTATTAAAAGACCTCGCTCTCTTGCTTCTCAACCTCTGACACGACCGTCAGGCTATTGATTCCATCATTTTATCATTCAAAGTATTGAGCAACTGCATCAGTTATTGATTTGAATAATATTTTGTCTTCCTCAAGACCGATAAACGCTTGAATTTCTATTATTTATCTCCGTTTCTCTCGAGTAAATAAATATTCCACAAGAATATTTTTTTAATTACTTTAATCCCGCGCCGGGTTATTCCTGGATCTCATTATTGATTTGGACGTTGATCGAGGCAAAGTAAACAAATGAGAAAAAAAAAATTGAATTCATTTAATGATTTTTAGAACCAGCTCAACCCACCGAGGACTGTCCCCACCAATATGGCTACTTTAAAATTGGTGATCGTCAGAATTGCGGTCAATTCATGAACTGCGCTGATGGTAAAGGCTACACATTCGATTGTCCAGAAGGTCTGGCTTTTAATCCAGACTCCTATCGCTGCGACTGGCCTGATCAGGTGCCCGACTGTGACGCCGAAGGTATGTCCCAAAATAGCTAACAGCAGTGAGATGAACACCTCATGCTAATGGTATTTCCAGCCTTCCTGGGATTCAATTGTCCTCAGGGGGACAACGGACAATTCTCCTTTGAAACGAGATTCTTCAGAAGCCCCAACGATTGCCAGCGCTACTTCGTCTGCGTCGAGGGTCGCCCCAGGCTTCAAAATTGCGGCGAGGGGAATGCATTCAGTGAATTGATAAATGCATGTGATGCCGCTGAGAATGTCACCGGATGGTGCGTTATTTTGATCATTGACTGCGTCTCTAGTGACGGAGAATTGCTCTTGAAATTTCCAGTTGAAGCTCGTGACAATTTATTTTAGTCGCAATGAAATTATTATTTCCAGCGGGATATCACCGAACCTAAGGGAGATAGCGGAATTTTTGTTGGGACCTTTGTTGTAGGGCCCCTTTCGCTCCACAAAAAAGGTCATAATAAAAAGTTTGCTATCTCCATGGGTTCTCGAGATATTCAAGCAAGAATGGTCGATTGTGAAAAATGATTTGTCTGTTTCCAACTTTTCATTGTTGGAAATTCCGTTGCCGCCGTTCCTCGCATGCCGAGGGACGGCCAACAATCAACATCAAACCAGGGAGCTTAATAGTGTCTTTATTGTTACAGTGAACCCCCTTTCCGTCGTGACGATCACCAAACGGGCCCCCAGCGTGTAAACCAGCATTCGAGGGCCCGATTCTTCTGATTCTCCACCTGAATAATTCCACCGGTGCAGAATTTTTTTTATCTGCTTTCGATCTTTCAAAAGTGTTTCCAAAAAATATCAAGAGACCTCTCTGGCGACTCAAAAACATTCTCTGCAATTTTTTTTGAACGAAAAAAATTTTTTTTTCCTCAATTTTATGCTGAAAAATATTTTTTTTTAATTCACTTTTAAAAATAAATTTTTTAGAATATTTTTTGGACAATGGGGAGACGTTCAGGGGATCTTTTCATAATTTTTTTGAACATTTCGAGGAGATCTTTGCCTACAACAATTTTTTCACGTGGACTCCAATATTCAAACTCCAATATGTTGCCACCAACTTGTAAATAAACGCCTGTCATTAAACATTTATGATGGCAAATCCCGCCATTTCTTTGTCTACCTTATTTAGAAAGCGGGGTAGAACCGATCGATAGCTGAATAATAAACTGTAGCCCCTCTCCAACGCACTCGCTATCGGTGTGACAGTGGATTAATGTGGGTTGTTTCACATGTCAGTAGTGAATCATCTGTTGGAACAGTCGTACGTCGAGTTGTCACAGTCAAAGTGGCGAGAGTTAGTCTTATCAGGAGGACGTGGTGCCAGTCTGTTCCGTCGCGATTGTTAGAACTTCAGTTTATAAGTCATTCTTTAAATATTCAAATATTTTATTTAAGTCGTTTTTTAAATATTTTTTATCTTTATCATTTTCCGGAGACAGTAAACCATAAATTTACAGTTGTCCTCAATTTTTTCCACGAGACTCTGAATATTGAATGCTAAGACGTTCCGACGTTTCAGTGGAATTGAAAAATTCAGAAAGAAAAATTGTTAAGTGCTGGTCTGTCAGCTGTGCGACAGCTGCCGACACTGGGAAGCTCGTTCTCGGGGCCTTACCTGAAAATAACCAACGTTGAAACTCAAAACGAGAGTCTTCACCCAGCAGTCGATCTGAATACATCGATAGCTCGATTATTCACGACAAAATATTCAAGTGAACCTAATCATATCTTCCAGACAACTCAGCTCATGAGTTTAAATTGCGTCACAAGTTCTGATAGAATCGAAATATCTAATACTCGGTTATTAAATAAAAATACTGTTGACATTCCAATAGACGAGTTTCAAAAAATATATTATCACAAAGACCTCGAGATAACGGAACCATAACTCGTAAAAATGCAGTTGACAAATATGAGTTAAGCCTCGACCTATTGATCACTCGTTGCGCGGTAATTTCAATAATTACTATCGAAGATGTGCTGATGAATCGAGGACGTATCGATCCCCCGACAACAATCGTCACAAACCGAGTTAAATAATGAATCCGGTAACACTTCAACCACCAAAATTAAACAATAAAAATAGCGCCGACTGATCCGCGCGATCTTAATGTCATCAATTCGGTTATCGATCGATCATTGATTTCCGGGGCAAATCATGATTGGCTTTTGTGCTGCTTCCCCTTCTCTCGGTCGGATTATTTCGATCCGTCTCTCGACTGTGCTCTCGATTTTCAAGTCCGCGAAACAGTCGCACTGAGTCAGTCTTTCCCAGCCGAATTGCTCCGGTGTCTCTTCACCCCACCGTCTGCGCCTGTTGCCGACTGCTGGCCGATGTTGTGGACACCCACGATGTGATTATCGCGAGTGATTATACTGACGAATCGCCGTCGGCTTTCGGTGGACAAACTCACGCTGCTGTTGGTTCGAAGTTCAGTACTTTGACCGATTCATGTTCCGGTTAAACTCCAGATAATAATAATATTCAAGAAAATAGGGATAACGAGCGATTTTTAATCACTGGCCGCAGTTATCGGATGGACATCTTCGGAGATGGAACTCTTAAAGTGTCTGGTGGCCGCGGTTGTCATCGTCATTGCGTGTGCGTTCGAGAGCCGGGACAAGTTCAGATATTATGGGAAGTTTGTGCTTTATGGGGTCTGGAGTTCAATCGTCGCTGTCATTATGCTCCCGTGGATTATCCTCGATTCACCCGGACACGTGAAGCACGCGAGGTGAGGAGTTCCCGGACGGATTAAAATATTCTGAAGAAATAAACAGCGCACGACGAGAAAAATCTGACGATTTAATCACTTACACGAGCCACCACACAATTAATTACAAAATTCATTACAAAATTTACGGTAATGACAGGAATTTTTTGTCTGAGTTAAACACATCCCCTCGACCATAGGGCACGTCGCAGTAATTTTTCGCAGATTTTTCTCCCCGTGTGAAAATTACGTAACTGGAAAATCGGGAAAGAAATTCAAAGCGGAGGATATCAGAGATAACTCTCTAATTACCCAGTATTTGTTTCATCGACTTATCAATATTTTATCGTATCTCTTGCTCTTCGTTTTACGCAACTGAGACAATGGACTTCGCTAAACACATGTGGATTAGCTTGTTCTCCCATCCTCCACTTTGAAACCAGTTTCACGTGATTAATTATCTCTTTTACGGTCATTTCATGGACTCGAGAGTACATGAGCCATTAAAAATATAACTGGCGATCTAACGAGTGCTGTTTGAATAATTTAGACTTCACGTTGATAATGTTTATCATGTGTTAGACACGCCTCGATACTTCTACGACTGTACACAAAACTATTGGGCATCGAGTGGGAACTCCGGGGTGTGGAGCAGATTGAAAAAGTCGACGCATGTGTGGTCGTGGTGAATCATCAGAGTATATTAGATATTTTAGGTAAATATCAAGTGTCAATAGGAACCAGGAATTATAAACCGACTGAATTTATTCTCCAAAAAGTCTCTACAAAGGGTTTGGAAGATGAATTTTGCAGATTAAAATGAGGAAAATTGTATTTTTAAAAAATAATAATTTTTTAGCATAAAAAAATTTAACAATTTTCCTCGCAATCACAGGATTATTCAATATTTGGACAACGCTGGGCAATTTAGCTGCAGTTGCAAAAAACGCGTTATTCTGGGTTATTCCCTTCGGTCCAATTGCGTGGCTCGCTGGTACAGTATTCATTGATCGTAAAAATGGAAAAGCATCGATGGAAACACTAATCACTGTTGTAGACAAATCCCGGGGTCAAGCTGTAAGTATGTGCGACATATTCTCATAAAATTAAAATGTTATCCACAAAGTATTGATGGAAATCATTGAACGAAATGATCAAGGTAGACGAAGCTGTTAATCTTCCCAGAAGGTACGAGGAATAAAAATATTTTATCTAATGGAATTCAACCGTTTAAAAAAGGCGCCTTCAAGATTGCGATTGATAATCGTTTACCGATTCTACCACTTGTCTTTTCACCTTATTATTTCATCGATGAGAAGACATGCTTTTTTGGGCACGGTGAGTCATTGAATGAAATCATTTATCGCCGAGTACGAGGCATTATCTAATCAACGATAAGACGATGAAATATTTCTAAAAGAATTTAATTAGAGAAATGATACGAGAAACTGAAAAATAAATCGCGAAGGATATTAAATATTGCATTAAATTAATGATTAGTTTGATTCAATGATTAGTTGCATAATCAGTAAGTAAATTGATTAGCCAACCAACTGCTTATTTATTGAATTAATTGATTAGTTATTTTTTTTTCGGTTTTTTCGGAAGAAAAAATAAAATAAAAAATGTTTCTTTTGCTCAATTACTAGGGGAATATTATTTAATCGTGGATTAATGATTCTAATGATCTGCCTCACAGGGAGGGTGATAATCAATGCCCTGGAGCCCATTTCGACGGAGAATCTGGGCCCTCTAGACGTGGAGGAATTGACAAAAAAGACGCACTCAGTAATGCAAAAAGAGTTTGAATCTCTGACGAAAGAAGTGCTGTCAACGGTCCGGCAGGACTACCCAGCAAACGTTCAGTGGCTTCAAGAGCACTTAAAAGCCAGGAATAGCTGATAAATCATAAACTCAGGGTCAAATCCCCAGGAGTTAAGAGGATCGAATCCCCAATTTTTAGAAACTCTTATTTTTTGTAATTTAAATGTCTTTAATTGCGTTTCGAATTACATTTACAGTCTCTGGTTGTACATATATTGGTCTTCTTCCTTGTGAAATACCCCGACATATGAGGAGGTCATAACTGGCAATAAAGTGGTATGAAATATCTGCATTACCGACGGAATCGGGAAAACCGGTTTGCAGTACCCCCTTCCCTTGACGATGTACCTTCTCTCTAGCAAGTCCCACTTATTCTCCAGTTGCGACATGTTATCCTGGTATCGATGTCTAGGAGCAGGAGCTAGGAGATCGGTAGCAGGATCGGTAAAAGCCAGGCGATGAGTCTCACCGAGAGTCCATTCACCTGCGCCCTTCTCCTAGACCTCTTTCATCGCCGCAACAATTTATTACACGTGACATTTACCGATTTTTTGACGAAGAGAAAATCGGTTGAAGGGGGAGTGGAAAAATCGGTGAATTTTCGGGGTTTTTCGGTCGAAATTTAGAGAAATGGGTCTTGGAAGGGAAAGGCGGCGCTCTCTGGACACTCAAGGTCAACCAGAAAACAGAGAGTACCGGCTAGACCCTCGTAGAGTGAGAAGGGCGTATCGGGTGTGCGGGCGTGTCTCTTGAAATCGTTTGTCCCCAAAAATCGGGCGAATTTAGCCGCTCGTCGGAGGTGAAGGGGATCGTTCGTGAGCCGGTGGAGGAGCAGAAAAACGTAACCGTTGCCGGCCACCCCGTGACAGATTCCTGGGCCCTTTCGCAGGAGGCCCCGTTGCCATATCAGGTCGCCAGCGCGGAGACATGCTTGGAGGTAGCGAGGATCCTGGTAGCGCCGGTGAGCCGCGGCGAGGAGGTATACAACGCCCGGGGCACCGTGACACCAGTGGACCAGTTCGTCCTCCTCCCGGCGGGCCTCGGGGCCCGTTTCGTCTAGGGCGCAGGGGTAATTGCCCGATCGGCTCTCCAGGCTCAGTAGAAAGTCTACGGAGTCATGCACCAGACGATCGAACTCTTCGTTCGCGTCCAGAAAATTTGGAATCTACGGGGGTGAGAGTGTCAATAATTATTCAAAAAAATCCAGGGGTTTGAAAATTGTTTGAAGCTCTCACTTATTTATTTCCGAAATTTTCCGAAGAATCCTCTAAAAAATATTACAAAGAAACTTTTCGAAAGGATTTTTTCTTTTATTTTCAAATTTTGTTTGAAATAAAGAAAAAAATTGTCCAAATTTCATATATTAATTTTTTTTTACACATTTCCGTACATTTAAAATGTTTTTTTTCAGCATTAGCCCCCTTCCAAAATTATCAGGACCTTCGGAAATGTGTTTATCGTCATTTCTTACCTGAATGAGAACTTGAAGAATAGAAGACAGACCATGAGCAGCTCCAAGATACTCAGTCCCATAATAAGAATACATGAGTGGACAAGGGCTTTTGAACTTGACCGAGTACTTTTGTCCAGAAAGTACAACAGTCTCCCCAAGTTGATGAATAACCCCAAGGGGCACTACCTCCCTTCCAAACGTTTTATTCAGCCATATTGCCCCGTACAGATACCCAGCGCGTCCAACGAAAAATTCATCGGAGCCAGCTTGCAAAAATCCCGGAGATTTACAAATTTCCGCGAGATCAGCGTAAAGTTTCCCGAGGGAATTGGCTTGACAGCTGTCACCGGTGGTCGCTGATATCGCCGCAGCGACAGCGATCACCCCCGCATCACCGCAGAGAAATCCTGAATTCAAATGTTTTCCGCGGCGATTGACAGCCTGCATTGCCGACTGCAGGTAATTCTGTGCCAGCTGCTGGTAACGTAGGGCGCGCGGCGCCGGGGCGACCTGACTGGTGTGGTAAAATGCGTAGGCGATTCCAGCTGCGCCCACGTACAACTCCCCCTCGGCCTCCGCTTCCCCCGGCTTCAACGTCTGTGTTATCCTCTCCTCAACGTTTGGCAACAACTCCTCCCGCACGTATTGCAGATCTGTTTGCAACACTTCCGAGGGTTCGTGGGTGAGGTCGTAAGGGTTAGGGAGGTGACGCGATCTCTTTGACATCGCACTGACGTTCGTGATAAATCGGACTTGCGATTTTTTAATCGGAGGGTGAAAGGGTCGCGTTGATTCACTGAGAATTAAACGCGAAATACTGAACATCTTTTCACGATTACTGCGACATCTACAGGGTGAGATGGACGTCCTGCCTTATCGATTGATGGTAAGGGGGGAATTTGGGGGTGTTCGAGGGGGGAGGAAGGGTCACGAGCGTTAGAAAATATTAGGAAATGTCTTTGGGTCTTTATGAGGTCGAAAAACCGTAATTTATGAAATTTTCAGACAATTTTTTTGATGAAAATTATAGATTTTGGGAGGAAAAAAATTTTTCTGAGGGGTTTAGTTCGGAAAATTGGGGAAAATAGGAAAAATATCGGATGTTTCGATCATTTGGGGCGCTAATTTACCTCGGAATCGTGAGACCACTGTCAATGCACCCACCCTTGGTCCACCCTCACCAGGTCGTCGGGATTGAATATAGCGAGTCGTTTTGTTTCGCCACATTATTCACGGCTGCACGATTTAACTACTGCAGCTTTGTGCGGATAGACCACTGCGGGACAGGTATGAATGAGAAATACTTCGAAGCACCAGGTGATTCTAAATTCATGGTCATTACGGGGAAACGTATACAGAGAGAACTTCGGGAAACGCGCGTCGAATATTTTGGAATGACAAGTTCGGGAGACGAATGCCAAATTATTCAAGTTGTGTCTCGTACACATTGTTCGATTGTTCGAAAATTGACGATTATTGTGAAAGAAAAAGCAGGAACTGTCTAACAATTTTGGAGTTCTTTATAAAAAAAAATAATTTCCATTCAAAATCTGCGAATAGTGAAACTGATTTGAAAGAAAATTATTTCTTTCAATTGAAATAGAAATAAAACTTCGATTTAGTCGCTAATGAACTCATCAAAATCCCGTGAAAAATCGTCGCTCTTCACTTATTCGTCATTTTCGCAATTTTTTTATTCACTTTTTATTCACTTCCATAAAACCGCGACAATAATCAGCGGTTTCATCGAGGTATTCCCTCCCTCTCTCACCCCACCAAGTCCCTCTGACGTGAATTTTCCGCACGAATGTGTCCTCGTAAAAAGCGGAAACGATCTCGCGGTCTTTGAAAAATATTCGATAAAAATGGAGCGAAGCGAAGGATCACCATCACGGGATCTTAATAACATGCGCAGACGATGAACAACGACCCACACCCAGCTCTATTCAATTATTGTGGATGATTGGATGAGCCCAGGGTAGTGACAACCCCAGCGAAGACGTGCCTGACCACTCTCAGGATTTTCCACTGGCGTTATTACTCCCGATAATGACGAAAGCTCATTTGTCACTCGCGTCGTGGGAAAAATCTCCGCGTTATCGTTCCCTCGACTAACGAAAATATTATTCATAAAATAATAAAATATTCATGAGCCGATGGTGGGATGCGCTGAACTTCGTCGTCTATTCTGGGGGAAAAAAGTACACTCGAAGATATTTTAATAGGACTCACTCGGGAAATAGGAATGAGGGGGTGGAAATTCTGGGGACATTAGAATTGGTAATGTCACTGCAGGGGGAGGGGGATTGCTCCACAGGGATGAATAACGTACTTAAACTGTACATTTATTTTTCTTCGGGCTGACAAATTGAGAGCAGTCAAGTGGTACAAATGTAATAAAATCAGTTTAAAAATTATAATTTTCTGTATAAAAAAATTCTAAATTTTTTTTATTTATCAAAAATGAATTCTATTACACGAACAAAAATTTTGGATACAAATTCGATCTCTGGAAGGGTAATTTTTTAAATAAAACTCACCTTCGTCGCTCGTTTCATCCCCTGGAAAATTTATTTCTATTTATTAGGGATTTTTTCTGGAGAAATTGCCTCGATCCAGCGCTGAAATATTTTCCAAAATTGTCGTCACATCTTCCCAATTTGAAATCCAGCGCCTCACAGCTGGAATAATCTCAAATAAGGCAGGGTATTGGGATGATTCTGCCGAAATTGCATTGAATACACTACATTCATTTCCGGTCCGATCAGGAAATTGCATCCACACCTCTGACCCTGATGATTATCTCCCCCATCCTGGGGGGAAAGATGGTGGCGGTGGTGGTTGTGATGGTGGTAATGTAAACATGTAAATAACATGAGAGAGTTTTTCCAATTGCCTGTCAATTTCACGTTTTACGGTGTCACGATGATCATCAAATTTTTATTGAATGTATTCATTCTTGAATGGGACACAATCCGATGTTTCAACGAGGAAATGGAATATTTCAGTTTATTGATTCGTAACAACATTTATGGGTTCCAGTGGAGTGCTCTGTATAAATTCAATGTTTCATCACGTGGTCCCAGATGAAATAATGAAATTTATGGGATTTTACTAGTTTTTATGTGACACATTTTGAAACAGAGGGGCTTTTAATGCCACATTCTTCCCCAGATGGCACCACGTCCATTGCAAAAATACATAATTTTATAGGGAATCACTATATATATAGACAGTACACATGAAAATGATTTAAAAAACGAAAAAATGAAAATTTCTCGAATTTCCGAATTTATAGAATCATTTTAGTTTTTTAAATTTATTTTTGCAAACATTTTATTTCGCATTTTATTGTTTTCGAGAGTCGAACAATCGCTAAATTCACGTTTCCCAATGAAACTTCCAGTTCCAGCCTCGGAATTTTTTTCTGGCCACCCTTCACCCTCTCCGCGCATGATAATTAATTTTTATTTGTCCCCCCACCCGGAGAGAATGAAAAACCCTTTAAAATTTCGAAAACTCCTTCGAGTGGAAGTTCAATGTGTCCAAATGGCACTGGAAATTCTTCCAGTGCCCCCTGATTCACGGGCCCGAGTCACGCGATACTCCGGGTCTCTCCAGTCCAGACGGCAATTCGTCAACGACTCCTGGTGCAATCGACAGCCGGAAGTGAAATCTGCATGTACCGAGAACTAACGATTCCCAGAAATAGTCTCTAATAAATTTCTCTCCTCGTAAGACAATTCCATTACAGTTGGATTGTGAGAATAAAAAATTAAGAAGTATAACACGACTTTAATTATTGCTAGGGGAACTGGGTAAATACGTTTCATTCCCGTCACGTAGAGCCGCCATTTGTCTGAGAAGCTCGAGAGACGAATGTCGGATCTTCTCAACTTCAGTCTCACCCTACGGAAGGATTAAAAGTTATTTTTCCCTTTTGTGTACTTGTGTTAATTACTTTCCAAAATGACTCGCTGGTAGTTGAGGAAAAAATCCGAGAAATTACAGAATTTTTTTTAAATGTTTCTTTTTATTTAAATTTATTTATTTATTTATTTTTGGGATTTTCCGTTATTTTTCCGGAACTTCGCCGAACAAATTACGATACCGCAGCGTTAATTTTTCTTATCACTTCTGTTATCACGGGAAGTTTTCTAATTTTTTCTAATTTGAGGTCATTCAGGACTGGAGAAATACAATTTTCAATAAATAAATAATTCTCTGGAGTAATGGATATTTGGGAAAAGTAATTTTTTTTCTTTGTTTGTGTGAGTTTATTTTTTCAATGCGCAAATTACGGGAGAGAACGGAGACAAATGCAAATCCCTAGTCATCCACGTGTATCACGCTGCACGTTGTCCCCGGGAAGCCCATGGGATCTTCCGTAACTTGTGAAATGTACAAATACCAGATTAACTCAAAACAATGCAATGCTCTCCTGATTCGCTTTTCACTGGACGACCTGGACAATTGGAAGTTTGGACGAAGCGGTGGAATGAAAATGGGAGGGGAGCATTCCGTTCAGGGAATTTACACATCGATTGGAAGGGACTGGAGGTGGGGTCTCATCGGATCTTTCCAGGTGTCAAGAAGGTCAATAATTTGGCTGGAAGTGATGACTCCGGGGAATTTTCGCCGGAATTTCCACTCCCCAAAGCCGGATTTTTCTCGCGCACTCGATTTTCCCTGAAATCTTCCGAACTCTTCGCAGAGAAATTCAAAACATTGTCGATTTTTTATTTTATTCACCGACTTTAATTTCCAGGAAATTTTCTATAATTTCTGACGACATATTCAAGAAGAATATCATTCAAAACTTTCTCACATTATTAAACATTCGTGTCATCTGAACTGAAAGGACAGCGGTGGACTCTCATGATTTATGCAGATCACATAATATCATCTCCGAAATGTGTGTTGGCGAGGGCGAAGGGCCGCAGGGAAATTTCAAACTGATTGTGCGCATTTCTAAACTCACGTGAACATTCTAAAATATTTTTTTAAAATAACGATCTCCCTTTTGTGCTAAAAAAAAGTTCGGGAAAATAATAATTAAAAAATTGTATATTCCCCGCGCATACATTAAGCAAACCGATAAATTTATTTTTAATTCAGTTCCTTTACGGTCTAATGTCACCCTAAGTCTCAGCCACGCAAACTCGATCGGTAAAACGAACTTATAGTATTTTTTTTTATTAAAAAAATTCTCTCACGGCGCGTTATAGTCTCCATCAAGCGGAAACATTTCCGGCGGAACCGAAATAAAAATAAAAATAAAAATCCAGTAAACGCGTCTCCTGTCCAGGACCCGAGTCCTTCGTTCCGCTTGATATACAACCAAGTTGTTTGCCGTGGGGAGGTGCGCGATGTGAGTACAGAATGTTGTATCTAAGCATCAGCAGAAGCCGAGGGGAAAGGGACAGTCTCACTGCGACGCGTTGCCATGAGGGGTGGATATCTATAGGCCTCAACTACAGGGTTGGAGAGTGTGGAAGGGAGGGCTAGCACACTGCTTGGGGTGCCCTAGGGGTTCAAGACTCGATACTCATGACGGGTGGGGATAACGTTCCACCCCGTGTCAGGTACTCGGCCACGCGGTCCTCCCGCACCAACTCAGTCTTATCGAAAACATTCGAACCCCTAGTGCGGTTCAACATCAAATAAACAATCGCACGTTTGGATATAGTCATCGGGTAATTGCTATTTTATTTTTTGTGGGAGTGAGTGCACCGGAATTTTTTAGATTTTCGACTCTCCCTTTTTGGTTATCGGGGAGGTGTTAAGGGAGAACATGACTTTGGGGGTTTGCAATTTTTTTATAGGGGATATTTATTAGTGAAACTGCTGCGGGGAAAATAGAGGGAATTTTCCGCGCGCGGAGAAGTGGGAGAAATTATTTCCCAGACGTTTGCGGGGAAATTTCTACTCACCGGGTGTGAACAATTCTGGGGGTGTTTAGGGGTAAATTCTCAGGATTCAGATTTTCTCAATAAAATTTACTGCGCCAGCACTAGAATAAAAAAAATGTGGATCGTCAGTGAAATGGATTTAGTAGTAAAAATTAAATAGAATTTGAAAAGAAATATCAGGCAGAATTTTCGATTTATCAAAAATTCAAGATCTTTGAAAGGATTTGCAATAAAATTGAATGTTCACAAGTATTTTTATTAATTTATAATTTTTCAATGCAAAATTCACGGAGACATAAACTAATAACTATTTTAAGTTGGAAGAAAGTCGAAATTTTAGAAAATCGAGGGGTGGAAAGGTCAACCCCTAAAATATTGATTTTTCGGTAGATCAATGAAATAATTCTCCCTCTTTGAGCCTCCAAATTCACATTTACTGACTTCAATCAAAAATTTCGGGAATTTAATTTGAACGCGTCCAAAGTTTTAATTCAGAAGCCAAAAAGTGCAGCTGAATTCGTAAGTTTACCACTTCATAGTTGAATGACATCCTCAATTGCATGAAATTTCCAGCTGGGAATATCCTGAATAAGATAAATTGCGAGCGTAAAGTTGATCAACTGGATTAATAGCGCCACCGAAGACTTTGATATAAGTTATGGTAATTCCAGATATCAGAACACGACTTTGACTAATTGCACGTCAAGAAACGGTTGACGACTGAATAAATCAATAGAAATAAAAATGAATTGCATAAACTAAAGCAATTATTTTCCAAAATAAATAAACTTTCCAATAATCATATCGACTGATTGGTGCTCCTATTGATAGATTTATTTAATAATAAATATATAAATAAAGGAGCCGCGCGGGAGTGGAGGTCCAGTGGCCATTGACTCACTCATCCCCAGGAGAGTTGATCTGATGTAGTTGATAGAGCTAACATCAAAGTCATGTTATACCGCCCGCAATGATTTCTAGACGTTCTACTCGACCCATCCCCAGAGGGAATGCGGAAGGAAAACACACGAGGGGGCGGGGAAGGGGATAGATTAGGGTGGAATAGAACAGTGCCTTTGGGGTGTAAAAAATCTCAACATCTCCATTTTCGTGAACATTTGTTCGTGTTATGGAGGGGGACAGGGGGGTGAGAATGAAGTGATGTCAGAAGGCTTTACCGGTATTTGTCATTCCAGGAAACATTATCATGTGTCACCCCGACGCACCTACTCCACCAAGATGTCTCGTCCACAGGAAAAAAAAAATCCACTCGAAAAATTTATCGAGATTGAATTTTTTTAGTTTTTCAAAAATACATTAGTCTTAATTATATTTATTTATCTTCGATTTTTTTCAACAAATAAATTCAGTCACGATTAATTGTTGCATTTGGAACACGTTGACTTGGAAAATTATTTGATAAGTCAAATGAATAATTATTATTTAATAAAAATATCAGCATCAGATTTATGATGGCAGACAAATTAAGAAAATTTTAGATAAATAATGAGCAGTTCATTGGCATCAAATTAAATTCGACTAAACTTTTGTTTATTGTCCGGAAAAATATGTTTTTACTCTTTCAAATAAACTTATTCTTATAATTTAAAAAAATTAAGTTTCTGGGAATTTACTCAGGTAAAAAAAATCATTAAATTGTCCCTAATTTTTGTTATTCACGTACCGTAAAATGGAGACTGAATCTCTCCTCCCAACCCCCCCAACCCTCTAACCACCTCACCCACCCTTTTCTCTTTGCACTAACATTGACGTAATATCAGGAATGGAGTGGTAATAGTCCTTCCCGACATTTGTCACTCAGAAATACCCACAAGAGCACGTGTCGCAGTGACGCACTCATTGAAATCCGCAACAGTCATCTGAGACATGAACTCGTTTATTTTTAGTACTTGCTACTGGCAAAATGTGGTTTCAGAGCATTCGGTATCACCGGGAGGCATCTAAATGTCGTTACTCCACTCGAGCCAGTGGCCTTTGACTCCAATGGGGAGGGGGGGAAAAAAGGTCCTGGGAGAAAGTCAAATCCTGTCTTGATTGTCCCTCCATTTTTATTACCACCTACGGTTATCTCGGAGTCAATGTCTCCTATATTGCGTTCCCCCGGTACTTCGGTTGGGCCATGTGAATCATATTCGATTATGCGGATGATATCGATTACTCGGTGGTCGGGTATCTCGCGTGGGGAAACTGATGGGGGAACGGACGACGCGCGAGAGCGAAATTTTTGATAAAAAATTGTTCTACCGTTCGATGAAAGTGGATCATGAGTCATCGCGGAGTCATTTCTATCTTTAAACTTACGAAGAATTCAGTAGAAAGTATTGGGGAAGAGGGGAAGTTAGGGGTTGAAAGGGCAAACGGGGGATGAAGGGGTGTTTAATGATATAAATGTCCTGTTGGAAAAAAATAAATTTGACGGACCGTTGACTGTCATTTTTTATAAATTTTGAGTCCCAAATGACTCTATAGATTTAATAAATAACATAACAGCTGTATATTATGTATAATTATGTGTATATAATTTTATATATATTTTTTTTTATGAAATTGAAAAAAAAATTGTTGAACGTCCGAAAATGTTTACTATCGAGAGACAATAGATCGAGAATTTTATTTATTAATTATTTTTTAATAGATTAGGACGTCGTCCATTAGTTTTTAGGGTCTGATTGTCAAAAAAAAATTGATTTAAGGGAATCAGGGGGAAAACGACGTTATTCTGGCGCGATATCTTGTCGTTAAATAAACCTCGCAATTTTTTCGCGTTTCATTTTTTACTGGATTTAAATCGCCACCCTCAATCTCGTTTTTTATCATCGATTAAGCGTCTCAGGTTTAACGCGAAAGTCGATTTGAGGTCGGTGTCTACCGGCTTTACGACCTCGCGTGTACGAATCGGTTAAGACCTGCCTCCGGCACTATTTTCAACTTGTTAATATGAATTGCCTGAGCGTATAAACCATTGGGGTTAAATTATCAGCGTACTTACGGGCTTTATTGGGTTTTTGTGGGGTTGGTGGGGGTGAGATGGACATTTGAATTGATTTCAAAGGTCACATTTAAAAAATTCGAGGGCCAATATCATCCCAATTTATCGGAAATCATTATAAATCGTTACGTTATTTTTTTTCAATTAAAAAATTGAAGTCTTGAATTGAAGAATTCTTCTACAAAATATCTCACCCCCTAGTCCACCCACCCCCAACTCCTGAAGAAATCCTTTTCCTTGAAAATATCCAACACTTCATGAAGTCGGAAAATAAAAAATGAGGAGTTCTCTCTCCTAAAATTTTATCGTTCCCAATTATGAATTCCAATGCTCCTACTTTACCCCCCTGTTCATCCCCCCGTAGCTACTTCGCCCGCTATCTCGGGTAAATATCGTGAAATAGTTGTGGTCAAGAAGATCCGTAATCAAAACTTGTTGCAAGTTTTAAGCTCCAAACTCGGGGAGAGATTTAATATTTGCAGCGTAGACTAATCCTTCCTCGACGACCGCAGCGGATCAAAATGACGCCCTCCCCGCGGCCATTTCAACTTCCTCATGACCATTTGATACACAGATTGTAGGAGATATTATTTCCGGTGGGCAACAGACACATGAAATATCCGTTTGACATTATTCTACCGTATTATTTGTAAATTCGCTGACTCGTTGTCCATCGCCAACGTCAAGCCAACGTGACAGGCCCACGCAGTGTGCGGGTATTGTGTGGGCCGGAAGGAATAAGGAAAGCGGAAGGAAAAGAATATGAGGTGAATACAATGGACGTGGGCCCTCGGACGGAATAAAACCTTTGACATTATTTATGGAGCACCACCTGAGATATCCGTTAATCCCTTCACATTACATTTACCTATTTTATCGTTGTTATTCACCTTTTGACAATTTTTTCGATGATTACGAGTCCATTTGCGTCGAAGCAATGGGAACAAGTCCCTTTTATCGGTCTGAACAATTTTATCGAGTCATTGGGAATTCATAAATTCTTGAGAAAGCGAGATTTCTCCGCGAAATCGTTGGAGCGAAATTAAGAAGATTTATCTTCCTTTGGCTATTTGACTTTTGTTAGCGAGCGGTTCTATAGCGGATTATAAAAGTCATGATTGGGTGAAAGGTAATTACACTTCGCACATGCGAAAAAAATTCTTAATAAATATTACAGGAATTATTTAATGAATATTCGGTTGCGAAGAGGGAAAATGGGATATCGCGGAATTCAAGGGATATTTTCGTTGTCCACTGGCTTTTCGCCGATTGTCAACGGAAAATGTCCCCGCAAAATGCGTCACATCGACAATTTTCTCCTGTTTTAGGGTGTGACGTACCCCATCCGGGCACCGAAACGCGAGGACATATGATTAAAACTTTTTGACGGCCCAATTTGTCGTTTCACGACTGGTGAACACCTACATTTGATATAAACGCGCGAATTAATTCCTATTGATTCATCGTAGCGTAAAATAGTCGGCATTTTATACTCTTGATTCGCTCAAATGACGCTGGAACATATTGAAAATGGTAATTACCCCACCGAATGAATCTCCTTTTCAGGTATTTTTAGTGAAATTCAACGAATTCAGGACTGAATTAATTCAGTTAATTATGTATCACTAATTACTAGCCACGATTCATCAACGAAAACCCGCGGCGTAGCTGCGGAACAAATCTAGTCATTATTTATCGCGCGTCGGCGATAACGAGAAATTATGCAACTACATGATAAACTACTATCTGCCCCATTTTATAACATGTAAGCTCTGTGTCTTACTCGCTATCTGAATTATGATGTATGTAAACAAACAGTTGAAAGGCGGAGGGAATAGGTGAGACGTGAGTGGCTTCAAATTTTTCCAAGTTGAGAAAAATTTCGTGAAAATAAGAAGGAACAGAAATGTAAAAATTGCCCTTCGAAAAAATTTGACTTAAAAAATTCATTTCCTCCCGATTATTTTGCATTAAACCCCCAAAAACGTCAGGAAATATGCAGATAACAATTACAAATAACAATAAACATTTTATTCAATAAAATTACCCTGAAAAGTCGCACTAATTTTTTTTTTTTGCAAAACCAAAGTTTTTATATTTTTTCTCCACCGAACCCTTTCCCTAAAATACATTTTTCATTTCTCCATGAAATTCCAAATGTTAATAACTATCGCAGATGCTATCCTCCTAATCTCCCTCTAATTTACCACCGCCAAGTGACTTTTTCTTTCCTAAAAATTTTTTCCCGTTAAAAACCACATGTTCGCTCTCTCCACTTGAAAAATGTCCCCTTCATGTTGCCAAAAATAACATTATCGCACCGCAATAGCAACAATCATAACCATTGCGTGAGCGGGTGCAAATGAGTCGCCATCACGTAACACGAGACCCTAATGATTAGAAATATTTACAGCGAACTTGATAGGCAATTATCTGTCTGACTAAGATCTCCATAAGTAGTTTGAAAAAAAAAAATGCTTTGAAAAGGTCGGCGCACCATAGCGAGCCGGTTTGTAAGCCGAATCATTGATTTTCCCGACGATGTAGAAAAGGCTTAGTCTGGCGGAGCGTCGGGCTGAGGGGGGGAGGGACAAAAAAACACAAGGTGCTTGGTATTATTATGGGACAGTCTACCAAAGGACAAAAATCGTATCTGTTATCGTCTTTAGAGCAGTCCTTTTTTCATACCTTAAATAGAGCCTGTCGAGGTGAACCAACACGCAAAAGGTATATCGCCATTTTATTGGAGGTACATTCAAGGTTTTCAGTTGTAAAAGGCAACAATTGAGATGGAAGACGACCAATCTCCGCATGTGGCGAAAAAAAACATTTTGAGATTTAATCGAGATGTAAAATACAAAAAAAGAAGATTCGATTTGTTAATTTGCGTTTAGATATTTTTTTCTGAGTCTAATATTTATTTATTTATTTAATATTTCATATATGAACGATTGGGACTTCATCATTTGTGGTAGGATGTTCCTGCCTTGAACATATTTTTCTGATAGATAATATATGGATGAGGATATTTTATTTACTTCGAGTAAAATTTCTATGGAAATAAATTATTTATAATTAACGTAAAAATTCCGGAAACAGGAGGAAGGAAATTTTCACGGGAAATTCGTCGATTATTGCAAATTAAAGGGGAAATACCTCGCGGTGATGTTTTATGCGAGAAATACGCGAAATGAACTAGTGAAAATAATTTGGGGAATAAAAGTGGATGAAATTAATTTATCGAATAGTTTTAAACAAATAGATTAATTGAATCAACGTGCCAAGATGTTGATACACGTAACCTCGACCAGTACCACAATAGAGTACCTCCAATTTCCGTCATTATCAAAAGATTAACAACAACCCACACTGCGGCGGGGCGAGGAGAAGGGATCGAATGGAATGTCCCCTTATCGGAGGCCAATAATTCACCGCAGTGAGTGCGGTTATTTGAAAACTTGTGCGTTTAGTCAGAAGTCCCCAGCTGTTTCCTCACCCATCCACCTCCCATAATTCCACCCAGTGATTGCTCACCTATCTCCAATTTCTTCGCTCCGTCATTCCGATAATTAATCTGTGCGCGGCCGCGACCTCGTGTTTTCCCAAAAAAAAAAATCGAACAAATGCGTTCGCATAAGAACAAAATCGCCCGCAGTCGGTACTATCGCGACGAATCCGGGATTAATTGAATACCTTAATGACGGGAATTAATATTTTTATCGATTGCCTATCGTACCACCGGCTGAATGGAAAACATACTGTGAAAAATTATGACAACTCAACGATGTGCACCTGGTGCGATAAAAATTACTGCCGATAACGCGCTATCTCGGCGATTTCCAGTGTCTGTCCTCGGTATGAAATTGTTAGTGTCGTGCGATACCTCGCGAGTGTCATTACATCTGAAGTGCAACGCTGGCTTCTCGCCATAAAATTTTTTTTTTTGGGGAAGAAATGACAGGATAAATTGACATCCGGAGGTGAAGTGGAACTGAGTGCGGTCGTAAATTATTGAATTGTGGGGGAAAAAAGTGATAGCCATTTTGTTCGGTGTACCGCGGGTTTACGTAATTGTGGGAAAATGTAATTGAAAAGTAATTAATCCGGACGAAGTGCTTAGTGGAGAATTCATTGGGATTCATTGCAAATTTCCATTTGGATGGCGTTCAAGCTGGTGACACTTTCCGTGGTGATTAATTATGGAAATTATGCGAATTGGGGGGGCTAATTGGGAGAGAAATTTTTTGTAAAAATTGGAGTGTAAAAAAGGGAAAAATCAATTCTCTGATTGTGGAAATATCTGGGGCTGTTGAGGGAGAATTTTTGGTGAAATCCTGAGCGATTTGGTCGGAGAAACGTTTTTTTATCTGTGAAAAGTATTAAAATTGAAATAAAATTGTAATAATAATTTTTTAATTTGAAATTTTTTGGGAAACCAAAACAAAAAAAATTTCCATTTAACCCCATAAAATTTCCAGTACCACTGGAATTTTTTTTTTGTCCCTTTGCGATTCTTTTTCCGTACCATCACGAGAATTTTTCTGAGTAATTTCTCGCCGACTTGTGGAATTTGAACTGATGTATTTGGAGTGGGGGAAGCACGCGGACAATTAAACATCTGGGTAAATAACCGACACGTGGATTTATTCGAGAATTTGTGCTGTGTGGACACAGTGTCGGATCGAAAAAAAAAAATTGAGAGCAGTGAAATCGCATCAGCGAATATTTCGTCATCCGGGAAAAATGACGCTGAACCGGGATGCGAAGAAGAAGAAATCCGAGGGGAAATTCAACGTGAGGAATTCACTGGAGGGACGAAGGCCCCAAAAAATTGTTAATCCCGGAGAAATTGCTTTCTCGAGACTGGAACAGACGACTGACAATTCACAACTGGAGAGAAAGCCCTCGTTGAGAAAGAAACTCGGCGCCTTTGTTCGCGGGAGCGCTGATTTACCGGCGGCGATAAATCGGGGACTACAACCGATACGGAGGAGCTTGAGCTTCAGCAATTCACTCAACCGGAGTCACGAGAAGAAACCCCACAGGGCGAGGAGCGCCCAATGGTACAACAGTTTGGGATCTCTCGCTGAAGACGACTCCAAGGATGACGACAATGAGAGAGACAGTGTCTACGAGGAACTGGTTTTTGCACAGAATCCCGTTATCATGCGAGCTCTCAGCTTTGTGGAAAATCCAGCAGTAAGAGAACCAAAATCAGAGCTTTTTTTGGAGCCAAAAAAATTTGGAGAGCGAGAAAAATCACAAAATTATTTACGGTGACAAAATAAAAAATTCGTGGCCCAGATTTTAATCGGAAGGAAAGAGGAACAGAAGTATTTTCGGGAAAATGACAGAACATTCTAGCGATTTAATTAATTTAGCTGAAGTTAATGAGAGTGAAACGCAAATTTTGAACCGGAAAAATGTTGGAAAAAATTTGCGACTCGATTAATTCAATTCTCTGGGTTCAAAAGGGAAATTTGAAGTGTAAATAATTTTGGGAGAAATATTAGAGAATTCGCGTTCATTTAACGTAACAACCCCCCTATATTTTTCCATCCACATGTTCACACCCCACATGCCACCTCGAATATTCCTCTCACGGAATTTCTATACTACCCTGAACCGTAATTCTTTACCGGAAATATACTTTCACTCGGACACATCGTGTATCGAGAGTAGCAGGCACTCCCTTCACTGTACTCCATTATTGTCATTCTCCGGATGGTACGAGCCTTTTCTACGCTACAAATGCGTCCACAGTTGCCCTTATCTGGGAGCAAGAACGCTTGAGGAAGGGCCATTGAAATATCCCCTCCGGCTCTTTCCGATGGGATACTCAAACCACTTCTTTGAGCGGTTTCCAACTGCGGTGTATTGCAGTGATGAAAAGTGCAGAGACTCGCAATTCCCTCGTATCCACCGCACCAGAAATTCCGCTAAAAAAAATCCCCTTTTTTCACCGACGAGACATAATTAATGAATAATTTCCCGGATTTTTAAAAAATGAACCTTCTGTTTTATTTCTAGCAAAAGTGTCAACTATTCTGACTCACTGAAGATAAATAATTAAATAACATGAGACACATAAATTAAATAAAAATCCATTCAATTTTTTATGAATTATTTTCGCAGCAAAAAAAATTTCGTGTCGATTTCGCCCTTTTTTACTGATCAGCTTTTACTGTATCAATTTGATTAATAACTAGGGCTCGTTTTCGTGCCGAAACTTCCCTCCATCTCTAATAGCGATAATAGTTAGTGACCTCCCCCCTACCCCCTCTCTATTAAGTCCACATTACGTCCAAAAGCCAGAAGTTT
This sequence comes from Diachasmimorpha longicaudata, assembly GCF_034640455.1. Classification (NCBI taxonomy): domain Eukaryota; kingdom Metazoa; phylum Arthropoda; class Insecta; order Hymenoptera; family Braconidae; genus Diachasmimorpha; species Diachasmimorpha longicaudata. The sequence goes on from NC_087240.1 coordinate 5,079,819, forward strand.
ATTCAGGAGTTGCACTCGCCTATATCAGATACTTATCACTTTCATGTTTATGGCGCATTAATTGTGCGTAAAGTTGCTGAGTGTTATCATCGTGCGGCAACACGGTACCACCGCACGGAGAGAATTTGTTGATTAAAATTCAGGAGCAAAGGGGCAAAACGAGATAAGTCGCTGTTGACTGGCGACCAGTTGTTGATGAATATCTCGGATTCTAGAGGAGATAGAACATTTGTTGTCATGACCTTTTTTGTGGAGCGAAGTGAGGGCTACAATAAATGTTCTGACGAAAAAATCGCTATCTCCCTTCAATTAGGAGATATTGTTTAACAACTTGACCGAAAGATGAATAACTTATCGCGTGGTACCAATCGCTCTCGAATTTTCTTTGATATTTTCGGAAAAATTATTGCGCTGGGAGAATAAAGTTTATTGTTATCAAAGTCATGAATTATTAGGAGTATAGATATATATGTTAGCCAGTATATATAGTATATATTAATTTATATGAGGGGAGGGATAATTATTACCAAAAATTTCTGTCCGTCCTCTCTCGGTATTTTTTATTTCCCCTCACATGTACATTTATGATAAAACTCGTGGCAACTTTACTTTCAAAGTCAGTTGAATTGATCATGTTTTGCACGAAATGCAGCTGTGGACGAGCCGTTAAAGTGCAGTAAAAGTCCGCTATAATGGTCCCTGTTATCGCGGTGGTGTCCAAGCGTTTCATGAGAAAAAAGAAAGTAAAGGAGAGTTGGGAAAAAAAATACTGGATCGATGGTTCGTCGGTCTTTTTTCTACTTTTCACTCGTGACAACACTGTACGTAAGGGATTATATACCGAGTTAAAAGAGGAAACGTCCACAGACTGTGTAATGACCCTTGTCAACCCCCACCCACGCGAGTTGTCACTGCGAAAGGAAAGAAACAAGAGGGAACAACAGCGAATGGAAAAAAAGGGCTGTTTGGGGTGACAGGAGATATGGGAGGAACTGCCAATGTAGTTTATTTAGTTTTCGGAAAATATGTTTGAAATTTTCAGGGGAAGTAATTGAAATTTTTGAATAGCGAATGCCGAAGGAAAATTTTCAAGATTTAATTGAGAAAAAATTTTTAAGGTAATTAATTGGGATGAAAAATTTGTGGTTAATGGTGGGATCAATACGCAGTCTGGTTATCTATATATTAGTGATCGATAGCAAATACTTCCCCTGAGTGAGACGTCAGAAATGTATGATGTTATGGAACTTTGCGTTTCATATTGATATGTCAGTGGATTCTGACTTCTTCGATAAATTGGAGATTGCAACATTCACGGGAGAACAATCCGAGAGCTTTATTAAGTGTTACCGTCTACTGTTCAATGGGTTTGTTTGTTGGAAGAGGGATGGACAGATGGGGGTGTTGACCCGAGGGAAATGGAGAGAGGAAAATGGGAAAGAAAAGTGAACGGAATTTCCCCGACATCGGGAATTTACGATACCTTGAAAACTTGACGAGTTTCGAATTTTATTGCCGAACTTTTCGGCTTCTTGTAGATCGATTAACATATGATTTGGTAAGGGTGAGACAATACCGTGATCGGTAAAAAAATTCGGGTCAAAGTATTCAACTCGCGATCTTATTAAATTTTAAAATAGAAACACGAAAAACTTCGGGGGAAGTCGGTGACTTTTGAGGGGTATTTTGACATTTTTAGATGTGGAATGGAATAATCCGAGTGTGGGGTTGATTCATCAGTTTTAGCTTTAGATAGGAGGGTTAATGCATGCACCCCAACGGTCGGAAATGTATTTTTTATCGTATTTTTGTGTTCGTTTTAGATGACAGAAAAAAAATTCTGTTAAATGGTTTCTGGTGTTTCGGACACCTTTGCGCTCCCAGAAATTTCAATGGGAATTTATACCACAGACTAATTATTAAAGAAATCATAATTACAGTCACAATAAATCTGGCCAATTAACCTGGAATTTATCTCTCGATTTAGTGTATCAAATGGTCTAATTTTTTTCTGACACAATTATTTTCAGAAAATTTCTTGTGACAGAAATTACCGAGGAAATTTCCCTCACTGTGAATTGAGGCCGTGCACCCCTCCTCCCCCCACTTGTTCGCAAATTTTCCCCCGGAATTTCCCTCCACCGTTTGCTCTCCCCCCTTGACAAACGAAAAAACTACCCTCCCACTAACACGAACTCGCGCTTGACTCATTGCTCGAAGTTCCCCAGTACATTTCAACCGGGAATCGCATTATTTTTAATTCGAGCCAAACGGGAGCTACGGGGTCACCGTAGATACATCTAACGAGCGAAACTCTTCGTTCCGCCAGACCAAAAGAGATCGAAAAGTTTAGGAGGGCTAACGCGCTTTATAAATCCTCCGAGACGGAGCGAGAGTAGGAAAAAGTTTTTTACATTATTGCTACCCCATCCCGGTAACACAAACCAGTCCAATCTCACCCGATGATTTCTCTTTCTCCCTCTCCTTTATTCTTCAACCCCCTACCACCCCACCACACCCCCTGCGTCATTCAAATCCTGACTTTTTCATCATTCAAAATGCGCTTCTTCGAATGACTTTTTCTTGAAAGAGTCCTAATGTGATTGATTTTAGGAAACTGCTGCGAGAAGGAGAACTACCCCGAATGTTGAGAGCCCTTACGGGAGACATAGTGTGGACTATGAATCCTCCATAGGTGAGGAGAACCTTCAGAATTCTAAAAAAAAATACCAACGATAAAAAAAAATTTTTAATTTCCATTAAAATTTTTTTTTTGCGACAGAAATGGGTCAATAAAAATTATGAAAAAATTATAATTAAAATTAAAATGAATGTTAAGGGCTGTTGAAGGGTAATTGTTTATCAATGATAATTTTTTTTACTTAGATTTCAACACACCGCCTTTTGAGGCGTGCAGTCTTCCAGTACTGACACATTCAGCCATAGACGAAGATGAGACTGATTCCACGCGGGCGTAAGTATTTCCTTATTTATTTACAAAATAAAAATTGTTCCTGACGTGAACGGCACCGAAACGTGCGCTGAACACCCGGGAAAAAATTCACAGGGGGTGAATTGTAATTTTTCCCTGTATTTCTATTAAGTTTCCAGCGTTTAAAGTTTGATTGGTCCTGGTACCTCAGAGAGGTCCTAAATTAACTTCTCTAGGACAAGACATACGAGAGGAGGGCCCGACAAATCACTCGCAAAATCACTTAAGTTCCTGCTTCCGGCAGACAGCCTCGCTCGGATACAGAGCGACACGTGTCGTCTCCGAGTCTCCCATTTTTTTTATTTTTGCAATAGCAAAATGCTTTTCAACAAAACCCTGCCATATTCATTACCCAAATCCCCGTCTATTTAATATCATAGATAAGACCCTATTTCACCCCTTAAACTCTCTTTCTGCCGCCCCCGGAGGCAATGAATCTACCTAAAATTCAGACTTAACAATCTGCCGAGAGTCGGCCAACTGTCGGCCGACAGTCGGCCGTTCCCCATCTCCTCCCAGGACCTATCACCGAATTTTCTAGCCGACACTGAGCCTAGTCTGCGGATTATTTTTCAGTTGCAGAAGGGAGAAGCGGGGTTGGCGGGAATGGAGCATCCTGAGAGCCAGTGCGAGAAATTCCCTCCTCCGGTTGGGCACATCCACCTCCAAAGAGCGTCCACACTGTTCGGTAAGTAACGACAATGAACTTCCACTGGTAAAAACGTAAAAATAAAAAGCGACGAGAGACCATCTGAAAAGAAAGTTGGCGAAATGGAGAAAAATTGCGGAAATTCGTTTTTTTTTCCTCACGTCATTTGTATTATCCCGCTTGTGGATAAATGTGAGAAGGTGTAATGTGAGGAGTGAGTGTGTGTGAGTGGTACGTTAGTGAATAGGAGAAAAATAGTGGAATAGAGAGTACATATATAGGTGATATATAGATGTACATTATGGGAGTGTGGAGGAGCGCAGTTGGCTGGCCCTCTCGCTCTAATAGCACCTCATGTCTGGCAGTTGGCTTTATTATCAAGAAATATAGCCTCTTACCCCTGAGATTATAACGTGTGTTGGTTGTTTTTCCCTTCGGAAAAATAAGATTCGGTTTTTTCGTTCTCGAGAGGAGGAGTCGTGCCAGGAAAGGGCAGCGGTTCCCAGAATTTTTTATTGTCGCTTAATCATGAGAAACTAACTTTCGTCAGCAAAATCGAAAGTTCAATATTCATTTTTTAAAATTGAGAGATAAATTGTTGAAATGAATTTCAAAATTGTGGAGTCGATCGACGAAAATTTTTTAAAAATATTTTTCAAATAGTAAAAGCCCTCAGCGAAGTTTATAATTAATAAATTGTCAATTATTTATAGATGATTAATTGAATGGTTGAACAAATTGTTTTGGGTTTAATTATAAATTAAGTCATAAATGCAATAGCCTTGGTAATTTGTTAATTAATTAATTTTGGGCTGAACATGTGGGGAAATAATTAAATTTAATTAGGTCTTGAGTTTAATTGCGTCATGTGTAGTTATATTATCCAAAGGTATTGCTTTTTGTTGGTGAGAGTGCAACACACATGTTGATTTTATATCGTGAAAAGAACATTTGGCTCTTTTCTGCGACAATGAAAAATCCTGCTGGGGACTACAGAAGTTTATGGCACGTTTTACTATCTCCCGATGAAATGTCCAGATAAATTTCGGGAGAAGGAGTGAGTTTGCGGAGGTTTACGATACGTTTTATTATCTCCCGATGAAAAATCTTGATTAATGTCGACAGCTTGATGGGAAACTGCATCAACTTTATGGGAAAATTATTTCTGATTATTTTTTTTAACTCGAGAATAAAGTCACAAGAAAAATAATGTTCGCTCGAACGAGACCTCCAGCGGTTTTAATTAAGTTTCATATTGTTTATTGTTGTACTGTCGAAACCAAATGATTTGATGACCTTAAGACAAATAAACAAATTGGGGAAAAATTATTTTAGTGAGGACAACAATTTTTTTTCTATTTAGTTTATGATCTTGGGGGACATTTGTTTCTCTCGGAATAAATAATTAGATAGATTATCTCGGGATGGAAATAATCTTGATAAATTTTGACAGCGATGGAAGGAACTGTAGTAATTTGTTTCGAGATCATTTCTGATTGTCCCTTGAACTGAATAATTAATGAATAATGGAAAAATGTCACGTCATCATTTTCACAGCTGAATATGTCTAACGAGAACTCCTGATGTTCAGAGATTATTGTTAATTGCCTATTTAACATGGAAATTAGTGATTCAAAAGAAAGATATTTCACGACATTGTAATCATTTCTCCATAAGAACATGAACACACTAAACTGTACTTTACGAACATCTAAATGTTAATTATGATTACACGAAAATTAATGTCCGAATTTACATAAATTATTATTTTATTCAATTCCCACTTCATTTCCGAGCCCTCCCCAGGGGCGAGTCTCGTGAAGATCTGAGAAGATTTTTTCTGAGTAAAGTAATAACGCATCGTATTGACTTTATCATCCTGCAACATTGTCTGCTCCTCCTGGAATTACAGGCTATTTTTTTCCGGAGGAAAATTTCCCTTTTCGTTCCTTAAGACGAAGATTTTTCTCAGAAAAAAAAACCGACGCTTCAGGGCACAATTTAGCTCACGGTAAACGCGAAGAGTTAATTAAAAAAAATATTCAGGGAAAAAGTGGGAAAACACCTGGGTAAATCAACCCTTTGGCATTGTTTCCCTTGAATTACGAGTCATTACTGTCATAAGAATTTACCAGAGACTGACAATTACGATGAAACAATTGAGCTTCGAATCAGTGAAAATTTCTCCTCAAGAACAGATCCCAGAAATCTTTGTGTTCCTTCGGTGCAATGTGACCTGATAAATCCTATTGGGTATCCAGCAAGCCGTCCCATTCGTTCATTTCCGGCATTCTGGGGGCTCATTTCCGGGACGTAATCTCCGCAGGGAAGTGATCACGTCGGGAACACATCAGAAAACATCTCTGTGTTCGATAATTTCCCACATCTTTCGATGTTCTCCACAAGATTAATCCCAAAATGATTGAAGATATTTTCCGCCGAAGGAGACGGGAAAAATCCTCGGAAAAATTCTCCTCGTCCATTCCACAGACCTCCCACTGACGAATGATAAGATCAATTGATGCGTAAGGGAAACGTAGGAGTCATGGACCAGAAATATCTGCAAGGGATGCACGTTCTGATCGCATTAAGCAATCGCTGGGCGTCTCCACATTTTTCAGAAAATTTCTGAGATTCTTGACTACGAGATTTCGCACCTTTCCACCTTGAATCATCGGGAATATCACAGGAATATATAAATCTCGGGAGTTATACCCTCCCCCACCCTCCAACGCCTCACCACAAGCATTCATCCCCCTAGTTCTCCAGGACTTTCTCCCCGTCCCGAGTTCGACGCGAGAAGGAAAATTGAGAGAGTGGGAATGGAAAAAAAAATTCTGGAGACCTTTTCGCGATAATTACCATACCGTAGGGTAATGAGGATTTAATTGACTGGTTGTAGATGAATTTTAGAGGGTAGGAACGGATTTTAGGGGCTAAGGGTTAAGCCGACTTGTCCTGTACCGCGAGAAAAATCAGAGAATTTTTATCGTGTCATTCCAAGAAAAATGACTGCGGTTCCTGGTAAAATTTCTTTATCGACTCAGGAAAACTGCTGTACCGACCTCGTAAAAATTCCAGTACTTTAACGTGTTCCACCTCGATTTGAGTTTTTGGTACAGTAATTTCTCCCAGACTTTTCTCTCCCTGTGTTTTCATACCTTTAATTGTTTATCAAAAATTGCAAAATTATTCCCTTTTCAAAAGTAACAGTAGCACGTGATGCTACATGCTTTCACTCGGATGTACTTGGCGGTTTCCGTTTCCTCTTTCCTTCTCATTCTTGAAAAGTCCTCTCGAGACTCGCTCCACAGTTTACATTGTTCCAAGTTCCTTTTTCTTTGAGAGTTTGACGGACGACGCGGGAAGGGAGCGAAGGGGGAGGGAATATCGATGGTAATACCACAGATGTGCACTATCGGCTCAATCTCATTTCCCTGGAAATTATCCGCCGCTATTTTTAATGCGCGGAATTCAATTTTAATCGTTTGTTTGGCGACATGAAAAATCGGCGAAGGATTATGGGGCTTTTTACCGTTGGAATTCCATTGGAGGAGACGAACGGTGCTCGCGGCTGACTAATGCGCGACCCACTCCACTTGGCAGGGGCTCTCATGATGTGTTCGCCCGATCGATCATTGTTTTAATTGGTAATTTCTTCTGGTAACAGCCGGAAAACATTTATGCAATCAACTGCAACGCAGGCAGAAGACTGGGGCTGTGTTGGCGCAATGTCGAGTGCCAGTGAATTTATCCCGCGTTAATCGGATAATTTCATCGTCTTCTAATGAAAAGTTCAGTATTTAGACATTTTTTGAATCACAAAAATTTAATTTTAGGAATTTAGTTGTCCATTATCAACAGTGTACGTGATTTTTCCATTGAATTCGGAATTTTGCATTCCATTGAATTCCCGTGGAATAGCGACGCGATAAAAATTTCTGGAATTCGACGCGAAAAATTCCGACAAAAATTTTCAACAATTTTTTTTTTATTCTGCCATCGGGCGTAAGAACTGACTATGTGTGGGTGCGCGCGCGCCAATATACTAAGCCCTAACACAGAGACATATTCTCGAGGGGGTTGATGTTGGAAGCGCGCCGATATCCAAGTCCAGTGCGTCGCGCGACCCTAAACCCGACGGGAGTTACGTCTCCGGTACCATCAAGAAGAGGAGAATAATGTTCACAAGTGGAAGTCAATTTATTTAATTTTCCTAGGGATTTTTATCTCTTTCATTGATTAAAGAATCGAAAATTACCGTTTGGGGGGGCGGGGGGGCAGATGAGTGAGATCGAATCGAAGTGACTTGGCTTTGGATTTTTCCACGACGAAACGGGTGAGAAAGGGAGTCATTCACGCGGAGAAACATGTCCAGACGGAGAGAGATATTCAGGGAAAATTGCGAATAAAATACAGGGGCTGAAAATATTCAGGAAAAATCGCAGATCGTGCGGGAAAAATTACGTTATTCTATGGAGAAGTCACGTGACATCTCCGGGAAATTATCAGCACCCGCATTTCCCTTCGGAGTTCATGAAAAATCGGTAATTTTTGTAGAGAAATGCGGGGGAATAAATCGGAAACTTTCGGGGAAAATTTTTGTCGGCAATTTCCGGCGAATCTTTCCACTGAAATTTGAGAATATTTTGTTTTCGGAAATTTTATGCAGAACTGTCAATTTCTGGGATATTTTTCCTCGAAGATGAACGGAAGATAAAAATATTCTGGTAATTATACCCTAGAATTTGGAAAATAGTGGCAGTGAAGGCACTTCAAAAGGGAAAATTCATGAGACACGACAGTGATACATAAACATTAAAAAATATTAAAGCACAATTACCGCCCCTGAAACCGGTAAAAATGGCATTTTCCTGTTCATCCCCTCGCGACTGAAGTTTCATAATTTTTCCTGAATTTCTTTCCGCCGTTTTTCGCTTTCGAATCGTTTGGTCACGATGATCGGAACTACTCCCGGGGGAAGGAACAGTGGATGGAAATTTTCCATCGAGATCCTCTGCGGGAACATTAATAAACTAGGAAGAATGTCCAGGGGTCGGTGCGTTCGATGAAAAGAGTCAGCCAAGTTCCACTGACAGACACACATCGGTAATACTAGATGCATAAGTTAGCGATATATTCCTATGCTATAGTAGCCAGTTCAACTAGGCTTATACTATCGTTTCGATCCGAGTTTACCGCAAATCGATAGAACTCCCCTCCCGTCACTCCAGTCTTTCCCTTCAGTTTTTCCGTTGTTATGCCACTGTGCATGATATGTAGAAGCAAATGTCGGTTTGTAATGTACACAGGAGGTAAATATTATTATTAACATTGAGGTTATTAAGGGTTGAGAGGGAAATTGTTCGCTGAAATTATTCTACAATTTTTCTATCCCTGTACACGCGAAAAAAACTCAATTCGAACGGGAAAATTTCCTCCGCGAAGTGAAATAAAGGTCCCATAAAACAAGTCCTCCAACAATTGAGGAAAATCCTCCAACAATTGAGGAAAATCCTCCAAAAAAAAATTGGAAAAATCGCTGGTTCGCGTTGTTCATCCAGGAACATCCGCTCGGTGGTATAAATCTCCCTGAGTCATTCTTCTCATCCGTATGTTCGTACCGCGTCATACGTAAATATGTACAACAGTACATGATGGTATACATGACCATTTTCCTCGGTATATCGCGCCCAGCGGAGTTCGCATGCTTTCCGGTTTTGCGTGAAATACCTAACACCCCCTCTCACCCCCTTTCGCGCCCCCTACAAACACCAAAACACTGGGATAGGAAATTCAACGGAGCAACTCAAGTTGACGGAGCTCTCCCCCGGGGACTATCGCACTCCGCGTACTCACTCCTGACATTACAACACATGTAAAACCGCAGTTGAGTGACTCGAGGGCTCGCAATTTTGACGCCGTCACTGGCCCAAACTCGCGGACCCCTTTGTCGCGGTGGAAGTTGAGGGAGAAAGTTGTTTATAACAGGGCGATTGTTGTTAACTGTTGTTGTCGGTTAGTCAAGTGGGAAAAAATTGATTGGGCGGAAAAAAATTGAGACAATTCCAGGAGTTAGCGGAGAATTTCTGGAAAATTCGGGGAAATCAAGAGCTCAGGAACCGATTCTATTGCAGGAAATTGAAGAAAAAGAGAATAAACAATTGACATCAACGCAGATGAGAATAGTCGAGTCGAATAATAAATTGGACGAAGAAAAAAGTTGGGGGAAAGTCCGGTTGTTTGAGAGACAGGAAAATGGAAATTTGACAATTTCCATGAATTTCCAGAGCTCCTACAGAAACTTCAGGCTTCATTAAAAAAAAAACAAATCACTACAAACAAAAATAATAAATATTTGAAGATTTTTAATAAATAAATTCATTCGTTAAAAATTCTCCGGTAATTTTTTCCAAATAAATTTGTAATTTTAGGGAACGAATCCGGAGAAAAATGTAAAATACAGCGGGAGAAATTCTCGTCCCCGTAGGATTCCCTTTTCTGCCAATTTTGAAAATCAATTATTCATTCTCTCCCCAACAACTTTATTATTATCATCAAACGATCACTTAAATTTATTTTCCAATAAAAGCCGATGCCTCGGAGCGAATTCAAACGATCGCGTTCCTCCCACGATTGATAGTTAGCGCCCATCAAGGTCTGCATTCAGCGGAACCTTCATAAAATCCCACGTAGTCATCACGAAGGCCCACTACAACCCTTGCATGCGGAAGCAAAAAAAGACTAACGAGGCTGGAGGAAATGCTCGTCATCTTCTCTGGAGAATATCGCATGCCCAGAGGAAGACGCGTGCTATCATTTCCGTGCGTGACGCACGCCATTGCACTCTGAATAGTTGTGAGGGTGAAGGGCGAGTAAAAATCATAGTACACGAAGATGAATGTTCCATCAAATTCTAGTCGACAAAAGCTACACGAAATAAATTCCAGTCCTTTAAACAATTCAGTGTTTTTAAGAAAAAATTTCTGGAAATTTATTGTAAAATATCCGGAGATTTTTAGAAAATTGTTTCAGAACTTCGGGAAAAATTCACATTTAAGCGAATGACATGATATATTCTATGAATAACATATGTATATATAGTAAAGTATATAATATGTTTATGTAAGATCGATTTTTTAAAAGGGAGACGCCCTGCGCGCCTCGGAATTCAAAAAAAAATTTCCGAATCGGCAAAAAAATTAATTAACCCCCGTCACATGATTATTACGATCTCACATGACCCTCGCTAATTATCGTCGCCATTGGCAACATTCACTCGCTAATTGATCGTTCAATGAAAGGGCAATTGAATAAAACAACTCGAGATGTCGATTGTTATCGCGGACTTCGATCACTGAGTGGATCTCATCCGGGCGGGAAAAAAATGAAAATGATTGGGGAATTTCAAGCACTCGACGATTGGTATGTCCGTGGTAGTGTCTAGGGTGAATGCAATCTGTAGAGAACTAGTGAAACAATCGATACTTGGGCCCACCTCGAGTCAAGGCCGTGTAGGCGGCTCGATACAACGAATCTCCAATCTGTCGACACTTGTGCACAGGAAGAGGCTTAAATCCTCCCCACACCCCCTTTTTCGGGCTTTCAAAAATGTTATTTTGTAAATAAAGATAATTATTTATTGTTGGAATAGTTCCACTAAAATTCCAAGGGATTTTGCAACTAAAAATTCAAGGAAACGAACTCGAGAAAAATAAATTACTGTTTAATTGCCCAATTACGAGTCCCAGAATTAAAAATATGTATTTCTGGGTGCAGTTGTACTTGAAAAACAATTTCTCTACATAATAAATCTTGCTAACAACAAAAACTGGTACTAGAAATATCTTAATAATTTTTCCAAATATTTTTTAATCGAAAAATCTCGTTAATTGAGACCTTTCCGGGAATTCCCACCCTATTATTTTACTGAAGATAAATATTTCAAGGGAAATCTTTTGATCTCAGTAACCGTCAAGTACTCAAACAGAGGAAATTAATCTCGTGTTAAGACAAGCGTTCAAAATTCCATAAAAATCCCCCCCTCCCTCAGGTATGTTCGCACAATGTACTATTCGCACGGTCGCATTCAGTCCCGGAAAATCCCGTACCTCTCGTCAACATTCCGAGGAATAGTTTCGTGTGCACAAGAGTGACTACGGGTAATTTTCAAAACCGCGCAGTCGCGACTAAACCCATTTCCAGAAACTATAGATCTACGACAGGAGAAAACCGTTTTACTCATTAGTGGAGATGGGGAAAAGAGCAGTCGAGTGGTGAAAATGGTTTGACGTTCGGTGTACGTAATGCAAGTTAAGTGAACAATAGGGGAGGGGATTTTATTTAAATGTGATTCAGTAAAATTCAAGTCAGATTCACGAAACCGCCGAAAATAATTCGTTCAAGGTCGAATTTATTTCCTAAAACTGAAGAGAAATGTTTTTTTTTGAAACACGTCTTTAGGGGAAGTAGAGAATTCATTAGAAAGAAATTTCCATCCCTAAAAAATAATAATAATTTGATAGAAAAGGGTTGACTTGAGAATTTTGAAAAATAAGGACAGTAACGTGCCGGGGTTTCGTATTCAATTTTTTTAAATAAAAGATGATAATTTAAATGGAATTTAATTTAGTAAAAAATTAATCTCGTTGATGAATCGATTCCGCGTTTTTATATGAATTCGATTAATCCCCTTCGAAGGTCCCCGATAACAGGAGGGATTTATACGCTATCCAATCGAGGACGTGAGCTCCTCAAAGAATTCAATCTCGAATTTAATTCAAAATCCCGAATCCACTAAAAAAATCATTTAATAAAAAAATACGATGCGATTCAGCTGCAGAAGCTCGAGAGGGCGTTAGCAACGAGTCTGCACGAGTGTTCGTCACGACAACGACAAATATGTGAATTTTAAATCATTTTGAGTTGGAAAAAATGATGAAAAATCGAAAAAATCGACGTTTCGATTGGCTGCTCTCCTCTCCCCTATTTTCCCCACCCCCTGGGGACCTCCAGGGATGGAGGGCGCACGTGAGGAGACAGACACTTCAGAAAGTCTCCACTTTGCATATACATTTTGAATATTCAATGCCCACGGGATCGATTATTTCCCCTCATTTCTGGGGAAATGTGAAAATATTTGTCATTTTTCCGATTAAAAAATTCCTCGCGTTGTAAAACGGAAAAACAATGAATTTATTTTAACAGACTGAATACTCTGGTCATCCCCAGGAACCATTCGTTTATCAAAGCTGTCCCGTTGCATGAACCGCACCCCTAAATAATCACTGGAAAAAAAGGAAAAAGCAACTCACAGGATAATAACCGTTTGGGGCGATTTTCCGCATTTTTAACGGCGCGACTGGTCGGGCGAAATTTCACTCGCCAACGAGGTAATATCGAACAAAGTATTTGACTGAAATATTACCCGGAATAAATATGTATCGACCTCTACCTCTATCGTATGTAGAAACGATTTTTCATTAATTGCGGATCGTCCATTAAATGTATTGTGACTTTTCTTTTTGCCTGCGGATAGAGAGAAATATTGGACGAAAATTATTGGAAAACGAGGGCGAATTTAGGGCGAAAGGGAAAAATCCTGTAGTAACATTTCCCTCAAAAATTAATCAATCACCTGAATTTCCCAAATTTTTATTGAATATTTCTCCCCCCATATAAATATAGCAATATCAATGATTCCAATTGGCAGCAAAATATCCCCCAATGTCCGACACTCGATGATTTATTCTCTTCATCTGTGGCTTCGCTTTGCGACCACCCCAAACGTCCAAATATTGTAAATAATCCCCTGGCAATATCCTAGAAATCGCCCGCGTCGCCCCTCGGCTCACCCCGCGGCAATAAAAATAACCCGTCGACCAAACGATTCGAACGACCCCAAAAGTTCCTCGAACACCCCCATCCCCACAGCTGCCCCCTCACGTGTTAAAAATCCCCCGAGGCCCGACGTCGTCGTCGGCCCCCACGACGACGTTGCACTGCAGTGATTAGAGACCGTTAATATCGTCAGGTGACGCCCGGAGCATAATAATCACCATCCCCTGCACGGCGACGTCCACCGGCAAAAATTACCCACCCCCTTGGACCAATATTTGAATCGTCAAGATGGCGACGAGTCGCCGCGACAAATACAATTTTCCCGGTGCGTTAAACTCCCGCCTGAGGGCGCTCTGAGCACCTGGCGAGGCGACCGGGGCCCAGTGAATTGGTCGACACCAACGATGCAAGTCCCCAGTGAGTCCCTCGACATGTGCCCACGTCACCGGAAGTTACCAGTGTTGGAATAATAAACAAAGATCGTAAAAATCGCCGAGTACGCAACGAGGTCGTAGAGTGGAAGCGCAAGAGGGTCAGTTATGTGATGGGCCCAAGCGTCGCGGTGTATTGCGCAGTCTCGTTCGGCGACTGAGCGGTGGCGGGGCCAGTGGTGTTGGCGGGGGTGGGGAGAGTAGGGGCCCGTTAAAAAAACATCAGGCTGTCACGGTGTCAGTGGCTGGGACCAGTAGCTCAGGCCGCGGAAGCCTCAGCCGGCGGGCCAGCCGAGAGCCATCACCATCAAAGGCCAATTCACCCGGTGATGATGGTGATGTTGGCCCAATGGGACCCGGGAGCACTGGCTTTACCCCCGCCTCCGGCCAGGATTGGCGAAGGCTAGTGGGCAGTATACGACGACGTGTCAGACGAAAAACACCGAACAACAGTGGTGGTAGTGTCAGTGTAACGGGACTACAGGACCCGGGGAAAAATCACGATGATTTTCTTAAAGCTACCATGAGGATTTTTCTCGTTGTTTCACCCCCTATGGCGAGAGTACAGGTGAGATTTCATGGATTATAATTTTTATTTGCAAATATCACGTGAAGAATTATTTATTTTTTGCGAAAAATTGAGGTATCAATTTTTTTTTATTGACGCCACATTGAACGGTTAATTTTCCACACTGAGATTTTCCTCTTCTTTGATGTCTGAGGGGGTTGAAGTCATCAATAAGCAACAATTAGCGCAATTAAGTGTTGAGCCAATTGAGCAAAAATTCAATTTTTTAATGCAGTTATTAGGGAATAGGAAATATTGTCATTAAATCATTGGATTATTGTGAATTATTTAATTATCATTTCTCTCGTTAAGAAATTCCTCGAAATAGTCATATGTCACGTGTCATACTCATCACCCTGTCATTATTTCCACCCCGTGACAGTGAGATATTCTCTCGGTCACCCGAACCGAGGGAAATGAGTGCGAATAACAGAAGGGCAGTGAGAGTATCAGCCCTATTCACCCCTTATCGTGATGAATAGTCATGTGAATTACATATTATCGGTAGCTGATAATGCGTGAAGCTATTTGTCTTCCCTGTCTTCCGGGGATGACTGCTCTTCCGCTGATGGAGAACACTCCAGCGATCCTGAGTATTATTCGCGAGAAAGATAAATGATTCACGTGAAAATTTCTACTCTATTACCGCTAAACATAAAAATGTGTACATGTATTTTGATGGGGTACGTCGGTAAGGGTGGTTCACTGGCAAATTACCAATCTCCATCATCAGAATCTTTTCACTTCGCACCCCATTTTTGCAAAGTCTGAAACCCATTTTTCATTCGCAAACGTGAAGTTTCAACATTTAATTTATGATTATTTTTATTATTTAATAATTATTCACACATTAATTATTAAACATTTTCGAAAGATCAACCATCGATCTAGTGAATTATCTCAACGTACGATCGTACAGTTCACCCCCACTACAGTTCGACCCCCACAACTGTCCCATCTTTTCCCAACTTTCACTGTTCCATTCCCTCAAAATTAAATTTCTCAACGCAACAAAAAAAGTTACTGACAGTGGGTTAATTAACGACTTAAACCGCAAAGTTGCTGGAGAAATAAAAATAGAGATACAGAACTCAGGTGAGGGGAGGGGGATGGGGGGAGGTACGTGTCTCGACGTTGATCGTTTTTCCCTCCCCCCCGTTCACTTGGTAAATTTTACGAGCATCGAGACGCAGAAAGTTTTGCGGCTCACGAGCTTTATTGCTTTTCGCTAACTTTTTCTTTTTCCCTTCTCACCCCTATCCTCAACAGCCTCTCTCAGAGGACCGCACGTCGAGAATTCTCCACATATCGAGCACCCTAAATAAAAATAGTAATACATATGGACATATTTTTCTATTTTACTCTCCTCCTCTTTCGCAATTTTATTTCACGTCTCAAGGGGATTGTTAAAAAATTTTGTGCGAATATTTTATCTCAAATACTCTATCGCGTCCTATCTCATCATAACGAGTGATTAGTTTTTTTATCATTGAAGGAATTATCAATGGAATTATTAAAAAATTACGAATAACAACTGCAATTAATGGAAATTCAATAAAATGAATTGAATAATTTCTTTGAGCAGTAAATAAATGAATAAAATTATTGGAGTGATTTGGTGTGAACAGGAAATCCAATATAATGAGATGATTAATCGAATTAATTAATTCTGAAGATGAATCAGCAATTCCATGAACAATTCCCACTGAAATCAATACGATGTCCGTTGTCAACTTTGGAATTTTTTTCTCGTCGTCTTATCACTAGAATTTTTCTTGGAAATTTCTCCAGGAGAAGTCCAGCTGGATTTCCCTTTGGTTGAACCCTCAACCACTGGCTGCCAATCCCTTTCATTCAGACGACCCGAGAAACTTTTCCCTTTCAGTGTTACTGGGGACTACCCTATTAATCACGAGTCTCATATATTTCACTCTCACATTTATCGATCTCCCCTTCCCACCCCCTTCTTCCACCCCTCGTGCCCTCTAACGTCTCTATCTCGTGGTATCATCAAAGGTGGAAAACCGCCACGAAGTCCCGGTTAACGCCAAATACCTGAAGGTGACATTTTTAATTATCGAGAGATAGAGTCGTGGTGTGAGGTGAGAGACAGAGGGGGTACTGGCGATGTGACGTGGGGTTGAGGGACATTCTGAAGATATTGGGGGGAAAAATTTAATGTGTCGTTGTCTGTCACCCCCTGAGCCTACTGTAATATCATATAAATATTCTCCTACATAAATATTATTATTATTTCACAAGAAAATGAAATAAAAATTAAATTCCAACGATAGTAACTTTTCTTCCCAAACTTATTGAGCCATATCTCCGAATCTACGAGAGATAGCGAAATTTTTGTAATGACATTAATTATAGTACGTAATCAGTTCCACAAAAAAGGTAATAATAAATTTTTCCCCATCTCCCCCTCTTTCTGAGTTATTCACCAAAAACAGGGGGACAGTCAACAACGATTTGCCTCATTTGATAAATTCGATTTTTCGGGGCAGATTTTTATTATATTTTCAATTAATATTTGTATTATAAATACGCACATTCATTTATAGGGTTTTGAACAATCAGCAGAATATTCTCGTCCCTCACAAAAGGCCCTTATCCCAGCAGATTTCTCGTCGCATTAAAAGTATTGGGAAAACTCGCGGCTGTGAGTGATATGTCGGAGGTAATTGAAAATCGCAGACACTTCAGTTTAGTTGAGCGTACAATTCCGTACCATATGGCTTTTGTTCTGGCATCAGTGCATTAATCCTCTTATGTGTAATCAACCTTTTAATGCGTAGTGGGGAGTCGAGGAGTCACAATGTGTCGCATGCACACTGCAACGTCGGCGGTTTTCAATAATGAATAATTAGTGGATTGATGGAACTTTTCATTTGTCGTTTTCCTTCTTCGTTCATTATTAACCATCGTATCCATTAATTACCACAAACTCACTAATACTTGGATAATGCCGGATGGGTAATTATTGGAATTTGACAAAATACCTTTTCACAGTGACGAATGGAGTTGTGGAATACTTTTGTTCTGGAGTCGATTAATTAAAATTCCGGGGAGTTTTGAAGGGTAAGAGCGTGGAATCAGAATAATTGAGATATTCTTGGCAATTCAATGAGAAAATAATTCCGCTAGCAACGCCAGAAGACAGTATGCGAATTATTTCGTTAATGTTTTGATGGAGAACTTCGAAAATGTGGGGAATTGGCGAAGTAAATTATTGTAATCGCAGAAAAACTCAATGTAACGAATAATACATAAAGAATATATATAAAACATATAGTATATATTTTTTTAAAATAAAATTGGGGTAGTTGAAAATATTTTTCATTTTTTATTCTTAAAATTATTCCCCATTTTCCAGGCAATTTTTACTCAATTTCTCGTCGTGAATTCGTTCATTTTTCTCAACGTTATAACGCCGCAAAGTCCATTTCTTCTCTCCTTTATCAAGATAAGTTGTCCGATGGTTGAATGAAAAATAGGAGTGAGGAAAAATGGAGTAAGTGCACTCGTATGAGACAGGTACAATATGGTGTGAATAGGGTGGGTAAATATGTTCTGGTTTGGACCCGCAGATTCACCGCACCAGCTTGAAATTCTGGTGAAAGCCAGGGTTTCGTTGCAGACGGATGAGTAGCTCGAGAGAAAGAAATGAGAGACGATGGAAAAGGTCAAATTGCCCATTAAAATCACCAATTAGCTTCAACACCCTCTCATCAACTCTCAAAAAATTAAATTCTTCTCTCAGTCGCGTTCCTCCTGCGCAGCTGAGGCGCGAACCACTCGATATAAATTACACTCCATTTAGCGTCAATTTGAATTGAGCTCAGTGCTCATTTCGCTCTTCTTTCGCTCGATTAAGACTATCGGACGAGCTGGGAATACAGTTTTCAGAATCAAGAAGTGATAAACGATTTAATAAACGTAATTTACGCTTCAGGTACGTCATCTTTCGCTTTAAAAAAAATTATTGGAAAACTTTTCGGTTTTCCAGTCGATATTAATTAATTATATTTTTTTTTACAGTAACTAATATTTAACCCTATCATAAAGATTAATAAAAATGAAATTTAAATAATTATTTTTAGATTTTTCGGAGCAAAAAATAATTAGAAAACTTTTTATCTGAATTTTTCCAGAAAATTTCGTTAAAACTTTAGAGAAATGTCCCTCGAAAATTATATTTTCATTTAATTTCTATACAAATAAATGATTAACAAATATTATGGGCAAGGTATGATCTAATAATTGTTATTAATTTTTGTCCAATTTTCTGTGGAATTTCCCAGGAAATTCAAAATCTTCTTCCAGAAAACTCACAATTATCGAACGTTAATTTGTACTCATTCCGAAATTAACAGCGCCGATTAACTACCCCACGTCACCCCCAACTGGACTGAACACCCCCAGTAGTCAAGGATTATTCAACAAAGCTAATATTTTACAGCCCCATATCCTAGAAAATATTCCCCACTCAAATATCTTCAATCATTTAATTCAACGTCTGAAAATGGCAGTAACTCGGTTGTATTGCAACTCCGAGGCTTACGTGTACCGTAATCCCTCCACTTGAAAGCTGGCGAACTGTGTGAGAAATATCTCGTTAACTCGAGCGTATCGTCTGGGCAAACACATACAGAGAGAGCTTTCCAGTAACATCGTACGTAGGGCAAATGCCACTCTCCTCAGAAAAGGGAGAAGAAAACGCTTTATTTATTTCATTCCCTGCACGTGTTTCAAGTATTACAATCTGAGTCAGGAACAAACCGAAATTAAATTTTTTATTATTCTTCATTCCATCCGGTGGAAAAGCTCAACGCCGAGAGATTGGAGGATTTGGTTTTGTCGCTATTTTATTTTCTTCTATTTTTTTTTCTAATGCGACAAAGAAGTTTTGACATTCGGAGTGTAAACGGAGCTTACCAGACACAGAGAGAAATTTTCTAGAAAAATTGTTGTCCGAGGACTGGAAAAATGTATATATAAATATATATGTGTATATATGTATATATAAATACATTTGATTGATTATTTAATATTTTGAGCTTTTGTGACCTAAAAAAAAAATTATCTCCAGCGCAGGAATGACTTTTTTGCCCAAATTATTTCATTCTATGAAGTTATTTTATGGAATTGGAAAATTGTTTATGCCTCACGTACTGTATATATATATCCTTTGATTATAAAATTTCTCTCTGAACAAAATTACCCATTGGCGGAGAATAACTCAGCGAAATGAGAGGTCTTAGTCAATATCTTACGCTTCTACCTCTGCTTTCTATAGCTTTACGATGCCACAGATGTCAGGTGCGTCCTAGAGATGCACCGTAAAATCTTCTGTTGCGGGATAGTAACAAGCTTTTACGCGACTGTTATTCAGTACCCAATTTTATAGGCTGTAAGGGTCACCCAGTGGTACTACTTTTGCAATAAAACTGAGTTTAAAAAATGATACTTTCTGTACTGGTTTTCACGACACTGCGGGGGTTAGTGCCGAGCCACACGACGACAAGAAAAATTAAAATAAAATTCCATATGTATTTTGTACATATTCCGGTATAAACTGAGACAGCTCAACAGATTTTAGGTCATATATTACATGCCTTATGTGTTTTTTAAATAAACCGAACTGAATTAACTGAATGAAATTGATTATGAGACAGGGGATGAGTCACCGTCAACCATCGCCCAGTTTTTGATGAATATCTCCGAATGTAGCGGAGGTGGACAAATTTTTGTTAGGACCTTTTTTATGGAGCGAAGTCAGTACTACAAGAAGTGTTATAACAAAAAATCCGCTATCTCTGTTAGATCCGGAGATATCGCCAGAAATTTGAGTCACAGACAGGTCGACTTATATTCTTCTTTATCACTTCATGACCGAATCCTTTTACAAAAATTCCGAATTTTATTTCTCCCAATTTTCTTCTCTATAGAAAAACCCGTATTGTATATATACTCCACGATAATATTTTCTAGTCTTGATTTTGAACACGTCAACTACAATTTATGTTATCCCTCTTGTTGTGAAAAATCCGTGAAATGGAATTTTTCCAAAATCCATTTTAGGACTCCAGGAGACCCTTCACTGGAATGGCCCTAATAAAATCGAGTTTTAAGAAAACGACGGTTTGGTAAAATACACTGTATGGCAATATTATAGCCTCGAGGGGGTGAATTTTAGGGAGATACCTTTTCACACTCGAATGAAAATGGATGGATGGCGGACAGTACGGGAGCGAGGTCGTTCAACAAGATTTCCCAGTCATCTTGTTTGAGTGCACCGGTGCAAGGTGAACAGCTGAGGATATATGGATATGTATTGACGTGTATTTACATGAATATATGTGCATCCGACACTCGAGATATTCTGGCCGTTTCAACCAGCGTGTGATTGCATTATTCGATCCCCCACGGATACAAGTAGGAATTATTGAAAATACCTATTGTTTCCATTTCGAAAACCAACATTTTCTGATAGGAGACTTGACCTGATTGAGGGCGTCGAGTGGTGGATTTGAAAAGAGCTTGGAAATCGCCGGAGTACTTGACATTTATAAAAAAAAATCGGTCATTATTTTGTGCCTCAGAATGTCTGACGAAAAATTTAAACTAATTTCGGTTTTTTCGGTAAAAAAAACCTAAAAATATAAATTTATTCCCGAACTGTTCATTGAAAAAAGGAGATTTCGTAGATAGAAGTCACGGACTAAATGAATAAATAAAAATGTAATGAAACAAAATTAATTAAGTGATTAGAATTCACAAATTGAGAATCGAAGTACAACAGCTGTTGAAATTTCCAAAAAAAAATTATTTATCGTTGAAATTTCCACAGAATTTTTTTGGTTTCCGCTGTGAATTCTTCTCGAGGACACGTGGTAAATCGAGACTGATGGAAAGATCGTTCCAATTCCAGGCGGCAAATATTTACTCACTTGACGGACATCGCGTGAAAAAAGGAAAGATCCTACGCATTCTGCACCCACACAATCCACTCAGTTCTATTTTGTTTCGATTTCTTTCGGCTCAATTTTCTACCCAACAGCTTGCTTCCGCCATTCCCTCGACGGGGGGCTGATAACCCGCCCAGTTCAGCCTCTCTTATCCCTAATTAGCCGCTTTAAACTTCGGATCTGTATCGCAACGGACGCGCTTTCCGTTTGTCTGACATAAAAACAAGTTGTTTCACTCGTTCTCGCGGCGATTAAATGGCTCCTTAGAGAAGATTAAAGTTGAAAAGGCGCTTTTTCAATACCAACATCTGCAGATGCCGATAAGAACTATCGAAAATGGCGTTTCAATGAAACCCAGTGGAAGATCCGGTACATAAAAGTCCAACAACAAAGAAAATTCTCGATTGAAACCATTTTATCGTCAAAATCCAGTTCGGACGCACGACTGGAGAATTAAATAAACAATTAATTCGAGGGACTAAAATGCTAAATCGTTTGCATTCACCTGAAAATTATTTCCGGCAATAAATTTATAAAAATTAAATTATTGAAGATTCAGAAAATATTTTCCCTTCCCCCAATAACTTTCTTAATTTTGGCTAAACATTTACCAATTATTAATATGGATTTTAATTGACATAAAACATCACAAATGATTTCCGCATTAGCAACTGTCCCCCTCACGAAAGCTCTCCCTCATTCGTCACTAAAAAATCTTAATTTTTTTCAAGTCTAATCCCCTCCCTCTCACATTTGATCGTTTCCGCTACAGCTCGTCATAACTCCGTCAATATTTACCTGTCAATTTACATAGACGAAGATAAACTATAAAATAAAATAATAAAAGACAACACAGAATGTAAACATTTGGCTTCATCAAGCGGTAAAGAATAAACGATCAAGTTTCATTGGGTGAAAATGAGTTGAGGTCGGTGATCGAGACGAGGAAAGGGATCGCAACTGCTGTAACGGTCTAATCGATCGATCTTGTCTATAGTACGTGCCTCTGACCCACTTACACTTCCGAGTAACCCCCCCAGTCCACCCCTCACCCCTTCGGTGGCCGGACCCCTCTGTCATTGTCCAGACATGATTTTTTCTTATCAGATAAATTGACGACAGAGACCCTCGTTGATGACGATTCATGGGGGAGATAGATTATTATCATCTTGATGTCTAGCCTCTGTCCATTGGCACTGGAATTCGCAAACCCCATGGATTCGTCCATAAAATCCACATGGATTGAATTCCTAAATGGCTTTCGGGCTTGAGGTGCGTGATTTATCGAGGGGACGAGTCAAACGGAGAATTGGATTGATGAGGGAACTGTGTTTATTGATTTTCCCCGATCACAGGGCTTTAATTAGAGTATCGAGATACTGGTACTGGTAATTTTACCTGTCAAGTCACCGGTAAAACCATTTTTTTTTGTTGCTGTTTGATGCAAAAACAACTGGTTTTAGTGGAGCAGTTGAATTTATCCCATGACAAAAGCTTTTCATACCGATTTGAGGTTTTTTTACTCATTAAGTTAGACGAGCCGATAATTGAGGGTTTGAGGTATATCTCACCCCCAGCCAACGGTAATAACACAGCTTGGATAAACTCTCGCTATTAATTAATTTAGGGGATGGAGAATGCTTGTGGTTGGGTAAATGATTCAGAATGGCATTCGTCTCGGTTTCGTCCTCGGTTGAATGAAATAAATACATCCGGTGCATTAATAAATTACATTCGGGAAATTGTCTCTCGGAAATGGGGATAAAAAATTGGGTGAGGGGTGAATTTTGAAGTAAAAACGAATCTGCCACTGGGGGTAATAAAGTCGACGCAGTTTCAAGAGAATAAATCTCCGATTGATAATAAAAATCAGTCAAAAATTCATGAAATATTGTTCGATTGCCTCATAAACTTTTTTAAACAAATTGCTTCCCATAAAATTGAATTAAATTCATGGATATTATTTTTTACAGATTTGCGAGTCATAAATCCACTTTCCCGGCATTATTTCGACTGAAGAAAATTATGTTTCCTATAATTGAGGGACAATGGGGGTAAAAATGGATGAAATTGAATTAATCACGTCGTAAAGACAGAAATTACCTCCGGAAATCGCAGCATAAAATCATATCTGACATTTATGTCCCATTTAAATTCGAGGTATCACTCAGGTAATTAATAATCTTTTAATTTTCCAGGTTCGCTCAAGATCCTTGAGCCAACTTGACATGTTGGATGCCGGTGAGCATCCGCTGCCAAGCGGCACCACCCACCAGCCACCCCAACCGCACCAACTGTCCCACAATCGTCACCAGAATCCCCATCATCATCAGCTGTATTCACCAAATCCCACGGACTGCAGTCCACGTCTCCTCGTACCAAGTGCAACATCCATCACCGATTCGTCTCACACATCCTCACGCAATCGTCACAAACTCTCCCGCTCCCAGGTAATGCAGAATTTATAAAGAGCCAATCGAACGCATCGGAAATTCCTATCGCGTTAATCAATCGGCTGATACACAGCTGCATGTGCTTGACATTCGTTCCAGCTATTCAACATAATTTGCACGTGACGACTGATAGCATTCAAATAATTCGGGTTTCGTTATCGCAACGAAAATCCAAAATCTAAAATCGACAGCAAAAAAATTCCACTAAATTAATCGGGAATTCGCAAAAAATTGCGGAAAACCTCCGACTAATTCTCGAGAGCAAAACAAAGTGATTAATTCTCGAAGAAGAAAAGTTTTCGTCAAATTGGAGAATTTTTCCCGCAATAATTCTCTCCCTTTTGTCACCGGGTGCAGAAATAACTCAGTTGATAACGATTTATCAGCAGACAGTTCATTCGATTCTACGAATGACTAGCGAAAGTTTCCGAAGAACTTTTATTACTTTTTATCGTATTTGACATCAACTTTATAATCCAAACACTTTTTTATTCGAATGGACTTTTCTCGGGGGCTTGAAAATACCGAGATCGAGGCACTGCAGCTGTGTAATTAGGCCCTTCCTCGCACTGACGCAAACTTAAATCAGAGGGGACTGGGTATAAACCGGACTCTGACGCAACTCACTTTCAGCCCTTTTCCCTTGATTTAAACTTCAGCATTGCATTAATCTTTGTGACATTAACTTGCGACGTTGGCTTCAGTGTAACAGCCAACGACACCGAGTACACATGAAGTGCCAACGTTCAAGCTCAACAATTGAATTTCATCTTGAGTACAGAGTTACTCGGAAAGTATGTCTGGTGTTTATTTTTGGTATTGAATTTTAGGTATCCAGCAGTGAATATTTCAGTGTCAGTTTCGAAGTTGGGGATGAAACCGGTTCGTTGGAGCGAGAGGAGTTTCTACCGGCTACAAAGGGACAGTATTTGGTGTAAGTAGGCGAGACAAAGTTTTTATTGAATTTGAGGGGAGGAAACTATCGGTTTAACATCTCCAGGTCTCCGGGTGTTTGTTTTTGCAGTAAAATATTGCATCTCTGCAATGAAACGGAAGTTTACAGGACCGATATGGATTAACTGAGTTATAACGCCAACCACATGCCCATGAAATATCGATAAAAGCGATTGCAACTGCGATTACAGTAAAGGAAATCGTTAATCCTTCGAAACATTTTCACTCACGTAAAACTGGCCAATGAATCGCACCGAGAATTTTTAGGGAATTAATTAGTTACTGGTTTTAGAACAAATTCATTAAATTTAATTTTACGAGAAACAATTACTGATTCCCAATGTTCGCGAGTAATTAAATTATTAATTTTTAATTGACAAGTAATGATTCAAAGCCGATCAAATTTCACTCAGAGAAAATCAATTTTTACGTTCAGGAAGAATTAACTGGAATGTTAATTTTTTTTAGGGGCGAAATGTTAAAATTAATGAACTAATGAATTTACTCCTTTGGAAAACGATTAAGAATTGAATAAAAAATTGAGGGGGATTTTAAATCAACAATTTGAACAACGAAATTCTCGGAAATTCCCGAGAACAACCGAAAATATCGTAAAAATATTTCTACAATAATTTATTCCATAAATAAAAAAATATCCTTGACCTGAAAACGCAATTCTTAACAAGAGAGAAATTTATGTCCGGAAAACACTCCAATAAAAAAAGAATGCATTACTTTCCTCGACATTTTCTGAATGTCATAGTCCTCGGAGAGGAAGAATCCTCCGCCGGGAGATGAATTCATATTCAGTAGGATAAAAGCACTGAATTTCACTGATGGAAATTACTGATTCAAGATGTACATCTACACATCAAAATATCACGATAAATGCCTTCGCACATGAGCAGACAACATGGATAATCGATTAGTGGAGCCATTTTCTCATACCGCACCAATAAAATATCTAAAATATAGTATTTACCCGGAGAAATAGCTGGAGATGCCCTGATTGACGTGCATCACCAGGCGGACATAAATATGAACCAGGGGCACATAATAAAAATATCAAGTTATGCGTTGGCGGTATTTCCGGGATAAAATGATGGAGGGAGCGAGATAAAATGGCTCGTGATTCCCACGAACAGGATTTTATCAGAATAAAAAAGTGGATCAAAGGAGATATTTTATCCAGAATGAACTTTTGAAAATGATAGGTGCGAACACTAGAGCCTTCTGGCATCACAACAAATCGCTGAACCTTGGATCGCGAATCAGATAATCCTCACTCGCAA
Source organism: Diachasmimorpha longicaudata (assembly GCF_034640455.1). NCBI lineage: Eukaryota > Metazoa > Arthropoda > Insecta > Hymenoptera > Braconidae > Diachasmimorpha > Diachasmimorpha longicaudata. The sequence continues at coordinate 5,105,972 of NC_087240.1, forward strand.
TTATCGTTGTTCTAGTTTCGCAAAACGTTGGAAGAAAAGGAAACATTGAACGCTGAGCGGAATACGGAATAATAAACATAACAAATTGATGATATTTCGCAGACTGATTTTTTTAGCGATGACCTGCTTTGCCCCAACACTAGAAAAACAGTAAATCTATTCAGAGAGAATTTATGTCGCGGAATATTTTGTGGGGAAATTATTGTAAAAATGGACTGAAGTTTATTTCTTTCTGTTGGAAAAATAGTCTCTCAGGGGAATGTCTCAATATTCGGGCGGACGGTGACTCCGGTTTTTGCAAACTCCCCACATAACATTGTTTATTTAACGAAAATCAAGTTAAAAATATTTCTCCGAATGAAGTACAATTTAATTTATCGTTTATTGACATGAAATTAATTTTTTAAATATTTGTGGTACCAAAAAAATTGGATTGATTTGGTAAAATAAATTGTGTAAATAAATAAAAATCGTTAGAAAATTGACAAAGAAATTGTCTCGTGTTCTCCAAAAATAAATAAATCCCTCAAGGGATCGTTTTTGAACCGATTACCCCCGATTTCAATGTTCACCCAAATGTACTCTACCCACACACCGTAATGCCCACCACATTTCCAGCAGTCGATCCGTTTATTTACACCGATTCAATACATATTATTTTCCCTGCCATCAAACCCAAGCATATCATGTAAATATTAATCAACCAACTCCATAGATTTATCAACCGAAAACTCTCCACAGACGTCACAACCCCCTATCTGCCAACATCCGTTGAAGCAATGAACACGAAACTCAGTCTATCGAAGCGTTAACACCGATACGATACTTTGAAAATTGCTCCCTTAAAATTCATTCCCATTCCAACTTTATTTTCTCTCCCCCGAATGTTTCAACTTCGCAAAACACCTGCGCTCGTACAGCTATTACGTACTCCCGGCTGGATAATCCATTAAAACGAGTGACTAATGGTATTTTAACTCATCACGCGATGATAAACATACGCAAACATTTATTATGGGAATCCCATTGAATTATCCAGCGTAAAATGATACCCGGCCAGTCCATTTGCTCGACCATTTCGATAAACATTTGCATCCCTTGTGATGTTTGAACATAAACGGATGTGGAAAAATTATGGAATAATATTGACGTTATCTTATAATTATTAACTAGTACTTGCGATCGTGTAATCAAGCGATTTGCCCTATTTTCCCTTCTCCCTTTACGATTAGCCGAGCACGACCCTATCACCTTTATCTTCTCGTCATGTAGAAAAAGGGTAATGGAAAGGGTTGGAAAATTCATTGGGATATTTATTAATTTATTTCTAACGACACTATTAGATATTCAATAGAAAAAAGCCCTTTTCCCTTATAAATTGTTCTTCTGGAATTTTTTCTATTGAAATTACTGACCTCGTTATCCATTTTTAAAGGAATCTGACGAATATCGATAGAAAAACGAAAATCTACTGGTTTTTTCCCCTCAAATATGCCAACTCACACACTAGACTTTTAATCTCCAGAATATTCTAATGCAATAAAGCCCTTCGAACACACCCGACTGTTCCTGCAATTTTTCCATAATTTTTCATGAAAATTTCCTTGATCGAAATGCTCATCCAAGAGGAAGACCACCACCGAGTCGACAGCCAAAACAATAATCTATTATATACCAACTCCGACGGGGAAAACAAAGGTATTCGAAGGGCGTAAACAAATACATATGCATGAACATTCACACGAACATGTACACATTGATCCTGAATCTGTTCCCCAGGCACTTGTCCCTTCATCCAGACAAAAATTCAAAACCTCCGAAAGTCTCTTTGGGCGATAAAATTTTTTTCGCTGCCACATTTCCACAATTTTTTCTTCACCCTTCGCCGCCACCTCTCACCCCCTCGCACCCTATTTCACCAGGTTCTTTGTGGCTCGACATAGCGAACAAAAGACTCTTTTCTTCGATGCGTGTTCACTCATTCATCCGGGTTTCCTCCATCACTCACTCATTTTTTTTTTCTTTGGTTCGTTCGCTTCGGCGATGTCCAAAGGCGCGTCGGGGGTGGCGCCCTATGGGGTGGCGAAAGCCACCGGATACCAGGGCGGATATAGACCCCAAGTTACATGACAGCATGTGTCACATATGACACCTATTCTTCCTTTTATTGAGTGTTTCTGACAGGACATGAGGAATGCCCGACAGTTGGCCGGGGATGGGCCAGTAGTTCACGGGGCACTGGGCCTGTGTCGGCTGACGCAGGGCCAAGGTCGGCCAGTTCTCCTGGCAGGGATAAAAATTCGAAAAATATGCGCGGCGCGAAATTTTTTATAAGTTTTTTCATTTCGTTGAAAATTTTAGTTAAATTTCTCCGGATATTTAGTCGGACGTTTAGGGTGGCGAATGAACTCGCGGGAAATTAACCCCTCTGGACATGACCCTGAGAGGGCATCGGTAGCGTTGATTATTACTCGCAATTACTCGTTTAATTACGCAAGTGTTTATGGACAGTTTATTACTCTGGCAGAATAAAACACGCGCTTACGCGAGATTTATCGCTGTTTCACCCTCACTTCGACAATATCTCGCACCTTATTGCGCGGACATGACATGAATTTGCATGAGAATTGCGGATATTTTTTGCATACGAAGGGACGAAAAATTCACACGCTCCAGGAGATTACATATCATTCGGTGAAATTTTTTTTAACGAAATTCCAGAGAGAAATTTTCCGAAAATTCTGGAGAAAGTTTCCTATCAATGCAAAAAAAATCTCTCGTGCAATTTTTTAGTTCAATTTCGCTATTGACATGACATCGAAACTTATTCAAAAAGTTCTCTCCCCTATCGCAACTCGTCCCAACAATAACGTTTTATTGAATGTAATTTTCCTTTCAGAGAGACACTTGGAACCGCCTGCGAACGTCGTGGTCTCGATCTGTCGAAGGTCGACGTCTACCTGGATGCTTTCTCAACGCCTCTGCCAATTTTAACTACCGAAACTTCGTGCCTGGGTGGCAGACATCTGCGAGTAACCGGTAATTGTCAGAGACGATTAATATGTCAAGTTCTAATAGTTCAAGAGCGGGCATTATTTCCACCTGAGGGTAGGGGGTATTAAACGATATTTTAACCCCCCCTCACACTTGAATAATCATGTGAACCCCTCAAATTCCTTTGCAATTTCGTTTAAAATTTTTTTCAAATTTCCCCTCCGGAATTTTCAAGAATTTTCGCACTTTATCGAACTATCCGATCCCCTTTAAGTTTAAATTCATACTTTATACCGCTCACTAATTTATAATTATCAACTTACCCCTAATTTATTACCCCTACTGATACTTCTGGACCCATTCGTGGCACTTTCCCCCGGAGAAGATCCTGATACGTTAAATTGATCAGAAAAAAGCGCGACAATGAGAAGGAAATTTTCGAGTTTTTCTACTCTCACTTTCCGGAAAATCTTGCTCTACCCCGAGGCAATATCGAGAAGTGGCTGAAACACTTCGTTATTGTATGCTCCATTACATCCCCCTTGACTTTGTGAAATTCAAATTGACAGATTTAATTATACAGGGAAACTTTACCCCGGCTATTTCAACACTTCCAGGTTTAATACGTATTCCCGATCACGCTCCCCACTGAATTTCCCTTTTCGTTATTTCCCGAGTACACTCTACATATTTCTTGAGTCAATAGAGAATTCCGGTAACTCTATTTTGCGGATAGTGGGACGGGGGGAAGGGAGGGAGGGGTTGATCGATCGATCAAGAGAGTCAGCTTGTTTCTGCACGTGATATTGCCCTCGGGAAACACACAATTGACGTTGAGAAAGCCGATCGTTGACCGTATGCATTCGCGTAATTGACTTCACCGAGGATTGTGTCACAGACAATGGCCCTGTGTCGGCAATGCCCATTTATCGATTGACATTCGAAGTTTCCGGGGAACAGAGAAGAGATGAGAGGGATCGCAGCGATGACTGACAATGTCAATAGGAAAAAATATTGACGATAACTGTGTCAAAGGAGAATTTGAGAGTGGAAAGGTTCGATAACATTTTGATATTTTATCTGACGAGCTTTTGCTTTGACAAAAAAATTATGATTCGAAAAAATTGGGTGGGGTTAGAATGAATTGGAGAAAGAGGAAAAATAAATGCTGCACTTCTTGATTTTTTAATGAAAAATTCTCTCACGCGATTCTTCAATGTCCGATAAAATTGAAAATGAAAACAGGAAAAATTCTACTGAACGTGAAATTCGAATTTCCGGGGAATTTATGGAGTCTTTCGTGCAATTTTCGCGGCCTATGAATCTGCGATATATCCATAGAAACGCTTGAACATTCCAAAGCAATAGGATGGAATTATGGAACTCGAGAATTCCACAGGGCGAGCGTATTCACCTCAGGGTGGAACTCAAAGCTCCCACCCCCTGTGCCACCCAACCGTTTGTGTCTAGCCCTTCAGCTAGCGATGACGCATGATCCCGCAAATATACATTCCCAGTTGACGGGAGGAGAGAGGCTAAACTGATAAATCATCTTCCCTAAGGAGATCGAAATACTTTGCCCTTTTTTTCCCTTTCACCGAGCGCATTGTCATCGTCAAAATTTGAGGTGAATTTTTTTTGTCGCGCCCATCAATTGCGGGTCGACAAGGTCTGGAATTGCAATTTTTTGCCCTTCGTGTGCTCCTCTGTAAGACGTCAGGACTTTGATTTTAAATTTTTGGAAATGCGTCAGAAATAGTAACAAATGAGTCAAAAAATGAGGAAAAAAATTCTATTATCCAAAAATACATCCCTGAGGGGTAAAAAGATCCCTCGCTGTAATTAAAATTTCCCTGAAAGGGTCGTCTGTCACAAAATCCCCTGGAATTTTTTAAAATATTAAAAACTCTTCATTTATACACTTTCCAACTATAATATCCCCTCAGATGTTGTTCCCATAAATATCGTGAGACACTTTCTCATTTACGGATCGTGTGACAGTGTCGTAACATCCCTGGTTTACGTTATCCACGTACAATAAAAAAATAATAGTGATGGAAAAAAAAGTTTACTGACACGAACGCATCGAACATTTTAATCTTCTTTCTACGCTTTAAAATCCGCCTGTTACCACCTCCAGTACATTATTTTCGTCAACCTGAGTGGTTTTTTTTTTCACTTTTAATTACAGCCAAGGATGAAAAAAATTCTTCACGCACTCCGAGCCAGAAGAGCAGCCAGAATGTGTCATTACGGAAGAGTGGAGTAAGTAATTTCACTTCACTCTATTTATCATACCCCAAGTTTTATTACATCGTTACGAGATTTTTTGTGGGAGAATGAGAGTGTATAAAAATGTAGGTGTATGTCATTCCCACGACACCTTTCATCGTATTTATCAGCAAAGTATATATTTACATTACCCCAGTAAAATAATACATCACAAAGAGGAAAGAAACTCTCGAAAAACAAACGAAACTTCCTCGCGCTCTTATTTCATTTTAATTATAATTAAGAGCCTCCGCCCAAAAAAGTAATTCATCCATTAATGACATTACCCTTGATAGATTTCTATAAAACTATCGATTGCTCTCCTGAAGTAAACCAGTTCGCAATTCATGAACAATATTCGGAACTCAACGAAATTTAGTTGTCTATTCTGCCCCACCCCCTTTGCGATTGAATAACCGTTTCCAATTTACCGAAACCAGAGTTATCGGGGTAGAAGTGGACGTTTCTTCAGCGTATCAACCGAGGACTCGAGTATGGATTCAGAAATGGGACCAGCAGTGTCACTCGTTGCTGGCAAAACTCCTGCTGGGGCTGCAGGAATCAAAGCCAGCAAGCAACGCTGGAGTGGCTTCTTCACCAATACCAAAGGAACAAGAATGGAATTGCTCGTTGAGCAGCTCAATAGTTACACACAACACGGTGTACCACGTCTTCCAGAGATACAACTGCCTTACGATCACGTATCCAACGAAGAAGGTTCCTAACTAGCAAACACAAAAGTCCATTACCCGGAGAAAATTATTCATTAAAAATTATTGAAATGTCCGAGAAAAAATTCCAGCTCCAGAAAATAATTCCAGTGCTGTAACTGGAAATTTTACTGAGTTAAATACGAATTTTCCTGAAGTTCTGAGGCATCTCGACACAAAATTAAATTAAATTAATTTTTTTTAGTGAAATTTGTAGACAATTCAGCCAAAAATTGATTAGCGAAGCGACTGCTTTTAATGTTTATTGAATAGTTATCTCCCTGGACAATATTCATTTGCATTATCAACCCATTTCCCTTTATCGTCAAATCCCCCTCCATATGTCGGACCCTTGCACGCCCATCGCAAGATTTTCCACCAGTCAAGGGTAAATCGATCGACCCCTTGAACACTCCATTGCATATAATACCACCCAGTGTATCGTGGCCTCGGCTTCCCCAGTTTTTCTGTCTCTTCCCTCCCTCCACTTCAGCAAATACGATCTTAAAGCGAATCGGAGTTGCCAGTAGGTGATACGCGAGTATATAACCCCGGAAAACCACCCCTCAAGAAAGAAAAAAAAAAGTTCAACTCACGAGGGAAATGGGGAATATTTAAAACAGCTGTATATCTGCATAACCGAGATAAATGTTCCCTGAAAATTCAAGGACGCTCATTAGAAAAAATTATAATTAATTTCGGTGGTGGAAAAATCTACTGCTGTTAAGGGAGAGTTAAACCCTCCAATCAAAAATCAACAAAAAATTCCCATTTAAGCCACTAAAATCGCCAGTTATTATTATATTTCAATTAATTAATTACTGAATAGCCCCAGCCAATTAATATAATTCCACGAGCAATCATCCCCGTAATATAATCAGACAATCGCACCCCTAAAAGTGATAAGCTCCCCACAGTATTTCTTCCACCAAAAATAATATAAAAAAAAAATACCCCGCGTTAGAATCGCAATGACGTCATCGTCATTATATTCCCCCGCTGAGTTGTCAATTTGCATCAGAATTTATTCTCCCAGGATGGGACAGAGAGCATTATTCAGAGTGTCTTTGGAATATCCCCATCTCTCATTCAATTCCAATGGAATTTCGATGATTTGTCAGCCCTCATGAATTCTGCATTCCCTTTCCTCTTTGAATAACAGAATTGTACACACTCGAGGAGGATTGGCGGGACTTTGTCGACAATTGGGACCGTTTAACTGAAAAACAACAGCAACAACAAACGGCACTTTGGGAGCTAGCTCAGACGGAGATTGCTTACATAAGAACTCTCAAAGTTGTAACAGACGTAAGTCTTTCGTTATTTAGTACTTCTTCGAATGGAAACTTCCACTCTCCAAAGAATTTTCATAATAAAATTATTCAAAGAAATATTCTCCATAACATATCAACATTATTATGCATATATAATGTATCATGTACTGTATATGTATATGTATATGTATATTATCCTAAACATATTTAAAAAAAAATTAAAACTAATCCAGTTGAGTAATCAGTAAAATTCAAATTCCATTCAATTTTCTTCCAATTCTAATGTAATTTAAACAGCTCTTTGTTATTGTTTTTCCAGTTATTTATGGCATGTCTCTGCAGCCTGCAGGCGTCCAATATTCTGAACGAAGTTGATAGGAAAAAGTTATTCAGTAATATTCCCGATATTTACGCGGCAAATCGCTACTTCTGGAGTGAACACCTGCTGGGGATGGTGAATGCAGCGAGAAGTTCGGGAAAGTCGTTGGATCCGGGACATCTTCTCCACGGATTTGAAACGTTCGAACAAACATTTGCACCCTACACGAGGTATTGCTCAGAGCAGAGTAAATGTCAACAATATTGCAGAGATCGGTTGAATGACAACGAATTATTTACGGCATATTTGGTGGTGAGTTTTTGTCAAAAGTGTATTTTATGTCCATTACGTTTGAGGATGTCCAAGTGCTTGGGAATTTTACTAGGAATTACCTATTTTTAGTAATAATAATCTTGTTATTAAATAGCTGTCTTTAGGGGTTGCGAGCGTTAGGGAAAAAAATTATAAATAATCGATTTTGCGTTTATTAAAAAAATGGATATCCACAAGTAACAGGTGCGTGAAAATATTCAAAGCAGTGAATTTAAATTCAATTTAAAATGAAATCGTTCCTGGAATTCACTTCGGAAATTCAACGGAATCGAATATCTCATGTGAAGTGATCATTCAAATTTCGAGTCACAGTGAGAGCGAGTATTGAACTCAATTGAATTTTCAGTAGATTAAAAGTTCATATCATCATTGACTAAATTCACAAAATGTTCAACGTAGCGTACGCCCAATGCCGATGGAATTCGATTAATTTTAATCAGCGGATAATTATTAAACCGATGGGGTGAGTAGGACAAAGTGGAACATTCACGATCGCCTTTGAATCTTGATACCGTTCAACATAAACAGGGGCTTGTAAAAATAGATATCGCTTTTTTGTTGGCAAACATCCCCTTTCCCACCTTTCCCTGTCTAATTAACCTTGTGGTGCAGTTTTACAATTTTTTAATATATCCAATGGCTGAATTTCCCGACTAAACTGGACGACGAAAATTTAAAAAAATCCTACGCGGTCGATATTGCCTAATTGAATTTCCCTAAATACCGGTATTTTATAAAACATTCCTTCCTGATAAACTACAAAACAAATGAGTCCCTGATTTGTTGGCCAAATGAAACAAAAATACTAGAAAATGTTTCCCTAACACCCCCAGATTTCTTAATCCAGAAACCCAGATTTTTCCAGTCCTCCCCTTACCCCTTTAATATAAAATTTCTCCCTCAGTATTAAACCGTGTAAACTTCCCCGAGCTGTCCTACCACCCCTAATACCTCCTTGCCCCAATTTTCCAGTGGTGTGAGACCCAAAAAGAATGCAATCGCCTGCGTCTCCTGGACATTCTCGTGAAGCCCATGCAGCGGCTAACGAAGTACTCTCTCCTTCTCAAGGCCGTCCATAAAAACACCGAGGACGAGGACCAGCGCAGCGAGTTAATTCTCATGGTAATATTAACAATTCCCCCTCGCACCACCACCCAAATCATCAATAAATTATTAAAAATACCCTCAATTAACTTCCCAGATAAAATGCGTGGATAATTTTGTTGCATCCGTTAATGCTGCACTACGTAGAAGCGAGGAAACAGCACGACTAGTCAGTGCAGCCACTCGACTCGAGTCTTATGACGTTGTAGAGTCCAGGGATGAGGAGCTAGAAAAATTGATAAAACAGCACAGTAATCTTGATATAACAACAGCCCCTATGCCAGGTTGCCCGAAGGATGCATTAAGAACCCTACTACGTGAAGGGGATTTGAAATTGCGAGATGCAGCCACCAGCAAAGTGAGCTTAATTATCATTTAAATGTCCTGGATACTCACGAGAATGGACCTGGGTGATAATACACGATAGCACCTAATTTCCAGAAATTTAAACCCTTTATCTTCACTTTCAGATGGAGGTGCATGTCCTGCTCATGACAGACATGCTTCTGCTATGCAAACCATCAACGAAAAAAGCCTCAGGTAGTGGTGGCTCAGGAAGTACAGCTGGAGCTTTGAAAATCATCAGACAGCCTTATGTCGTTGATCGCATACGCATTTACGAGCTGAAGGAGTCGTCCAGCTTGGGTTTGGTGTATTTAAATGAGTACGGAGTGGCATCAGCTGCACTTGTGCTTACCTCCAGTGAGCCGAAACTTACGAAGGTGATACGCTAATTAATTCATTAACGAATCTATATCATTCCCATTTGAAATCAATTTTTTTAATCGAAAGAGCAGGAGTGGATGGAATTTTCGAGGAAAATGGAGTGATAATGACCCCATGCAATGTAATTTTTTAGAATAGAAGAGTCAATTATCGAAAATAATAATCAACAAGTCCCAAAATTACTCTGAATGAATTCAATAAAAATCCTGTTAATCGCAGTCGTGGATGGAGTCCCTGAGAAAGGCGCAACAACAATTCGTAACGATGAAACTCCGACCTGTGGGTGAAATGCCGACGGTGGGGGCTGTAAGCAGGCAAGCAAGCACGTATTTGGGTGATGGGGACTACGATATTGAGGATCCGGACGTTTTACCCAGAACACCCCGTGGGAGTAGTAGAGCATCGCGAGTAAGCAGTTTAGCCCACAGTCACAGGTAAATTCGTTTATTCTCATCCAACGGGAACAACAATAAATCTAAAATTACCCCAGGGCCATCAATGCCCTCGCAGCCCTCACCCACCCCACCCCACACCACCCCCCAGGGCAAATCGATTGCGTATTTGTGCATTTAACGAACCCAAATTGAATTGAAGTGACACTGACTTTGACAATTTATTTAGTGGTAGCATGGAGATGGAGGGAGTATCACCAGGTGGCTCAAGCTTTCTACCAAGTTACAACGCAAGCCGAAATGTCAGTGTTGATGCTGAACCAAGGGCATCAAGTGTATCCTCGGAGGAGGGTACGGAAGTCGGATCAGGGCATAATCATCGACCGCTCCAGATGAGGTGATTATTCAGCAACTGGTTAGCAGTTGTATTTCGTGTTATATTCTATGAATGCGTAATTAGTGGTGGATCGAATTAAAGTTGTTAAAGCCAGATCCAGTAATTAGCCAGTCTGTGTTTCATTCTACTAATTAACATCGTTCATGTTGACTGAATTGAATGAATCCAGTGATGTTCGAAATTCACTTGATTATTCATTGTGAAAAAACTAACTTGTCCAGTGAACATTTAACTTTCCTACGCTTCATGAGACAGTCTTAGTGTCTTTGATCTTACGGTGACTTGTTCAAGCTCCCGGCGATTGAGATATCATTGAATTTCTTCGTTTGAATACCGAAGCATTCACCCTCTCCAGATAATCCTTTTGAAAAAACGAGAGAACACGCTCCTGACTGCCTTTTCCACTCGACTTAATAACCGTCTAATTAATTATCACGGGTGGATTGAAAATTCAGTTAAATTCTAGTGGATTTTCAATTGAGAATATCATTTCGTGACTATCATTTCAAACACATTTGTAATTTTGTAATTTTTCCTAGCAAAATAAACTACATCGTTTGAGTGCTTAACAAATAAATTCAGTTTTAATTGAAATAATAATTCCCAAGAATTATTATAATTTCTCATGATGTATTCGACACTTTCACGTGCGCTATTTGCCTAATCCTTTCGAACAAATTAAAAAATACTGCACAGTTGGACTTTTCCCCCCTCATGTAAGTTAATAACCCTCCAATTAGCCAGCTGAACGCATCTCCTCAAAGACCCACCAATTGAATTTATTACCAAAAATTTAACTACCTTTCCAAATGCAATTTTATGTACTTTGAGTGCTTCAGACGGTACAACCATTTGCCTACTTAATCAACTCAGTGCAATCTAAATAGACAGGCCATCTCAAAGGACTCTTTTTCTTTGTTTTTTTTTTACATTCCTCAAGTAATTACAGACGATCTCTACTAAGTAAATCGCCAACTCCAAATACCCTGAGCGTTCAAGTGCCAGCTTATTCGTGTCTGGGCCAGTCTTTGCCAAACTTGACACTTGCAACATCGCCGCAAACGTCCACGGTATCGCCAACACCACCAAATTCTCTCCTCATTGTACCCCAAATCACGAAGAGCAAGGATACACTACTATCACCGGGTCATCGAGGTGTGTTTGATTAACGATTTATTCGATGATTAAATTAATCAATAAATGGAAAATTTTTACGAACACAATCTGTGCGCACTTTAATTCACGATAATGTTTTTATCCCCCCCTCATCGATGATAAGGAATTTCCTATCCACCCCCATCACCACCGAGGGGTGCACTGAGACGAACGTTCGCAGTACCGCAATCGAGAAATCCACCACTGATAAAAACTCGGCATATCAATGCATCGGTAGCACAGGGGACTATTCAATCGACGATGAGCCTGGATACAGAGGCCATCGAGGAGCGACGGAGGAGACTGGAATTGGTTGCACGCACTCCCTCGATTACCAGCAACGTTAAGGAAGTGAGAGGGTAAGGGTGGATTTACGGAAATTACGATAAAAACTAGATTTTAATATTTTAAGAAATCGGTTCGTGCCCTGGAGGCCTTCGGGCAATGGCCAGTTGCAAGGACTCACGAGAATTAAATTTGTATATGCACATATTTACTCATTTATTTATTTATCCCATAAAAAATCTGTCAGTCTAGACCAGCAATAGCTCGCAAATGCACAAGGAATTTTTTTCAATTTAACCCGAATCGTGTTTCACTTTTCTGTCTCACAGGAACGAGGAAAATCGATGAAACTCATTTTCACCTCTGCCAGAGGGATTATTGAAATTGAATTGATAATGGAGAAGGGGTACCCACCCCCGTCACCGACGCTGCAATCGGACGGGATTTTTTTTGTTGAAAATGCCCATCTACTGCGTGCAATTGCTGCACACACTTGCACGCAACAACCGGCATTTCAAAGAGTATTTTGCATAAATTGGTATAAAAAATTGAGCGAAAAAGAAGGAAAATTGGAAATTACGGAATTGTTTTGTACGACCACTTGTAAACCTTCGAATGTTGGCGTATGTCTTCACAATCGGTGAGTTAAAAATAATCATGATAACGAGATGCTTAAGGTAATTGTGATGATAAAAATTGAATTTTTTTTTATTTTAGAATGGGGCCATTTCAATTTCAACGTGAACATGTTTCCGACCACAGTTTGATAGTTTATTGTACTCTAGCGACATACTAACGTACTTTTTATCACTCGTTTTTGGTTCTGTTCGACGCACACTAAATGGGAAAAAAAATTTTTGAAACTGCGTCTTTACACGAATTCGAGTGTCTTGGGCCATTGGTTTTTAGGTGTTTAAGCAGGATAAAAATGGGCCTACGTAGGATTAATTTAATCGATTAATGATAAATTATATGTTAGAAAGATTCAGTAATAAAAGTTGATAAAAATAATTTATGTCAATGTAGATAATGACGTTTCGGCTTTTAGGGATGACTGTGACTGTTAGTTATCGATCAATTTTAAATAATCCATAAGATTTAAGTACAAATTCTCATCGTTTCAATGACTGAATGAGGGGAGACAACACTTAAGACAAAAAAAAAAGTAGATAAATCTTGAGACAGAACAGAGTTATCTTTTTTCATCACAATTTTTTAAATAAGAGAGATATTCAACTAATTTTTTCGCTCCTTGCTGCTTGCATCAAGCTACACAGATATCTAAAAATACCAAATGATAGACTCTAAGACACAATAAGGCCTAATTATGTAAATTAAGACTATGGAGAAACAATAAATGAAAATGCATTATTTATAATTAAATATCGAACGACTATTGATTATTTAATACCTCTAAGTATTCAACAATATTGTGTTTCCACTAGCCGTAATCCTATATCGACAGTACTTTTATTTACATCACAATTTATGAATTCGCTGCATTCGTTATCCCTATAAAATTATCAGGGCTAAGGCTAGAATAATATTCAAATTACGAATCCAAATATCCATGGTTATTTCTTTTAGAGCCATGAAACGTAGCAAATTGAAAAGTATTTATATGGTTTCACCATGAAAAATACTATTTGAAATAATCTGCATCTAAATAACTTTGATCGGTTTCCGAAAAAAATTTAATTGTTTATAAATTAGTTATAAAACTCGTAAAAATGAGAAATTCCCGATTCCGTCCAGCTTCATTGAAAGTAAACTTTCCAATTGTTGTCTGATTTTTTAAATATTTTAAAATACTGAATTTTCCGGCGACCTTGAGGTTCAAATAAGAGCTCAAATATCCCATTACAAAAGTACAAAAACTTCCGAATATACTTTTGAATAAATAAACACAAACAACGTACATTAAAAAATTATTCCAAATAGTATTGCACCTTGAAAGCCCATTTCAAAGACTCTATGGAGAGAAATTCCTCTAAAAAATTCCAGTACAGCTTCTGGAAATATAAGATATTCCATAAAAGTTCCTCAAGATCTAATTTTTTAATTTTGAAAAAAATAAATAAATAAATAAAGCGATCTTTCACCATAAAATTCATCAGTACCCTCAACACCACAGCACAACTGCTCTAAACATATTCTTCAAGAAATTATAAGCAAAGTCCTGCGATACTGGAGAACAATAGTGGACTTCCCTTAACTTTCCTCTGACACTTCTAGAATTTTTCCAACAAAAATCTCTCCAAAAATTTCTACTCGATGCTCACGAAAAAGTCTTCACCTCTTTATAACCTACAAACCCTCCCCCCACCCCCCTTTCGCACCCATCACAGCAGACTCCTATGCCCAGGCTGGCAATCACGATGATTGACCGAAAACGAGTCAGCAATCGCTAGTCATGTCCTGACAAGTGCGTGCCTCCCCCTGTTCATCAGCCAATGTCTCAATAATATCGAGCAGCAGCTCCCTGCTCAATTGTTTGAGCCTGGGTAGTCGAGCGACCTAAGCAAGGAAAATAGATTAGAAACTCCCCAATCCCACCATCCCCCAACTCCCCATTCTCCCCCATGTACCTGACTAAAATGATGAACGATATGATTGAGAGCGTATTTCTTCATATCGCATGCTTGCATCCTGTCCGCCGCCTCTAATATCTGAATGATATTTTCAAAAGTCACATTCATTTCCAAATTTTGTTTGCAAAATGCCTGAAGCCTATTATTGGTGAATCCATAAAATACCGGCGCTGTAAACAGGTAAAGAGAGTCCGCCGGTGGCATCGAAACGTCTGCATAATAAATGTACCTCATCAACGACGCAAAAGACTCTGACGATGGAATCATCTCCCCAATTTGTATATTAGCGGTGTTATGCTCCGGCATAAACGACCTAAACATTCCCTCAAAATAGCTACACCTAGCAGCCAGTACAGCCTTATGAGCTGGTATTGGTACACCATCAAGCATCAAAGTAATATCGCAAAATTCCTTTCCAACGCTCTTCAAAAATATCGCCATATCCTGTTCCAATGTTGTTCCCGTTCCAAGTTCATAATGTTTCGAAAAACTACGTGTCTGTGGCATCTGCCTTCGCCTTATTATCTCCACCATCAACGGCTGATCAAGTGTCTCAAATTCCTGACTCATGACAATTTGATTATAATTGCTATCCTTGACAACAAAACTCAGGCAAAATTCCTTGATGAAATATAGCTCGAGATGTGCGGCATTGTGAAGGGCTTCCAGCACGTTAGCATGATTAATAGTCGCCTCGAGATAATGAACACACAGCTGTTCGAGGCGTTTCATGTTAAATTGAACTGCCAATCGATAGACATCCATCATCAAAAGGACAATGAGATTACCAGGTTCCGGGTCATCAACGCCTTTGGTTGGATCAATTCTATCAGTATATATGTAATTCAGTACCATCTCAAAAGCCTTCGGTACAGCATCCTCTAATTTAACTTCCAACAGTGGCATATCCTTCTGAGGTATGTCAACTGTACCAAAAACCTCCACAAGGTGTTTAGCCCGTTTTTCCCTAGCCTGCCTGATCTTTCCACTCAAGAATTGCGATCTCGCCGCTACCATAGCTATATGCGCTGGTATTTTCATCTCCATCTGATCCTTACCAACGATAAATTCAACATCGCAAAATTGCCTCGACAGCAGTAATCTTCCAAAATCATCGTGCAATGTGCACTTTGGATAGCAAGAAAATTGAAATCTGTATGTTTCACCGGAGCGTACATTATTGTCAACGGTACCCCCAAATATATACATCGCTTCAGCAATTACAGCAGCAGCGTGAAAGAGTCTACCCGAGGGTATCTCACTGTCATTAGACGGAATGACAACGTTCCACGTTTGTGTGTCTAAATCATAGCAATGAAGATCATTCGGAAGTGTCGAATCAGCTGCACCACCAAATACATATAAATGTCGATGGAATGATACCATTGTGTGGCCATAACGACGTGCTGGTGGTGGTGGTGCACCACGCAATATGTGCTCAGTGGATATACGTGTCCAGCGTTTATCCCTGAAGTGAAATTGAAAGAGACTGTTCGTTATTTTAGCCCCACTCTGGCCACTGAATACGAACATTGATTCTCGGGCAACGGCTACGGGAAAATTGCAACATGTTGGAGGACAATCACCAGATTGTACAACCTCCTCCCATATTCTCAACTCCCCTGGTAACAGGGATATCGTCCACATGTCATTCAGACGCGCATTCCCATCGTATCCCGCAAATATCCATAATTTATTGTCGTAGACAGCCGCACCGTGGGCAGAACGGGCCACTGGTGTTTTACCGATAAATTTCCACTCGGTCCACTGACCATTTTGAAAGCGATACTCAAAGAGATCGTTTTTATTGGTCAAGTTGGAATTCGAGTGAATGTCACCGGTATAACCACCGAATACGAACATCGAGCTGTCGTGAACCACCGCTGAATGGTGATAACGAGGGGCTGGGGGAGTGCCAGTGGCAAAGGCACGTCCCCATGATTTTTCTTTAACGTCGAAACGGAGAAGATCATTTAACATGCGCTTTCCATTGTCCCCACCAAATACGTAGATTGCGTCTTTATACGATACCACTGTGTGCTTACTTCGTCTGGAATTTAAGGAGATTCGAGTGGTTTTGATACAGTACAAACAGTACTTGTTGATCAAATTAAAGTGAACTAAAAAATTAGGAACTTTGAGACAGCTAAATTTTACAGAAAATGTTGTGTAGAAGAAGCCTACAGAACTCAATTGTCCAATTAATTCACTGGGGAGTTCTCTTAAATTTTTTGGTACGTGTTAACATACAATGAATTGGCCCAGATGTACCTGAATCGACTAAAAATAAAAATCGAACAATCGGGCAACAATCATTACCTAGCTCCAACGAACTCATCACAATCGGGCATCTGTTGCCATCGATGGACAGTCCCAAAGGGTCCAAAATCGAGGGTCAAACACTCGGCTGTTGTGGTCTTATCCATTTTGTCAACAAAACTCACAACAATGAAAAAATAACACAAAACACTTTTCACACTGCACTGATCCTAACCTCACTAATGAAGCTCCTCACGACACCACTTGCACTGCACATTTTTCAGTAATATCCACCACTACTCCCACACTTTACGTAATTTATCAATCAAACATGTTATCCCCACAACAAAACACAAGAGAACATACCTCTCCCAGCAAACAATCTACAAGGGAATATACCCCAAAAAAAAACTCAACGTTCCCTATTGTGAAACTCCACAGCCCGCCCAACCGATTGTTTGGACAATGACTGCTGGCGCTGTCTGCCACGAGAAACGTGAACTAGCGAATGTAATCGTCGTGAATCAACAGATGATCACATATGATATCGATACAAAAATAGTAATAAAATATTTAATTGAAATTCTTTTCAACAACAGGTGAGTCAGTTATGATAATGTTTTCCAGGAAAATTATTAACAATGAACAATGCCAATATTTTTCTTAATAAAAACAGAAACTGCATTTTTTTATGACTCTTCCCAC
The DNA here is from genome assembly GCF_034640455.1 of Diachasmimorpha longicaudata. Lineage (NCBI taxonomy): Eukaryota > Metazoa > Arthropoda > Insecta > Hymenoptera > Braconidae > Diachasmimorpha > Diachasmimorpha longicaudata. The sequence goes on from NC_087240.1 coordinate 5,123,487, forward strand.
CAAAATATTTTTTTCTAATATTTTTTTTATATTTTAACTGAATTTTATCGTTTTGCCCTACGAAAAACCAATCCAATATCCAATAAAAATTCAATAGAATTTTGTAACAAACCTCAGATTGTTCCATTGACCCCAAAAACTAAATAATTGTAGATAAAAGTTTGATTAATAAATGCCCCCCTCCAAAGAGTTGTTTATCACACATAACCTCTCCCAAAAACCCCAACTTTCCTTCACTCTCACTAAATTCTTCCACTGAATTTGTTTAAACATTAATCGGTGTTTAAATAGTCCATACCTCAATCGACCCACACACAATCGACCTCAAACTATCGATTATTTCACCAGGAAAACTGAATCGCACTTCCACTCGAAACGTTAGCGTTCAAATCGCGTCCCATGATGCCCTACCCAGTTACCGTGGCAAAGAACTACATATACGGTCCCGGCGTGTGTACGTGATCAATCGCCGGTGACTAACACCCGGTATTTTGTGCTTTAAAATAAAAATAATTTTCCATTGACGTTGAAAAATATAAAATTTATTAATGTGCCATGGGACAGCACGTATCAAGAACCGACTTCGAATGGGTTTACACGGAGGAGCCACATGCCAGTCGACGAAAAGTCATTTTGGGTAATTCTATTTCTTATTTCTTCATCTTGACTTGGTGATGACATGGATGAACTTCATGTGACACCTCATATGATTGACGCTGGAGTCTAACAAGGATTTTTATTTGCAGAGAAATATCCAGAAATTAAACAGCTTTTTGGTTATGATCCCAATTTCAAGTGGGTGGTGACGACAATGGTGCTTGTCCAGCTAGTCTCGATGTTTATTGTTAAAGATTTAAGCTACCCAATGCTGTTTATCGCGGCTTATTGCTTTGGAGGCGTTGTTAACCATTCACTCATGCTGGGTAATTTAATATGACGTTTTTCTAAATCAATACTTCGACATTCAAGTGGAATATGTCCAGCTCTGGGGATATTCCGATGAAGTTGAGGAAAATACGATTCTATCAACTTTTCCTATTGATATTATTTTACTTGTTCTTTTCACTGAATATTTTAATTATTGAATAGTTATCGTGAAAAAAAAATCCAATAAAATTGAAGCATTTTTTTACTGAATTCCTAAAGTTATCTTGATATTCATCGATTAATTTCGATTATAATTGCAGCCATTCACGAAATAGCTCACAATCTTGCCTTCGGTCATGCGAGACCGATGGCCAATCGGCTGTTTGGATTTTTTGCTAATCTACCTATTGGCCTGCCAGTATCAGTGAGCTTCAAGAAGTACCACTTGGAGCACCATCGTGTACGTATTTTCTTCGAACACCTGTTCCAATCGAGCTCCACTATCAGATAAATCAAATTACTGACCAACAAATATTTGTTAACAGTATCAAGGCGACGAGTACCTTGACACTGACCTGCCAACACTCCTGGAGGCTAAATTATTCTGCACGACATTTGGAAAGTTCTGTTGGGTCATTCTGCAGCCGTTTTTCTACTCCTTCAGACCTCTCATTACGTATCCAAAGCCTCCGCTTGTTTTAGAATATGTTAATTTGGCAATTCAACTCACGTTTGACGCTATCGTGTGGTACTTTCTTGGTGAGGACACGACAAACTCATTTTCACGATCAGGATATTCTTTCGGTGATTAATGTCTAGATGAATTTCCTTTGCAGGAGGTAAAGTGCTGCTCTATTTTATACTCGGGGGAGTCATGGCCATGGGACTCCATCCGGTCGCTGGGCACTTCATCTCCGAACATTATATGTACAAAAAAGGGTATGAAACGTACAGTTATTATGGACCGTTGAATTATATAACATTCAACGTTGGCTATCACAATGAACATCATGACTTCCCAGCGGTGCCAGGGTCTAGGCTACCCGAGGTAATTTTTAAAAACAATTATTCAAAAATGTATAAAAATGTACAAGAAAATTTCAACGCTCGCATTGTCCTCTCGTTCTCTATTTATTTATCTTTGGATTGAATTACATGTTCCTTTGGTACTGGTGAAAGTGAATGTTCCTAGATTGTTCATCAACGAAGTGTCTCCACATTTCCTGCCAATCAACTGATAGATATTTAAAAAATTCATGAAGACAACTAATTTAACTATCGATTTTCAGGTACGTCGTATCGCTTCGGAGTACTACGATAACTTGCCCCATCACAACTCCTGGACAGCAGTGATTTACGACTTCATTATGGATCCGGCAATAGGACCGTATGCTCGCATGAAACGCAAGCACAGGGGTCTGACATCGTAAGCTCATCAGAATCAATTTTATACGGAATAATATATGTTTTGGAAGGTAACTGCGCAAAGTTTTGATAATACGAAAGTTTTTCCTCGATTGAATAATACGTCAAGCGCACCCACTTGCCCGTTAATAAGTATTCTGTGCCCAAGGTGAATCAATATCACTGATTGTAAGTATTACTCCAAGTTGAACTTGTCTTCTAATTGATCACTCATATGCTGATGTGTCAATTGTAATCATTTTTGCCAATTTTATCGCATGCACTTGTCTGTTTACTCTGCTAATTGTGAGTGATAAGAACACTTCTCAGGAATACTCGTAACGCAAGCGAAATATTGTGACAAAATCGCATTTTTTTGTGATAGCGAAAGTGAAATACTTGCACTGTTAATCTAGGTAATTCGTTGGTGGAGTTATTTTTATAAATATTCGAGGATGAGTATTAACGAGAGGTCGATGAAATAATCAAAATATGTGAATTATTATTTAAGATGTAATAAAAGATCTGCGACTGTAAAACCATTTTGTTTTCACTCGTTATGCTGTCTAAATAATTGAACTCATTGAACATTAATTATAAAAAAACACACATCTTCCGGACAGTGAAGTACCTCGAGGCACCTAGAGGTCACTACTTACTGTTACCTTCGGGACATGAAGGCTCCGCCTATACAACAGAGAGGTCACCACTCCCATTATTTATTTACAAATGACCGAGGAGTTAACGAAAGATTTTCAGCTCTGAACAAACGGATAGAAAGCTCAATACCACTCGTCAACAATCGAACGCATCATAATTATTTAACAATCGCCGGCAATATTAGATCGAAAATCGTCAACAATAATGTCAAACGATGATGGAAACAATCGGAAACAATTGGTGCAAAAACAAGTGGACTTTGCCAAACACTGGCCATTGTGCTGGGATAAACAATAGACCGTTATGTTGAACAACATCGCAGTCCGTGGACTGTTGAACAAACGAATCGGAGTCTACGTGTAACGACATGATTAAAAATATTATTGCGATAATAAAAAAAAGGAGATGGACATTTTCAAAACCCTACGTATCCTGTTTATCATCAGCTGCAGTTTAAAATCCTTTGTTGTGCAGTAGAATAAAGAAACCTGGACTCTCTCTTCTGGTTGTGTTCTTTTTTTTTTGCTCTTTCCCTCTTCCTAATTTTTTTTTGGTTCCATTTCTCAGTATTTGGAGGGATCGTGTTTACATTTAGGTGATGTCGGCATTTGTACACAATGAACTGGAGAGAGAATCCTTGTGGTATGTGACATTTTCTTGTTTTTGGTTTACTCGTCATCTTCGGGGGATCGAAGGCTCAACTGACAGACCGATCGGTGAATTTTAAATATCGTTTCAACGCGACGATTATCTGATGTAATTCGGGGATACGATAAGATGTTTATTGTTTAGAAATTTAAAGAAAGACCCGCCGGGGGTGTCAAAAAATGTGGGGATGGGGTGATTCATGTTCGAAACGATTTTAACGGGAATTGGTCGGTTCGATTTTTATTTTAAATGGTTATTGGCTTTCGATCGATTTTATGTCTGCATTTATCGATTTTTTTGAAGTCTTCTGAAGCGATGAGGGTGCGGGTTCAACCGATTTTTTTAAATTCATTGATTTGCTCGTCAAAAATTAACAAATTGAAAATTTCAAATTCTAGAAGCTTTAGTCTGAACTTCCGGCCTATTAAGGACCCATCAATAAAAATTTTTGCTAAAAATATTGGCAGTCAAATTTGCCTTTTTCGGTTGAAATTCCTGGGATTGATCATTTTTTTAATTGCATTCGAGGTAATGCAAGGAGATTATTTGTCAGGGGTTGAGAGACTCTAGTGGGGCCGGCGCATGTGTTCCCGCTCCTCTGTTCTATCCGCCAATGGCATTGCAGGAATAGGACAAGACGACGCCCATTCATGGCGACCAGATCTCTATTACACCGAATTTCAATATGGATTTACCTCTAAAAAATGCAGTCGAGCATTAATGAGCCATTAAAAAAGACTGGAAACCCCTTCTCACCCCGTTTTGATTGTCATTACATGTCTCTTGTGAGGAAAATATGACTACAAATGATAATACCTATATATATATACCATATATAATATATGTAAGTATAGATAAATATTCTTCACTTATTACTGCATAATTGAATGTTTTCAAGACGATTGTTAAACGAATGTCGCCGAAATGATTGATGTTTAGGGGAATTTCATTGATGGCGCAGGTAAAGACCCACTTTTGCAAGTGAGGTTATAAAATTGGGTTCACCAGTGACGTAATCTGCACCGTCAGCGGTTGGCCACCTCGAGGACTGCCTGGACGATTGGCGACCTCAATCCCCAGCACAGAAATGCAATTGTTATCGAACAATTAGCTGATTTTCCAAGTATTTTCAACAAATGCTGTGTAAGCGCCCCCAATTGCGTAATTCAGGTGAGGGTCAATTTGTTACAAAAATCAGCTGTGAATTAACAACTGTCATTTAATCGTCACACGTAATTACCTCGTAACAACTGATTTAATCACGAATTTGTTTTGAGAATCGCCGGGACTTTGGTTTTTGGGTCAGTAACGTACTAAGAAAAAAGTTGAGATCTTGACGTCCAGAGATTCCTCCCTCAGAATTGGGACTGAACCTGAAGAAAAACCTCATAATTTTCCAAACCTCCACTTTCATTGTTTTCTCAATCAAATATTTCCCAACGATTATCGACATTAAAATTTAGTAAAGAATTTTAAACAAATGTTAGCCTGCAAAAGGCGAAAGTTGCGATTCCAAAAAATTGAGCCAACTAATGACAATTAATAAATAAAATCAATAAACGTATGTGACGATGGCGAATGAATCCGATTGACTAATATTTTTTTAGTCACAGTGAATTTGAAAAATGAAAAGCCCAAATTTGACCGATTAAAATGCTTCCATTCGGCGTAAAAAAATAGTCAAAACACTTGGATACCTTTAAAACCCTGAAGAATAATAAATAACAATGGGTTCCCCGTATCGTCGACGCTGGAGGGCGTTTAACCGATCGAATCTCACGTTAGACCCCGCCTACACACGTCTCCACCAAAGCACCCGGTGGTCGCTGATGACGCGTTACAGCCGGGGCTGGGGCTCACTTGCCAGTCAGTATCGTTCCTGGTCGGTCTCTCGTGTCGCGTTGTTGTCAAAAGTCCCCGGAATACCGATCCGTCGGTTGTGCCCTTCAAGTGTTCCCCAGTGTTGTGCCAACAACGGATGACAACAAGAATTCGACGATTTACTACCTCCAGGAGTTAAAAGTCCATCCCCCCGGGTGCCACAATCGATTATCAGCTCTTGCTCCCAGGTGACAAGTACGCGACTAACTAAATAAATAAATAAATTGATAAATTAATATTTCACTGGATTCCCTCGATTCATCTCGACTCAGTGGGTGAAGAATTGGGGAAAATGGCTGAGGGGTGTGGGCGGGGGAGGGTAATAAATCATTTGTTGTGGAGATAGAGACAAATCAGAGTTAAACAAACGGATGAAGTTTACAAACTTTGTCTCTATCTTTCCACAATTAATGTGAAATCGTGGGTAAAAGCTTAGTAAACATTTAACGATTTTACGTATCTCACCGCGGCCAGTGATAACATGCAAATTATTGTGTAAACATCATTATCGGAATTAATGAGAAGACAGCGGGAGGCGTGAGTGGGATTTAATGGGCCGATCAAATTGAAAAATCAGCGATTAATAGCCTTTTTTTAAAGAGATTTTTTTTTTCTGAAGTGGATGGAGGAGCGGAAAAATTCACCGCTTTCGGAACAAAACATGATAGGAGATAACCCTACTGTGTTCAATTTTTTTCTTGAGGGGTTTGGAATTAAATTGACAGATGGTAAATTTAAAAATTATAAACTTCGGACCAATCCATCATTTTTCTAACCGAAATTCTGTCAGTAACAAATTTTCTCACCTTCTGAACGATCCAAGAGATTAATCTTTGAGTTGTGAGAAAGGGTTGATAAATGTCTTGACAAAAAATCAATTAACAATGGAAAAAAAATTTTTTAATCAAATATTCTCCCTTTCTCTACTGGCAAAAATTATTGCACAATAATTTCAAGTAACGCAGCAATCCCTGTGATTTTAATTAATGTTTAATCTCATTAAAATCATTGTCTCACCGAAAAGTGTTGAGGAAACTTCAAATTGTAAATTGTCAATTATTAACGGCTAAATTTATGGAAATATTAAATTGAACAATAATCCCCTTTGATGGAGAGCCCGTGAGTCGAGAAATCGGTTGAAAAACGTCGCTGTCCTGGGAGACGGTATTTACCACTGAATTTACGACCCCCAAAATCGGGTCAACGTGACCCACAAAAGTGCCCATGTGATGTCACAACTTCGATAATCCGGTAAAAATTAGTGATTTAAAATCGATAATTTATTGATACCAGACAGACAGGATATCCCCATCCATCGGTGTGACATTTCTGGTGATGTCTGGTTGTTGTCATGTATCGGTAGCCGGCGGAAGCGTCGAATGACTCCCATGAGGGAAAACACCGAAGAGACATGAAGATACAAGACCGGGTATATGTGGCGCTAAACGCTCCACTGAAACTATAAGTGTTCAGCTGTCGCTGGCTTTTCATTTATTTCTTCTTGGTCTTTAACTTCAACGTTTTATTATAGTATCACGTAGTTGGGGTGGGAATGAGTGAGGAAAATTGAGCGTGTGTCACTGTCATCGTCGCCCATGAAGAAGACATGTCCCTTGATTTTTATTTATACAATAATTTTTTTTATTGCGGAATTTGTTTATTCACCACAAAGAAAACAATAATTTTTCTGCTGCAATCGCACTTTGATTTTCGTTTCATAACGAAGGGGCAGTAAATAATTCAATTAATTATGATTACATAATTTTGGTGACATATTTACGGTGTTACTAATGATGCTAATGATTTTGTGAACAATTGTATGGAATGGTTGATTGTTTTCTAATGAAAAATTACGATTTTATGTGACAGGTGGTGGCAGCAGAACATCCGGATGAATTAATGATAATTAAAGATGTGACATTGAGATCATCTTTATTCGATGCATCATTGATGATAAATAAGTTCATAAAAAGTGAAACAATCGAATAATCCAATAATACAAAATATTAACTTAATCATTAAATTAATCAGTTGAAAATTGTGTGAGTGAAACCAGTGGTGGATTCCAAAGACAGTCAATTTGGATCGATAAATCCCCAAAAAATAGTGTAAATGCAGTTGCAGTTATCTTTATGAGTCTGTTAACTCCCAATCGAGGGAGAATGGTGTCCCATTCGCTGGCAGTAACAGGGGTAAGTTAATCTCATAACTTCCCTATTATTGATCTTTGACTAAAAATGACTAATGCGATCGCTATTGCGCAAATATCGTCCAGCGATACTGAAGCGAAATCATTCGAGTTGCCATTAGCATAAGACGTGAATGAATGGGATATGGGTTATCACTTGACACTATACCGATCGATGAGAATCCCAAGGTCGAATAGTTCGAGACGTTACTGTATTACGAGCTTGAGAAGTTAATCGATATCAAGTAAATTGTAATTATGATTTTGGGAATTAATTGCTAACTGTGACAGTGAATATCGCTCCAGAAAATGGTCTCGTTAGACGTGATCTTGAGTGCAGTCCGTCGGTAATTATAAATATTGAACAATTAATAATATAAAATGGGCTCAGATTATCTCATTAAATAATATTCTTCGCGTTTGATTATTGGATAAACGATTCTTTTTATCGATTAATATTTAATATAACCCAGGGAGGAATTAATCAACTCGAAATTTTCCTCAAACGACAATTTAATTTACTAGTTTCACAGATCGTTTGACCAGTCACTGTGGGCTCGTTAGCTGTTGGCCATCTTCATGTACATTAAAAGCTTCTCCTGCTATCGTTTCTCAGTGTCGACGGGTTGATGCACTTCTGCGGTAGTGCAACGACTCCCCAGCTATAGATCTTCGTCGACTTAGCATTTTCGAGAAAAAAAAAATCATGAAAAAATCACGATGAAAGTGGTTGTGTCGTACGCCAGGTTTTCAGTTAAAAATCTCTAAAAAGATTTTTTTTTCGAATGAGTTTGGGGGATTTGGGGTCGATGGGGAGCGATGGAATGCGTCATTTCGAATTGCGGGAGCGGAGGAATTTTTTGGGTGACGGTTTCGCTTTGGAATCGCAAATTAACGTTTCAGGGGGGCTCGAACTCAGCCCAGCTCAGTCATAAGTTTGGCTCGGTATAATGCCATGTCACAACAAGGGACTGGTGTTTGTAAGCTAGCCACGACGGCACTTCAAACATTGCGAGACAACTGCAGCCAAAATTTGGAGATACTTCACCCACTTTTCACTTTTGGGTCGGTTAATTTACAAGGCTATTTGTTTATTGCCAACTGACTTTTACCTCTTAATAAAAGATATTCAGATATTAGAATATTGAATCTTAAAATATTAATATTATGGTTTTACTGACAGTCAAGGGGGAATTGATTGAACGAAGAGGACGCGTGAGGATTCTTTAATTGATTGATTGATTGACTGTCTTGAATAGTAGTAAATATATCGGGTTTTTATAATTTTCCGAAATATTTCTTGCCATTAACCGATAATTTGTCTTTTTTCAGGATATGCAACAGGGAATAGGGAGTTCCGCCCTCGGTGGCATGCAGGACTCTTCCCATTCCTTAAAAATAAAGCAAGAGCCCTTCCAACTCTCGCCAAACTCATCACTCCATCAAGGTAAGTTCATAAATCATGAATATAATTATTAAATGAAGAACTTTGTGCGACAGAACTGTCTTTTTGACGGAATTTTTTTTAACTCATTCCGATTAAAACTTCCTCCGATGATAAACAGCTGTCAGCGGTCGTCTAGAGTTTCTTCATCGGGAGGTCCATCCTCTCCTTCAGAAAAAAAAAAAATCAGTCCGATACTTTTAGCAGTCTCGACTTTCCCCCTCTGTTCTTGTTATCGCTCAGTCGGAAACAATTAAAAGAACGATAAGACGTTCATTCGCGCGTTACTTCTCGCATTACTCCCACCTATACATCATTTTTGTTTAATCTAGAGTATGTGAAGGAGATAAAGACGAAGGAGTATGCAAGGATTTGATGGATCGTCACAGCGCGATGTGTAATGTGAGAGGAAATGTCATATTAATACGCAGTGCGATAGGAATATTATCAGGTGATGATTAACTTGCCTCACGTGCTCCACCGAATGAAAAATAATGTTCTTTTTTCTGGTGCAGTGAATTTTTCAATTTTTTTTTCGGATTTCAAGGGAAATTTCCTCATTATTATATCAATTAATTTAAAATCTCATTAAGAGGTAATTTGACAGTATCAATCGGTTTTCAACTGTTGAGATTAAAATTTAGGTGAGGGAGGGAGTGACAACTTTGTTGAAAAAGGAAATTTTTGAAAAATTCGGGAGTATTTTCTTCGAAATTTTAAATTTACGGCGCACTCTCAAACAATCCACTCAACTGACCTTAAAACACCTAATGCAAGTGGTCTTCAGGCATTTACGACACGATAAAAAGCTCGAGATGCACCAGCTGTTGACTACTCCTTCTAATTCTCCTCATGTCCGCGAAATTTTCATTCCCACAAGCCGAAAATTCCCAAATGCATGGCGCAGTGTGCCATCGTATATCAAAGGAGAGCAAAGCTCCTCCAAGATTAGCCAACATCTTCATTCCTTGCTACGAATAAAAAAAAAAAAGTTCAACTTAAATTCCACCGCCTACTCTCCCCCTCTCTGTCACTTCCTAATTTCTATTTTCTTTTTTCCAAGACTTTTTTTTAGATTCACTTCAACCCCAAAGGGGTAATGACACTAAATCCCTGGTTTTCTAAATTATCGTGGCCCTCTTGGCCTTGTGTGACTACCGCCTGTGATCCGATAACTCAACTGAAGTGTTGTTTCCACTTGAAAAGTTGTCGGGACACTCAAAAAAGGCACGCGTGGGGAACAGAAAAAAAGGTGTATTTCCTCCGGTGGAGAATTGGTTTTTCTCCAGGGAAACTCATTCCCAAGCGCCGTTTTTTTGGTCTCATTAAGTGACAGATTTTCGCGGTAATTTTCCTGGGATTTTCGGAATGATAAGCTGATTTTTGAAAAGACAATTTTATTTGACATCGGCCAACTTCATACGTAAGACTTCGTCCTCATTGGTCAACGTGTTCGAGGCGGGGAATTGAAATGAATAATGATATTGAGTCCAGTGTCACATATGTCAAAAAATTCAGGGGCTGATTAGAGTCCCAAAAAGTCGATTAAACCCCTCTCGCATTTGAAATGAAAATGCAATTCGGATTTGCCTTATCAAGAGAAGTCCAATCAATATAGATATTCAAGTTTCAGCGCAATAAAATCGTTAATTTGAAATATTATAGTCTTTGGGAGTTATCTGACTCGAAAAGAAATTATCGAGGGACTTTTTCTTAGATAAGAAAATTTCCTGCGCAATCTTACGAGTTTTTCTGTCAGAAATTTCCATTATAGAAATAATTTAATCAGTACTATTATCATTAAAAAATTCCAGACTCGTGGGAAAATGGCTTTCCCCACGCGTAACAACATTTCCCATCATAAAATTAGACTTTCAACGGAGTGGTCGTTTGTTCTGATTTTTTAGCCGAAAAATCTTAGCTCCTGACTTTGTTTATTTATTTAAAAATCGGGTCGTGTATTTAATCATTCCTACAGCCGCTGTATTTATAGTTTTCGTAGTAAACAAGGGCATGGTTTTGGATCAATCACTCGACGGCGATAACCGGGGCTGTAGAGAGCGCCTTATCACTGATACTATTACGTATGACTGTTGTTACGTCCTCATCAGAGATTTACTTTAATGAACGATTGCCGAATCTCAACTGGAAATTGTATTTGTTTATGCAGTGAATATCGTTCAGCTGAATCTCTCCCTCTTTTTGGTAATTTCTTATCGGAGTTTCTTGATAACAAATTGTGGAGGGACAGGACGAGCCCCCGTCGTATCACGCGAATTCTCATTAAGACATATTTTTTAATTAAATCAACTACAAAGTATCAATTGTCAATATTTTGCAAACTCAAATATTGTTTTTGTAAGCATGATAAGATTCAATTAGAGTGAGTGAACTGTATGCGAGATTGAGCTATTTGAGAAGTAGATAAATTAACCAAAATGCAATTGTTAATGAAATATATGCAAAAGGATAACACGGAGGCGCAAAGTTTCCTCAGAGTGGGATAGATTGGTAAATAAATTCTTCGAGCGATTGAAAAATTTCGATTTTCTGTAATGTGGGATTTTCTCAACTTTGTGATAAGAATTATCGATAAAAAAAATCGTAAAAGTGAGTTATCATACTAAATATGATGACCCCTGTTCCCCCAGTCTAACAAACTTCTCACTAACTCACCATTTTTCATATCATTTACATTACCGAACGTATCAAATTCACCGAAATTTTACTGCCCAATTAATAATTCAAAATGTAAATAAACAAATTTCCCATAATTTTATGTAACGAGACATATTGTTCAGCGTATTTTGAAAATGGAGATTTAGGGTGTTATGTGAAAAGAACAAAAAAATGTCGTAAAAAGTGAGTGGAGAGAGTGAAATAATCGGGAGAATTATGAGGTTTGAGTGAGTTGTGTTAATGTATTAGTGTTCTACGAATTCTACGTGTATTTCTTGCGTCGGTGGCCGTTGGCCGGGGTCGGATTACTACGAGGGGGGCCCACGGCCATTGAGTCTAACAAAACACCCCCGTGTTCTCTCCTTTGTCTTTGCTGGTGATTTTTTTTTACCCTCCGAGGACTGGAGATCTGTCTCCGAGGCACTGGGCCTGCAAAGTGTGACCAAAGTCATGTTCAAACCAGCGGGAGTGAAGTCGCTGATGATTTGTCATTAATTACAAGCACTAATTATGATTAATTTTTTATGGATTTAAAGTACTCAATGGTTTTGTATTATCTTCATTGTTCTATATTAATTCTCTCGTTAAATTAATTGGAAAAAAATGAACTGTAATTGATGAAAGGGCTAGAGGTCAAGTTTCCTACCCCTGGGCAAATCGGCTAATTATATCAAGTCGCACGTGCCCCTGCGCTGAGAGAAGCGAAAAACCCTGGGATCGAGGGGGAGAGATTTTTTAAAAAGTTTCTTATTTTACTCGTCGGCTACATGAGCTACATCTGATTAACTCCAATGCCTCATTGGGTAGTTTAAGCAGTCGTGTACGTGTCCCGAGTGAGTACAATTCGTGATAAGACGCAAATCTTATGCGCAACACACCTGACTGCAATTGGAGGCGATATGTGACACTTTGTCGTGTTCTTTGGTTGAGTGTGTTTGAACATTTGAAACGGTGACGGCGAATGTTTTGGGGTGATTATATTTTAGTGATGAGTAATTGGGTCAGTCGTGTTAGGAGAATAAAAAAAATAGAATTTAATTTCATTGAATTTGAGCTTTTTTTGTTCGGGGAATTCCGTCGGTTATTGCTTGACCGAGTTTCCGGACGATTCGGTATTATTTTTGGCTGTTTAATCTAAAAAATATAAAATAATGGAAATATTGAACATTTTTCTCGTTATTGGAATTAACTCCCGACTGTTAATTATCAAATGATTTTTTTATGGAGTGACATTAGAGGAAATCGTTGGAAATGCGCAGAACATTCTATTTTTCAATATTCTCCTGTTATCAATTCATTGCAAAGGTCAGTTCATAAGTCGTAATTCGGCAGAACTTTCCGGATAATTCAATGTGACGGTCATCTCAACGGACAATTGAGTTAATTAAAAATTAATTCATCGAAATAATTTCTTCGCGTTATTCTTGAATTGTTCAAACAGTAAAAATTACAATAATTTTTTTCTTTACCTCAATTTTCATCGTCGGCTCCTGACTCGACTCCCTGAACCTCGTCGTGACATCACGCCGGTGTTGTATTTCGCTTATCGGGGCGGAATACCATGATTCTGATTGTTGAAGCCGCAGCATTTCAGGAATGCATGTCGAACAGTTTTTCCAGACTGATCACTGTTGACCTTCGACCCGACCCCTGCTCATCCTCTCGGTATCGATACAATTGTTATTTTCCTCTGGACTTTCCTCCGAATATTTTTTTCCCCTGTTGCGGATGAGGAACAGAAAATTGTGCGGAAGCTCGCGAAGTCACCCAGTGATTTTTCATCAAAACACGGGAGGTATGTTATGACAGTGAGTGAGTTCCACTGCTTATCCGTGTTTTCAAAACACTTGAGAATGTAGTAGAGTCCTCGGAGTAAATCGTTAGTAGTTTTTTCTTATCAACTTGATTTCTTCTTGTTAAATGTAACGAAAGAGGTTCCCTCTCACTTCTTCTTTTACTTTGCACTTTTTTCCTGACTTCCGGGGGTGACTTTCTGACCGTCGACAGGAGAGGACTAACTGGGGACGAAGTGGGACAGTCCAAGGGATAATTTCTCCCCTGAACTCTAAAAAAATAAATAAAATTTATTATCAGCCCCTCCTTTTACCCCACAACTCTCGTAAATTTTTTCTACCATCGAATACGTAAAGCTGAAATTTTGTGGAAATAAAAGAGAAATTGAGGTATCGAATGTTCACCTAAAATTGGAGTCACCGTAAATACGGTGAGTGAAGCACGTTCAAGATACATTTCCCCTTGAGTATTGGTACAGAAATATGGAGAGTCTCAACAAGGCTCGATTTTCTGTCCAACTGTACGTGACTCTGAAGCCGCGTGCCACGAAGGACTGTTACTAAAATAACCATATTTGTTTATCATTTCGTGCCACCACCCATGCTCAACCCGTTCGTTAAATCAGTGAATTTATGGGCTCTCGATTCGTAAAGTCCTGAAAATAAAAATATTGGAAAATGGGAGAATTGCTGTTGCTAATTTTCATTCATTAATTTTTCCATCACCCTGATGACACGGGGGAATCCCAGGGCGACTCAGGGAAGAGGCAATACTACGCATTTATAATTTATAATTAATTAATCGGTTTCTTGTTTGGTCAGTGTCCTCTCGTTTTTTATATGAGCCATTTATATATTTACAATTGCAAACACTTGGACCATTGAGGCATGCGTGGGGGCTTCGGGTTCCAGGGTGTTTCTTCTTAACATTCCAATTGTTTCCTGTCGCGTTACTGACTTCCTCGAAGTTTCCAATGCGAGTCCCCTCGCTCGTCTATTGATTTTCATTGTTTGAATGTTCCTCGAATTTTATTTGAACGATTTACCACTATTTGCTCCTATTTACCGAACGTCCCGATGGATTCCAATGATTTTTAAGAACATAAAATCCAAAAATAATAGAGCGAGGAATTTAAAAAAAAAGAAACGACTGCTCTGCCAAGTTAATTGCTTTTTTTTTGAATAAAAATATTTTCTCATCGCATTCCTCTGTTTGTTAACAATCACTGATCATGCTGAACCAACAAATGACGAGGTCATCATAAGTTCTACGAGCTCCTGATTAATCTGTTCTAGTAAGCAACTTCGTATCAGACATGACGCCAAGTATAATGTCAACGTCTTCATCGAAGGAGCTTGACGTAAATTTCACTAGATCCCTGACAGCCCACCACCTGTCAGCCACCCATCATCACCACGATCATCACAGTCCCAGATCTGGAATTTCCCTCCACTCATCTGTTTCAACTCACCTCAACCATCATCATCATCTGGACAAGGGATCATCGCCCCCAGGACTTCATAACTCAACGAACAGTAATTCCTCGACACCAAGTGCATCCTCAACACCAACGGCAACAACTGAAACAGGGAACATAACTCCAAATGGTAACGAGGCGTCTTCCACAACGGTTAAGCCACCGTTTAGTTACGTTGCTCTTATTGCCATGGCTATTAATCATAGTCCACACAAAAGAGCTACTCTCAGTGAAATTTATTCCTACATCACAACGAAGTTTCCTTATTACGAGAAAAATAAAAAGGGATGGCAGAACTCGATTAGGCATAATTTATCGCTCAATGAGTGCTTCGTCAAGGTGCCCAGGGAAGGTGGAGGAGAGAGAAAAGGCAACTTCTGGACGCTCGGTGAGTCCCTTCAAATTTTACAATCCGAGAAAGCAGATTTCGACTATCGACCTTTCTCCTTAAATATCTCGCGACCTAAACAAGATAAAAAATTTTTTATCAGGACCTTTTTGGTAGTAAACATTGAGAACTACAATTAATGTCCCTCAAACATTTCGCTATCTCTTTTAGATTTGGAGATGTAGCTCAGAAACTACTCTAAGACTTCGCTGCTGATCTCCCTCGATTTTTTAACTGGCTGTTAGCTTTTGAATTTTGTTTGAGTAGCTGCGGTAATTGGGAATCGATTATTGATAATTATTTTTTGCGTTAAGATCCCCAGTACGACGATATGTTCGAAAACGGTAACTACAGACGGCGAAAGAGAATGAAGAGACCGTACAGAAGTGCGTCTTACCATAAATCAATTTTTGGCGAGCCCTATTCAGCATCTCATGTGCATCTCGGTGCAACCAGGAACCTATTTGGGCACTCACCACCTTCTTATGCGCCCACTGCCTACACAAGATACGATACAAGGTGAAAAAATAAGAAATAAAATTTTTTTTAATCCTTCAACTCGGTTACAAAATTAAATAACTTTGTATAATGGTTTTTGTTGCAGCACATGGGGTCTCCAGCAACCCCAACTGTCCTACAGCCACTGCCAAGCGGTAAGAGCTCTTTTTCTAATTGATTAATGGAGCTTTGAGTGAAATAATCCGAATTGAATTGATGAATTGATAAATCGTTTATTTTTTAATCGATTTTATTTAGTCCCAATATTAATCTTCCTAATCAAGGATTCACGATTTTTGTACAGCTTCAGCCCCAGCTGCAGCCGATGCAGTCGATGCAAATACCGACGATGAATGGTTATGGCCAATTCAATTCCTTGAGTGAGTATTGAATAACCAATTTAATTAACAAAATAATATTCATCTGGGATATGAGAGAAACGACTGACTGAAGGGTTTCAAGGCAATTACCTTGACGTTTCAGGCGGCAGCTCTGGATCACCAGGTGGCATGGGGGCTGGAACTTTTACTAGTAATTTTGGAGCCTGTGCGAGACGGCATGATGGATATTGGGGAGACAGTAAGTGATTTGTTTTTTAAAAAATGACTACATTTTTAGACAATTTGGAGATTTCTAATCAAAATCCTATTCAAAAAAGTACCAGCACATAAATTAAGATGGCGACCTTTGCCAACTTCCTGCGTAAGACTTTTTCCTCATTGGTCAATGTGTTCGAGGCGGGAAATCCAAATAGGGCTCGTGCAGCGAGCATTCGCAGTCTCATAACATTTAAATCTTCAATTAATTAAAAATCAATTGTGTATTTAATCACCAGTGGTACCTATCAAAGAAGAGCCCGGCACTTCGACAGTGACCTCAGCAGGCGTGGGGTCCCTAGGAGTCGGTGGTAGCGTAATGGGTCCAGGAATGTCATCCACAGTATCATCATCAGGTTTTTCCACCGTTGACTTTCAAGCTCGATCAAAATGTTACATGTGAATCTCTCTATTAAGAAAAAAGTCATTGCAAAAGTTCATTAAGTCCCTCTGACAAACCGTCGCATCCGGCATCCGACGGCTAATGCTCTCGCCTCGACGAGACGTCCAATACGTCTAAAGACTTTCCCAAATGATGATGGGAGCGAGGGAGGGAGGGTAGAGAGGGCATGCAAGTTTTTAAATTGAGTTGATTCTCATGTGGGAAAAATTATTCTTAGGAGAAAATAAATGTCAGAAGTGCGAGCAGTTATAGAAATTGTGATGTCAACGCCCATGTAAATGTGTATCTTCACTTGGTACAATTGAGTTCTCTTCAATCTGTTGAGACTAGTGTAATTTACGATTTAGGTATTGATCTAGATTTTTTTTTCTTTTTTTTTCCGCTCGAAGATCTCCTAGTTCTTTCGTATTTTTTCTTATATTATGAATTCATCATTATATTCATGGTTAAAGATATTATAAATGGAGAGAAATCTCTTGAGAAATCTCTTGAGTCTGTAAGAATGTCATAAGATATCGGTGTAATCTGTTGGAATAAATATCATTTATTTATCATGACTTGGGGGTTTCTAATTTGCTGAAAAGCTCATCTAGTTCCTCTCTGTATTGTTCTAATTCTTGATCCGGTGGTTTACAAATATTGAGATGAGATTTAGTCGATGACGAAGGTACCACTCTGCGGTGTCCTGCTAAAAGTGTTTTTCATTCAGAAAAATTATAATTCATCTATATCGATGCATTGTCATTGGCAAAAACAAACTCATGTCTCCCCCGCGAAATCCGTCAAACAAAAATAACGCGATTAATTCCCCCGCATAAATCACCTCGAGATTACAAAATGCATTCAGAAATTTTGTTTACTACAGTTTGAAAAATGAGAATTTACGATTGATTTCTCATGTCAGATGTCATAAAATTATTCGGAGATTTATCGTACGGTAATTACGAAACGTTTCAGAGTACACATTGACTGCTGTTTATTTTTTCAGCAATGAATTGTCAATAAACAACGTGGAGCGAGAATGAATGCTTGAATTTTATGCAACTTTTGGATGAATTTTTCAGTTAATGAAATACGCGTGAAAAATAAAAATAAAATTATTTAAAAAATATCAGCATAAAGGGGCATTAGGGGTGCACAGTAAAGGGAAAAAAATGGTGAGTTGAATGAAGTGGAGTGGAGATGGAGTCCTGGACCATTAGGGGGGTAAATGAAGGGAGAGGATCAGGTCGGCGTTGATCCAGGGGGTGTGGAGAGGTCTCTCGGCTCCACCCACACCCCAGTGGTTCTCAAATCCACCAGATATCCCGGTAAAATCGAACTGAATACCTGACATTTTCACTCCACTTGATCAAATTTTTTAAAATTTCGCTCGTGAATTTTTCTCTTCGAATCTCGCGGGTTCGGGGGATAAAACACGTAGACGATGGAGTATAGGGAACAGAATTAGAAACACGGGCTCTCGAAGTCACGTGAATGAGAGGAGAGTGCGTAAAACATGCCGGAGAGGAGTTTAAATGATGTGGGACAGCTGAGGACTTTCGCGTCGACGGATATCTGATGAGAACTCTTTTATTTTCGAGCTTTTTAGTATTTCCATCCAGTTAATTCGCTTTTATGGGTTCAATCGAGTGAATTTATTGGCTTTTGTGGTCCGCGAATTTTTAATTTTATTTTATTCATCGCATTTTTTCCCGTGAAGACATTAACATTTCATTTTTCATTACATATAAAGTAACTTCATGAATTGTGTTCACATCTAGTCAAATAAAATGATTAAAAAAAAATTTTTAATCAAATTATCAGAACATTGCTCTCTATTCCTTAATTTTTCCGATTTTAATGAGTTAATGAACAGAAAAAAAATATTGGAGGAGTAATATAAAACCCGAAGTCCACCTACACGACACGGGTATTCCCCTGCAAGTATCGACTCTCGGTGGACGCGTGGATACAGGGCATTCACTGTTCTCCGATTTTTTTTTCCTTTTTTTTATTTTCTCTTGTGGTCCGACTCGCGCGGGACATAAAATCGGACATAAATAACTGGGACCGAGCTAAATAACGCGTACAAAAGTCAGGAATATTTTATAATGTATGGGTGTAGATGAGGATTAGAGAAAAACGCTCTTATTTTTTTTTCTGTCCCTGGGGATGTCATAACGATACTTTCCCCCGGATGAGGACTCGACAATTTACGAAGAGTAAACGGAGATTCCTCTTATCAAATTTCCGACATTAGTTGGTAACAAATTACAATTAATTTTCCCTCATTGTTCGGTTATTCCGTGAAAGCAGTTGTAGGTAACGAATATTAATTATAATTTATCAAAATTTAAGTCATTTGAACGTTTTTATTGGGCATTAACACCTATTCTATTCGTCAGTATTTATCCTTCCCACCAAAATTGAGATTTACAGAATAGTTGAACGGTGGTGACACACCCAAAGACCACAAACTGTTGCAGAACATCAAAGTAACACATTAACGTAGAAAAATAATAAATTATCTCCTCCTGAAACATCGTCACCGGGATCATTTACACGCTCGACAATCCGTTAGTCGTCGTATTACCCCATTTTACAGTGTCACCGGGAATCACGTTAAGTTAATGACGTCCTCCTGTGATTTTCAAACTCTAAACGTTCCACATAACTATCAATTTTTTTTTCTCTCTCCGGTTTTTTGTTTCTCCCTCCCCAGGAGATGAGAATTGTGCATTTTGTGCCCTGGGGTCGGGCGCAATGACGCGGGCAATTTGTAGTCGAGTGTCAGCGGGTCTATTTCTGGTCTTTTGGAGGCGGACGGGAACCGAACATTACGGCTTTTATTCTCCCCAGAGACATTCGCTTCCTCTTATTTTCCCTTAATTTTGTCACTTCAGTTTATGACTATCGGAATTTAATTCCGACATTCTAAACCCTTGAGGGCGTTCCCACCCAAGATTTTTAGCTACCGCAGGACAAAAAACAATTCCCATTGTTTCTTCCCGATACAAATAATTTTTTTTGCTCGTTGACTCGTTCAAAAATTAGGGAGGAGGAGGGAACTATAACCGATTTTTTAAAAATATCAAATCTCAAATTAATTCGTCAAACCTCGCGTCCATAATTAGCTCAAGGAAATGTCAACTCGAGTATTCAATTACTGAAATTCGTCAAAATAATGTATGATCTAAAGTGATGATCTAAAGTCATTTGAATCGTGGTGACTCACCGCTGCGCTCTCCAGGACTCTGAACTTCTCCATAACGCGGTTGGAGAACGAGTCGTAGGTTCGATGATTAACATACACGTGCCAGAGAGCAAAATCTCAAACTGCTGAGTGAGCTTTTTCTATTTTTTTTTTAAATTTTCTTCTTCACTTACTCGTTCGCCCTTTCTCCTTTTTATTCACCACTTTCCTGGATGTATTTATGTATCCACTGTGCGGTCTATTACTCCTGGCTTCGCTCAATAACTCTCCGTGGATTCACACATGTAAACGAGTGATAGTCCGGGTATTTTAAAAGCTTAAAAAATATGATAATCCAAAAATACTGAAATTTATTTTTGCGATGAGCTTAATAAATCTCAATCAAAGGATAAATGCAATTCCTTGTGCAGAAAAAAATCGTATCCTCGATTAAATGGAAAAATGGATGAAACATCTTTCGTCTGGAATTTATGTTAAAAAATTAGTAAATAAAATAATTGTCTTTTACATATGTTGAAAAAGATAGCTCAGCGATTTTTTTAGCACAGAAATTACCTTGTTAATTTTCAGGGGCTAATTTTTTGGATAAAATGAATTATTTAGTTGTGGAAGTAATTTGTTACCGGAAATAGGTCTGTGTAAGGTGTCGCATTGCATACCAACGGCAACAAACGTGTGAACAACTCCAGCAGCTGGTAAGGAAGCACGGGAAAAGCTCCTGATGAAAGCCAGACGTCAGATATTGCAAGTATCATTTACAGATGACACAACTTGGAAAAACAAACCGTAAACAGGTTTTTTCTTCGTTTTATAAACATGTTGGCAGTTACCACCAAGAGTAGGACAATCATCGAGTAATAAATAAGAAATAAAAAATAATTACAACAAAATGATTGGTTGCTGTAACTGTTCAAAAAAAAAAGAGTAACGAAGACATTTTTTTGACGAAAATTCGGGCATTGCAACGCCCATATTTATTTATATTAACAATATATTTAATTTTTATTGATGTTTCGTGTGGTCTGAAATCATGTAAAATATTCAAACAATTAAAAAAGTCTCCCTTTGATGAGTTCATCACTTTAATACTCAAACAGATGGAAAATAATGACGGGGAATGGCTGGCGATCGAATATATAATAAACCCACTTTATTATCCTCATCCGTTCTAATCTTCTGCCAGGAGATCATCGTCCAGATTAACATCCTGAAATCATAATTTTAATTTTAATTTTTCACGAAATTTTCCCTCGATTAGAATTAAATGAATTTTAAAAATCAAGTGATGATTGAAAAATGAAGCTTGCTACCCTGTGTTGATGGTAGCCCGTTAATTAGTGCAAATGGAATGAAATATAGATCATTAGCAGTGAGTAGCGTAATCGATACAAATGGACCGTAACAGGAATACTACGATCACCCCTTTGAGTGCTTTTGTAAATGCCCTTTGGGGGTTGTTTACCGGTCACAGTGTATTTTGTTTACAGCCCTCTTTTCATAACATATTAACCCCGTCATTGAGCAGCTGACGCAATACCTGACTCTGAGATATTTTATTCTCAAGATTTTTTTTATTTCACTAAAAGAATTTCAGAAAAATCTCTTCAATACTTTTTCGCTCCGAGAATTTAATGATAAATACAAGTATAGAAACGGAAAAGATAAATAAAAGTCTGGGCCCAGATAAATCTGAAGGCCTCCACGAGAGAAAAAAACCTCCCGCTCATAGTGCCTTATTTCAATTTGTACAGCACGAGGGGAAGTTCTACGTAGCCCCAGTTTATTTTCGTAATACAATAGCCTGTCTAGAGTTACCCCGTACGGTCCGCACGAGGACAAGTTAATCACTAATTGACTTTGCTTAATGCATTTCATCGATTCAGTGGATGGAAAATGGTCTCATGATTTTTCAACTCACAGTTGTATCGATATTTTCGTCGAGCTCGAGGTCCAGGTCAAGATCGTCGTCGTCGATGGTGAGGGGCCTTGATTTACTGGTTTTAGGGGCGTTCAGGGACTGGGGCTCGAGGGGCTCAGGTCTCCCAAGCCCGAGGCCTTGTAATCTGTTGACTAATTTGTCAGACTCGTGATCGTCCTCTGCAGATCTCAGACTGTCACCTGAGTAGAGTCCCCCGGCTTGCTCGGTCGCCAGCATTTCCTCCAGAGGTTTTCTCTCAATATTTGGCTTTGAAAAATCATTGACGACTAATTATTAGTTTATTAATTAATTAATTATTTTTTATCGGCTCATTGATATCTAATTATTGAGCCACAGAAGATTCGTTTTATTTTCAAATTCGACGTCTGGAAAGTTCGTTCCTTTTCTCGTAATAAAAATATGCACCTTTCGGGGGATATTACCGAGAATGGAGCTATTACGTCTCATAAAAGTAGGAATTAATGATGAGAAACCCCATGAGAATGTGAATTGATCCGATAGCGCTGGGGAATTGATTAGTCATGGCTCGACGATTCGAGCAACGTAAATATTGAGGTTTAATAGTCAACCAATCACTATAATAAACGCGAGCAAATCTTAAACCGCGTAATACGACGATCGTAAATCAAACTGTGGACATTTGTAGAGAATGAGCGGTGCGGATAACTGCTCAATTAATTTGTCCATTTCCCGTACCATTTGCGGAAAGATTTCAGACATTAAAACACGTCCAAACAATTTTCCGAAGATCAAATCAAAATGAAAAAAGAAACTTCAATTACCTTGACAGCAGAAAACTCAGCAGCAGGTATTCTCCTCTTCCCCTCGGCCCTCAGGAATTGTTCGACCTTGAGTGACTCCCTATACCCGGGGAAGAGGTTCTCGTACTGTTCAGGATCAGCGAGACTCTGTCCGGCCTTTTCGCTGACCGTCGACAGTTTCTCCCTCCATAATTTCACGACATGTGAGATCTTGCTGGGAGCGTAAGCCCTGGCGAAGAATGCGGCCTCAGGTATTCTGTCGGTCTTCACCAGGATATCCAGACACTTGTCAACATCCCCTAGGAGGAAGCTCGACAGGAATGAAATATTATTTTTCCCACCATCGTCAGCAGCCTCCCCCAGCTTCTCGATCATTCCTGCGTTGCCAGTGCTGGTGGCCAGCAGCAATAGCCCCCCAAAGTCCTGTGCCTGATGAAGACACTCCTGTGCGAGCGTGAGCTTTCCCTTTTGTGTCGCCAGCGAGGCCAATTGCCTCCACTTCTGCTGGCTGTTTGCCTCCTTCGCCAGATTGTGCGCAATCTCCAGATTTCCAAGGGCAAGTGCCAGCTCAAATCTGTGCTCAGGATCTGTCGATACATCGAGCGCCTGTTTCTTAAAGCCCTGTTTCTCCAGGAAGTGAGCGACCCGAGTTCTGTGCTCTTTGGGCACAGTTGGAAGGACTCGATCAGCTGTTACGAAGTCCTTCCTCATCACCGCTGTCTGATACTCCAGGACCGAGAGGAGGAGGGAGTAAGAGACGATTGCCAGCTCTTTGTCACAGAGGTACAGTCTGTTGTCCCTGGGAACGTAGCCCAGGAGATACATCGGCCTGTCCAGGTGGGATATTGTCACCACTTCGCCTCCAACAAAATAGTTGATTCTGTTAACGCTGTTGGTGTAGATGAAGCAGTCGCCCACCCAGAGTCCTGCGCAATTGAGAAAACATGCAAAGTCTTTTTATTATTTTTATTAGATGCATTTTTTATGTAAAACACATTTTAACGCGACTGGGGGTATTCACCACGTATTACGATGAAAAAAAAAAATCGCCCAACGTGGGGCTCGAACCCACGACCCTGAGATTAAGAGTCTCATGCTCTACCGACTGAGCTAGCCGGGCATTGGTGGTAATGGCTTTAAAGCCGTTTATGAATGACAGATTCAGTATTTGTAAAAGTTTATAGTTGAATTTCTACAATATTCAACTAAACAAAAATAAAATTTGGAGAAATATTTTTTTAAGTGATTCCAATGGTTAATTGTCGGGTCGCATTGATGTAACAATTGGGTTGTTTGATTTATTATGGATACAACAATTGCAGAAGTATTAGATATATTTTTTTAATTAAAAATTGATTTACTCACTTCGTTTTTAATCACGTTTATGACTCATCAATTTTTTTTATAAAAAAAAAATATGGGTCTGATATTTTTCATTTGAATTTGATATGCGCTAAAAAATTAAGGATTCTTACCTGTCTTCACGACCTCAGACATATCTGCCACCATCTCAAAGGCATCTTCGATATCCTCAGCATTCTCCGGAGCATTAGCGACGACATCCCCATGATATTTCAGGATGAAGTATTGGTCGGCAGTCGCCAGGGCGATCAGAGAGGCATTCTCCGCCCAGTAAACGTGGGTCGGTTGAATGTCGATCCTCCTGACGAGTTTCAACGTGTCCCAGTCGAAGAAGGAAAGACCTGAGACCGAGGAGACTCCTAGAAGAAATCCTCCGAAGATACCGTCCACTCCGAAATCCGGTTTCAGGACCTTCTTCTCCTTGAAATTCTTGAAGACCTTGACGACTGAGGAACTCTCACGAACTGCGTACTGGGAGGAATCGGCCGCCCAGACGAATTCCAGGGCCTGACCGAAAGCCTTGTTCCGGAGGGCCATGGAAGTGTAGATTATGTACTCACCATCACCGCAGACTACGAGGAAACGGCCGTTAGGGTTGTGCTGAATCGTCTGGGGGTAGATCTCGCAGGCGCCCATGTCCTTCACGGCCAGTGGCAGGCGTTCACCGTCTTGTGATTCTTCCCCGAGGGCTTTCAGGTTCACCTGGAGCCAGAGACATTGATATGAATGATAAGACAGTGGCAATAAGACATAAAAACATACGACAGAGAAATCTCAACTGGAAAAATTCAAATTTTATGAAAATTAATGCAATAAAATAACAAAAATTATTGTAAATATTCACCTGCTGAATTTCGCTGTGCTTCGCCCATACGATCTTCCCACCCATCGAATCCATGGACACTGCAGGCTCCTCCCTTCCAACCTTGATCATAACACTTCCCTCGTCGTACCCAATGGCCACGTTATTAGACCCCTTCATGCTCGCAATTGTCCAAACCCTTTCGAAGCCGTAATTCAACGAGGACTCCAGTCTGTACGTCCCTGCGTGCCAAATCCTCACGGTCCCATCCTCAGACCCAGTGAGAACAATTGGCAGCTCAGGATGGAAACAAACAGCGGAAATATTCTGCGTGTGGCCCTCCAGGGTCTGGACACAGGTTTTGTTCTGGTAATCCCAGATCTTGACGTATCTGTCATCAGCTCCGGAGATAAGATAGGGCTTGTCACCACCGTGGTAGTAGTCCACGCAGTTAACTCCCTTCTCGTGTCCCTCCAGGGTAAAATTCGCCGTCGACGATCCCAACTGCCAGACTTTTACGGTTCTGTCCAGGGAGGCACTTGCAAACGTGTTATTGTCCTTTGGATTGAAGACAATCTGCATTACGTAGTGGGTATGGCCCTCGAAGACCTGCTGACCTCGCCAGGATTTCTCCCAATTCCAGAGCTTTATCAGCATGTCATCTGGAAGAACACGAAGTGGAGGCGATAAAAAGTGTAAAAAAATGGAGACAATTTTTTCCTCGATCCTGCAGAAATTAGGAGATGCATAAAGATGATCTAGGACACTCACCACTGCTGGTGAGTATGAACGGCTGTGTGGGATGCACCGCGATACATCTGACGTAATCACTATGGGCCTCGAAGGAGTGCACTCTCTCCAGGGTATTGTAATTAAAGACGCGGACTTGCATGTCATCAGAGCCAGTGACCACCCAGTTCTTCCTGGGTACGAACTTGGCTGTTCTGACTGGCAGGTCGCAGACCTCGAAGGTCTTCACCAGGGTCTGGCTCTCGTGGTTCCAGATGTTGACATTGCCCTGGTACAACGAGCAGAGCATCCATGGCTCCGTTGGGTGAAGATCGACACTCTTGACTCGGTCGGACCTCGCAGTCAGTCTACGTTTTATGTCCAAACGTAGAGGCTAGAGAAAATCGTTGAAATTTTCCTTAAAGTTCCTCAAAGTCGATTTTCGAGTCAATGAAACATTTTTTTAACCTTTAAACCATTTTGTATCGTTTTCTATTTAAAAAAAAATATCGGAATTAAATATTTGTAATATGTAATGAACGAGATGGAAAATTAAGGGACTAAAGATAAAAATGGACCTGTCCTGACCATAATTAATTTATTACCATTGTCACATATGAGCAAATAGAAACGTCACCGCACAGAACTCAGAAATGAAGAGCCTATGAAATTGGGGTTAACAATCGCAATTTAATTGTTCTCGATTCAAGAGACTGGGGCATTGATTGTTAAAGACGAAGAGGATTTTATGGTTAATTATGAGATATTAATTGTTGATGCAATTTTGACGTGCAGTGTGCTCCGCCTGTGAACGTCATCACAGTTAACCCACACGATCACTTTGTTTATATTTTCCGTAATTATTTCCGAATTCATTATCGATTCAGCCCTTTTTTATGAAAATCTCACTCACCATTTTGTGTTTCCCTTTGGCGTCTACAATTTGTTGTTAATTCTTACTGTAAATTAGTGCAAAATACGGCTTTTCAGATCCAAACAAGACGCTGCCACCATGAAGTTAGGACGTGGCTGGTGAGACCGCTCTCAGACAGTGGCGAGGCGCGCGCATGTGGCGGGGGAATTTGAAATGACAAAGTTTTTTAAGCGGATGATTACGGCAAAACGGACCCGCCTCGATCGGTAAAATGATTACCGACAATGTCAAATCGCTAGGAACCCGCTAAATTAATGACTCATTACTGGGATAAATTAATAAAATATTTCGCTGCAAATATTTTTATTAATAAATTGTGTAGTGGTTATTAAAATTACTGAATGACATTCTATTTCTCTCTGCAAGTAGCGACATGGGACTTTGGTACTGGGTAATTCATCAGTGACACAGTCCCCGCAATTTCTTGTCTTCATACTGGATCATTAGATTCGTCTCCACCATATCCGACGTTTGTTTATGATAATTCAATCGAGGATCGGTGGACCCGAACGTTTCGTCGTACCACCAGCCATAGCTGCGGATTAGTACAGATAATTTATTTATTTATTTTGTCGTCCAGATATTTTTATCACATCATTTTGGTAAATAAAAAAAAAATGATCAATCATCCATAAAAAGTTCTCATTTTATTATTTTAATGTTTTTTTTTATAATATTAATAAATTTTATTCGCTACCGGTTACGTCCGGTTCCTGTTATTGTTGGAGAAGATTGATCTTCACGATTCACCATCTCACCTCTGACTACTCAACACCGGAAATCGATAGACATCTCGTGGTCCCCGTCTCTCCCGTGCCATCCGCTCCTTCACGGCCGCGGCCACTCGATCCTCCACCTCGTCCTCAACTTCCGGCAGTGCCTCCTTGTTCCAGAATTTTGGAGTAACAAAATTGGCTACAAATTTAAGAACACCTTTCCTCAATGGTCAGTCGCGATCGTCAGAAAAGACGTACGAAAAAATTTCATTGATTTATTTAGCGAATTCGACGGATCATTTCGCAGGATTATTTGCATTTGCCGAGCCTGGTGCGTTAATAATCCACCGATTCCGTAAAATTTTTCAAAAAAATTTTTTCGCGCGCAGTTGACCGTTATCCAACAATACCATCGACCTTAGACACCAGAACCTCGGATCGCCCGGGCATCTGGGGCTTCGGAAAGCACAATTTAAAGGGTGGTTTTTCCGCGGGTCTCTTACTCAGTGAGGGTGTGTTCTCGCTCCCACGAGACTCAGAAGGATCCGTCGACATTCCTCACAATCCCGCACAATTCGTACTGACCCGGGGATCGATAGCGGTTTGTGTCACCGGCTTAACTGCTGTACTCATAGTCCCGAACCTCCTTATTAATACCTGCAGCGGCTGGAGAATTTACTCGAAGTACAAGAGCCCTCTCGGAGCCTTATTTGATCAATACAACGACCTGAAAAAAAAATTCCCCCGACCGAAGGACTAAGTGCATTATCAAGTATACAAAATCATTTTATTCTCTTTATCATCTTTTTTTATTGTAGTTCTAGAGTTTCTCATTGTGATAATGTCGTGGATCGAAATGATAATACAGTTGCTCTGGCTACTGGCACCAATCACTAGAAAATTCGACATTTCGATTTATCTCAAGGCAGTTGAGAATGTTCTCGCATTATTCGAACATTTTTTACCACTGGGGCTGTGACACTAACAAACGTTTCGATTTTTTAACTTTAATTTGTAGTAAATCATTTTGATTTTGATAAACCTCTAGTCTCTCCAATTTTTTCTGGTAATATTTACTGAGTTATTCACGCTGTGCGATTTTTCGCAAATCTCTTATCACATAAGTGTCGTTTCTTAATTAAAGTCATCCCCGTTGAGACAGTGAGTTGAAATAAAATCGACATTACATTTTACTCTTTACGTAGTTTCACTGTTTCTGTCACAATATAATTCCCCACTCTCTCCTTTAAAAATCCAATATCCTCAATTTATGCAGGTTTATTTGCCCCGAAATGGGTTTATTCCCTGACTCCGGCTCATTATATTAAACAACGATGTTTTATTTTATCGTACTTAAGAGTATCTGCATAACGAGTCGTAGATGTCATAATCCTGTATCAACATGTGCCACAAGTCTTGAACAATTTTGTATCTACACAGCACTCAGCTATTTTAGAATGTCTTGACTGTTAAATTCCTTCGTTTCACTCAGCAACAGCAGTCGCAATTATCGCAATTTTTTATTCAATTATTTATTCACTGGATTTTGTAAAAAAAAAATTCAATCAGTGTGTATCGTGACACAGATATGACATTGGTACCAGCGCCGTCAGATGCTCTTATTACTTAATGCCAGTCGTAGTGAGATGATGACCATTTAAATGATTAAATTAGAAAAACAATCGTATGCATAGATGTACAAACATATCACAATATTCGATTCGTTCGGGAGGAATGAGAAAACGTCGTGGAAAAATTTCTGACGATGTGACAGATTATTTTCTATTCAGTTTAATGACTTGAGTTATTGTCGATGCATAACTGATGATGAAAGTGATCCAACGACAATGTGTCATTGTTTTATTTTCTTTTTTCCACGAGCTGTGATTTTGGCCCTTTTAGCATCTCCCAGTACTTCAATACAGTTTTTTTTTAACATTTTAAGGTGGTACCCCTTCTCGGGGGCTTTAAATATTATTAAAATATAGTAATTAATGGAGTTTGTACATTCGCAATCCAGTCTCAACATTGAATATATTGATTTGCTGGGGTTGAACCCTCGTAGCATTCCCAAATTTTTTTATTACGTGGAGAGAAATTTTCTTTAATCGAGAATTGAAATCTGTATTAACTTTATCTTTGAAAAGTTTCTGTATTTATCAATAAAAGAATTAAGTGACGGCAGATGTCAAATTACTTGTAAGAGACAGTTCCAATCATTTTAATTTGAGGGAAAAACAATTACGTAAGAGTCAAGTTCTGGATATATTTTTTAATGACGATCGTTCAATTCTCAATTAAAGAATAAAACTCCATGTGATTATCCTCATTATTTGTGAATTTGGGATGGAAGATTCATCACTCTTACACATTATCTCCAACCCATCACAGTATTACGTCATGTTATTTCGTTTCGTCACATAAAAGTAGTTGTGATTTTCATTGAATCAGCAATTCAAATGATAAATATAGACAGTAGAATAGACTATCATCTTCATGAGGCGAAATGAACCAGACGTTAGCCTAGTTATCGAATAGGCCTGGTACACCGCAAAATAATTATCGTTTCACTCACAACAAGTGATGATATTTTAATTTATCGTTCCATTCTATGGTGAACATTGTAACGAAGCGCAATAAACAATTTACGACGTCCATGCGTCTAAAATGTTATACTCAGAAGCGTCAAAAATATATATTTGAATACCGTTAATGTACATATTGGGTATTAAACGATTTCATAATTTACAACTACGAGTGGGTATGAAAAATAAAAAATATTTTTTGGCATTTTTTTTTACTTTTTTGTGGTTTTTTTATGATTAATTTTTTTCTCGTTTTCTATTTTTTTTTCTAGTTTGTAGTCATGAGGAATAAGGACGAGGGCTAGATTGACGGATGAATTGTGATTTTATGAAGCCTTTCATCTGCCTAACAGGCACTAATTAATCATTTCATAGGTAAATTCAACTGATTAGTGGACAATTTCGGTTGAACTCATCTTTACATGGACGTGCATTTTTTTTAACATAAAAAAATTTAATAAAACTCAGGGAAATGTAAGGAAGAAATATTTTTAAGTCGGGGATATTTATATATCGACTTTGAAATGAAAATTGACTTGTCCGAATGATTTAATTTGGTCACACGCTGTCGATGATTTAAGAGAGTCCATTTCACCTCACCCTCCCCTAAGCATTACTGGACGAAGATTAGTAATTGAATTGATAATTGAAGAATAATTTTATCTCAGTAGTAGTGGATGAAAGAATTGCGGGAGCGGGATCAACGAAAAGTAAAAATTAAATCAGTAAAAATCAAACGAAAAGAAAAATAAATTCAACCAATTAAAATATGGTCCTTTTTATTATCTTTTTTCATCGTTCTGAAAAAATTATTTCTCACTATTTCTTGTATCTCCACGTATGCGTAAAAAAGGCGATAAAGAACGTAAAACTTCATTTTTGTTTTCTCTCCAGAAATGTCGCTATTACTTTTTTTCTCAAAGCTTTTAGTTAACATTAAAGTGGCGACCAAATTTGGAATCACAAGTCGATCAGAGACGACGCGATCCCAAAGAAGAAAAAATCATTACCATTCTCTCTTTTTTTTTCACAGTTGCCAATAAAAAAAATGTAGAATGGATAGTTATTACATCGGTACCTCACAGAGATGTCCGTCAGTGTGAATAATTAAATCCAGTTAATTGTTTTGTATTCACTCGATCGACACACAATCATTTTATTACGCATTCACACGTGTAACGGTGTATTATTTCAGACTGATAATTATGGCCATCCCTTTGTTTCCTCATTCTTTATATCACGCATTCAAATTCACCAAATCACCCATTCACGCATCCAAATTCGGCAAAAACCGATTTTTTTTTATTCAACTGATTTTTTTCACTTTTTTGTTTTTTTTTTCATTGAGAGGAAGCTTCAACGAGGTTCAGCATCAGTTTTTCCGCTGTTCTGCAGGAAAATTGAAAGAAGAATAATTTTTATCCATAAAAAAACTCAATGCAGCTCCCCAAACCACTAATTCACAACTGCTTTCAACTCAAAATTTGATCTACCATTTTCACAAGCAGATATCAGCAATTATCATCTTTGGAAGTCCCTATCTGCTGAATTGATCAATGGATCTCAATGAATACGAATTACGAAAATGATCTAGCGACAATCTGATACAAATATCCTCTTCCACAACTTCCTCATCATATATTTTTTTTTATTATTTTCCATCTTTTCTGAAAATTATCGTATAAACTTTATGTATTTGTACAATTGAGATTTGAAAATTTCCATCCATGATTACAGAAGCGTTCCAGTTCTGCTAGTGATTCAAGGACGTATATTGTTTTGTGAGAACTTGATAATCCAGATAAATTTCCCCTTCTCAGTGGTGTTCAATTTTTCATTCTGGAGAAGTACCGAAAATTTTGAAATTCCAAGTAATTTAATCCGAATTTCATTTTATATATCATCTTCTTATACATTACTGATTTTTCATTGCTCTATTTACATATCATTGTACACGACACATGGTGACACACCGACAATGCGAGTTAACAATTTTTCTGTATTAAAACTCTTCCGCTAATTATTCAGACACAACTGCACTCGTCGACGTCCACCAGGTGAAGTTGCTCGATATAAAAAAAATTCTATGCATTCTAAGAATTACGTGAAAAAACCATCTCACGTGAATTATCTTTAGTGCGTGAGAAGAAGAACTCAGAAGTTGATCTGAATCATTATAGGGAGGAGAGGATTTTTCGGATATTTTTCTTAATTGTAAACTGTTGAAAATTTGAATTCAATTTTTTTTCAACTGATTGTCATTCTTCGATTTTTTCAATTATTCAATTATTGAATTCCCCGAATAAATGTCACGTTTTCATATTAACTGTTCAATTCTACGAAAGACTATTTAAGAATATTTTTCAGAACGATCTCACGATTTGTATTTTCCTTTAAAGTTAAGAGAAAATAAAAGTCCTATCAATTTCCTGTATTTGATTGCTCTAATTTTCCCATGATGCTCAATTATTCCTCTACCGTCTTCAAATCAAGTGAATTTAACAAGAAAAAAAAATTTCGCAGAAGTCAATAAAAATTAGAAGAAATAATTCAATTTCATTAATTAAAAAATGACAAAAACGTATCATATTGAGAGTAAAACACGGAATACTCAAGAGGCCGCACACCAAAGATAATTCACTCAAAACGGTCCTCACTGGCGAAGGCGTTCGATTATTCTCTCATATTCCAGAAAATGCGAATTCATAGGTAAATTTACTGCTTCAGTTATAATGTTTGGTACTCACCAAATTTTCTCACCAACTCATTCATTTTGACAAATAATAAGCATCGTCAGGACGTTCCTGAATAAAATCTCCAAAAACTTCTCATCTCGACGATCCACTACATAGAAAGAAAAAATAATAATAAAAGCGTAACGTACTTTGAATGAAATATCGATTAAAATAACCGTGAAAAATCGACGAATAACGAAGGATAGAAGATATATGTAGTTCAATCGAGATGTTAATTTTTTGGATTAAAAAAACAAAATCTTGAATCCATCACAAATACAAGTTTCTTCCTTCAAATGTTAAACAGAGCGTCGAGCAGAAATAAACAAAATAATTCGATACATGAAACAATGATTAGCATGGGAAGTAGAAAAAACAAAATGAGTTATGAAGTGCAAAAGAAAATACTGGTTTTGTATCTAAACATAACTCGCGGAACGTAGTCGGCAAACATTTCTCCATTTTTTTAATATACCATCACTGCCAATCCGTCTGTTAATTATCATATTCGATTTGACAGAATTTATTCATTCAAATAATTCTGCATCAATTACTCCATCAATCACCTTCCCTCTCCCCCTGACAACTCTCATATTCACATGCCTTGTACTTCATCCATCCTATACTTATTACAGGTACTAATTTTTTAATTTTTATTTTTTTTTGTTTGTTATATATATTTTTTATATTTTTTTAAATTTTCGTTTTTTCGTTTCACTTTGAGTGAATGTCTAGACTACGTCCTACAAGATATAACGATGGAGAAACGAAATATGGCTTTGGGTTCATAATTTTCAGAGGGCTATTCCATCTCTTGTGAATAACACTTGACAGCTGGTGTCACATCGTCTTGAATTGTCTGTCAACAGGGGAATTCAAGAGATACGATCGAGGAGCTTCTCAACGTCTTAATTAATTTCTTTGCTGATGACTTAAGAAGCACTTCGTTTTACTCAGGGACAACAAACTGACTACTGACGATCCAGAAGAGCGTGGAACTGCCGGTGGACTTTATTGAAATAAAAAAAAAAACTAATTCGCCTCTGAGGAATTTAAAATCGCCTGACTCTGCATCACTGAAGTCTCCAACAAAAGAAGTATGGCAAGTGTGTAAGATATGAATATAATTTTCTCATTGAAAGATTAAGAAACAACTATCGCGAAAGAAGAAGTATGAAAAAAAAAATTGCGTTGAGAAAAACGAAAATGTTGAGAATAATTTCAGCCACTTGGTGATGCGACAATAGCAGGATTCTGACTGCCAAGGAGGCTCGAACGTGCCTTAATGCGACGCTGCATGAGCCTACTCTCAGTTGGTGGTGATAAGCCAAACATTTGACTCAACGAATCTTTTCCCAGAAGGCGATTTTTACCGATGATCTTTGGATCTGACGAATCAATTGCTGAATTCATGGAGAATGACTTACGCCTTGGGCCTATTTCAAACTCCTCGGACGAGTGGGTGGCGCAGTGTTTGCTGGGCTCGGATAATTCACTGCTCGAGTCGGACAGATGACCGTAG
Organism: Diachasmimorpha longicaudata; assembly: GCF_034640455.1. NCBI lineage: Eukaryota > Metazoa > Arthropoda > Insecta > Hymenoptera > Braconidae > Diachasmimorpha > Diachasmimorpha longicaudata. Next base: position 5,157,695 of record NC_087240.1, read on the forward strand.
GGATGATTGTCATCATCAGTAGATGATGTTGACAATCTTGGTTCACGATTTTCTGCGAGATCATCGAGATTCATTGAAAAATGCTGGTGAACGACTCGATTCACTGCCATTGCTGACTCGGCGAAGACAGAAAGCTCGCGGGCAGAATTGTTTCTCCTGAAATCAATAAAAAAATGATTTACGTTTTTCAGTCATGAATTAGTGGAGTTAATTATCTCGTTTATCTCGTGTTATCGATTCGCTACTGAAATAATCTCTCACCTGATGATTTCCGGAGTTATGAGTGGCCTATCCCCAGCGGAAGTCGGCACAGGTCCCGGATTTACCCAAGGATGATTGAGAACGCACTCAGCGCTGAGTCGTTGATGGGCATCTTTGACCAGCAATCCACGAATGAGATCCTTGGCATCCTCCGAAATGGTCCTCCACTCACGTTCAGGAAAATCATATCTTCCTCGCTGAATGCTGATGAAGAGTGATTCCTGGCATGCCTGACAATTTTCACCCCTCTCCCAGCCACAATCAGTACCACAATTACCGTAAAATGGTGGATATCCACATAGTAGAATATACATGATAACACCAAGACTCCACAAATCGCATCGTTTATCGTAATAACTCGTTTCACCAATGAATGCTTCAACGACTTCTGGTGCCATGAATTCAGCGCTACCAACTGGTGTTAGTAGTTGGGGTGTTGCCACGGGGCTGGACAATGAATTGTTGAATTTTATACCTGAGCCAAGATCAAAGTCACAGACTTTGATTGGCGTCAATTTGTCCGGATATACGCACAGAATATTTTCAGGCTTCAGATCCCTGTGTGCAATTCCTGTTGATAAGAATTGAAATTTTTGGTTTAGTTTGAACTAATTGAGGAAACAGTCTAATCCAGTTTTAAACTAGAATTTAATACGATCTTTCGAGGAAGCAGAGATTAATTAATGAACTTCGTAACGATGTCTGTAATTACAGATTTGGGAAGAAATTCATTATTCATGTTAGTAGATGGGACGGTAGAAAAATAACTTAATTGAAGACAAACTCGCGACTGTTTAATTTGAATTTAATATCATGTTTGACGTGGGAAAAACTAATTAATAGAATTTGAAATTTTATGATGAAATTTTCGGCTTCAATTGCATCAGAATTATTTCAAAATTATTCTCTAAAATATTAAAACCACATTTCAGGAAATCTTTTTTTGTAATATTTTTGAATGGGTAAATAAACAATGAAAATGTAGTATATGAAGCAAATGTCAAAAAAATTTTCCGTGAGAATTTCCTCTCTCCCAATCTAACAATTCCTCGATAAATCCTCGACTTATTGAATTTATCCACTTCACGAACTGATTTCAATCAATTCCGTTACAATTCTAAGAACCAGAATTACTCAAGACAGAGTAAAAGGCCATTCAATACACAATGTTTTTATTTCTCCCTCTCACCTTTCTTATGAAGGAAATTCAATGCTCCAGCAATCTCCTTAACAATCTGACTGGCTTCCCTCTCACTGAAGTGAACTCGCTCCTGAATCCTCCTCAGTAATTGTCCACCATTTATTTTTTCAAAAACGAGATAGAATCTCTCATCGTCCTCAAAAAATTCAATGAGTTGAATGATATTAGGATGACCCTGACAATGATGAAATGTCTCAACCTCTTTGAAGACTCGAGTGCGAGCGTGGCTAGGTATCTTGTCGATAATCTTCACAGCATATTCCAACTCAGTGTACAAAGAGGTGCATGTTTGTACCGAGGCATAAGCTCCCTCTCCAAGTACTTCACCAGTCAACTTGTACAATTCTAAAATTTAAAATGTTCATTACAAGAGTGTGCCAATAAAATTGCAATGAAAAAATTAAAATTTCCCCCTATTTTTTAGAAGCCAGGTGAATGTGAGAACTGGGCGTCATCGATCGTAGGGATTCTAGAACGTTCTACCGCATCGCATGGCATTGAACGCGTCTTTATCGCGTTGGCAAGATGGCCTAGGTAATAGTGAGCCTACGCCAATTGTTTTGAAATTATGGAGGACATCTATAATTCTAAAAATGCGTCAGAGCATTTTGAAGATAAAAGACATGACAACTTTTGATTTTTCACAATCACTCATTCCCACAATTTTTTAAACCAATTTTGTCATCAAATATTGAGTAAATTCTGTACTATTTCGAGGGGATGAATAAAAAATGAAGTAAATAAAAAAAATCTCAAAAATAAATAAATAATCGACATATACATCCCTCGCGATTAGACAGGGACGTGGAGGGGGTGGCAATTCTGTTCGGTCATCGTCCGATGACGCAATGTGCGACCGAGTTACCGCGGTCGTGGAAAACTCATACGATACCATCACAAATACATAATTCCCTTTCTGAAAAATCACGACAATCCTAATAATTCTATTTATTTTCTGCCCACCCCCTGGTATACTTCCCCTCCCGCCCTTGCGAGCGACGTTTTGTGCAATCACCTTGGGGCCTAAATCACCGAGTTAGTGGCATTATTATTGCAATGCCGAGATGATAACGGACATGCGCCGAGTTTAAACGGCCAAAGCACTGACGTGTAAAGTCGTACATCGGGTTATGCCAACGGGAGAACGTTCTAGAAGCTGGCGGACACCGAGTATGAGCCAGATGCTGTTACAACGTTGGTGATGAATTCCTCGGATTTATGCATATCAATCGGAGTGAATAATCCTTGTGGTACATGCAAAATACGTCATTTAAATTGATAGAAACCTTGGAAGCATGACGAGACAAGTGATGAGCCTGAACGCTGCTTCCTGCGTCGTCTACGTCTAGCCTCCTCCTGTCTGGCTTGAACTGAACTCAATGATTCCCCTGTTGAAGCTACCTCCCGACCATTTGCCTCGACTGAAACACAAGTATCACAAGAAACGATTAATAGACTAATCAATGGTTGGTTTTTGCTTTATTATTTGTATTCACACGAAGTCAGACGAGGCGTCTGTAAATATAGCTAATTAATAATGGAAGAGAGGAGGAAATAATTAATAAAATAGAAAAATAACAGAGTAACTGATTATGTTAGGGTTAATTCCCTCTGTCCGCTGTCGCTTCTATAGAAATTAATTTTTCTAAACTCGTGTTCGCTGATAATGAATGGACACACGCAGAGTCAGTGCACTTGGGGTGACTTCAATGTAACAAACGAGGCATTTCATAATTGTGGGTATAAAGTCATCACCGGGTGTCTATTCTCGGATGTAAAGTTCTCTTCATCCCTTGTGGGATAAGGTGGGCGTAGGTCGGGCACATTATGGGCGCGTTCATTGACCGACCATGGAAAATACCCAGTGCACACTGACTGTCCACGAAAACTATTAATAACTTCAAACTTTGAGAAAAAAAATGAAACCAGCGATGCTCATGATTTCCCTAAGACTCACACTAAAATCAGAGCTCCATAATTTGTTTTTTAATTGTAAAATTAATTCTGAGGGAATTAAATTTCTGAATTTCTCCCTAATCGAATGTGTATGATTAATTTTATATCGGAATAATAAATTCGGAGTTGTGGATTAAACTTTTAACGAGTGGAAAAAAATATAAAAAATTCCGAGTCAATTTTTTAAAGTTTGGGAGAGTCAACGAATTTTTTTAATGAATAAAAAAAATAAATGGGCGATGGTCGGAGGACTCAGACAATAAAAATAAAATTCAATCGAAAAAAATATTTTCCAATGACCAATTAAAGAAGCATTCTGCAACATTTTATGCATTAATATGCATTTTATTTTATGACTGTTCGCTTCGGTCCGTAAAAATGCCAATTTTTCAATTTTTTTTTTTGGACAAACGTTCGCAATAAATTCAGCACACCTTCACGTGCTAAACCGGCCAACCTCAGTGTAAAATACTGTGTATAGCAATCACCATTGTATGCATATCTATCAAGAAAACCATCACTCACGAGTCATTTAGCTCCACTAAGGAGTGAGCGTCATCGTCGTCGTTGCGTGGGTTAAGGAGAAATCGGACGAAACGAGAACACAAGACATATTGATAACTGTATCGAGTCGATTCGAAGAGGACAGACGATGCATACAAATTTCTATGCACGTTCACACACATTTTCCCAGGTAAAATCACAATTAACCATCTCCTGGGGATTCTACTAGGTCGTGATTGATCATAGCATAATGAGGGAGTGATTCATCGGTGTCCATCGATGGTATCGTACACTGATGGCCTCGAGACACATTGAGTCGTTCTCCAAAAGCAGAATTGTCTTGACTCTTAAAAAATTGTTCATTTTTTCCGGAAAAATCAATTACATATCAATTAAAATCCGAGAATTTTTCTAAATTTCCGCCCCTGAATGACACTCACACCCTCTGCTCTGCAAAATTAATAGTCAGCTGTCTATGAAATTTCATTTTTTTTTCATGACAGCGTTCCAACTGTCCCAATGACAGAAAATTAACACTTCTTGTTAATCCCAGTGACAGATACACTTCATCCCCTCCCACAAATTTTGTCAATGTAATGTATACGCGCGATATTTTCGTACATCAGTTGCTCACCGTCGAGAGTTCAATGACTGGCACAGAAAAGGAACGGCGCCATCTCAAACGCCCGAGATATGCAACTAAGATAACGTCTCCCTGTTATTGCAATTCTAATGCACTGTTAGAAATAAAAAAGAAATGATGTTCCATAGACAGTTCAGTCATTTTTCCGAGAGACATCGAAGTCCATTGACGTTTACGTTAAGAAAAAAAAATGAAACCCCCGTTAATCAATTTATTTATCATTTTTTCAAAGTATTTGATTAAAAATTTCATTGTCACCGTAATTTTTTCCCCCTCAATTAAGAATTCAATTTTCATTATGATAATTAAATGTTGAAAGCTGGCGACTCCTCGGCAATTTCCACAACCAGTAGTTGAGATTTTCAATTAATTACCGCTCCTCCTGGGTCTGATATTTCCAGGTCAATTGATTTTTCATTAAAGTGGTTTTTCCCCTCGATCTGATCGGCTTCAATACTGTCTAATGAAAGAGAAATTCTGTACCGTCGTTTCCGGCATATATGGTTGAAAGGAAATGCGTAATTTCACGCTTGACCTTTGTCTATGCAGCGATTGATGTTGACAAGAGAGAAATAAAAAAAATTTATCCTCGGGGTGAACAGCGTGGAATAGCATTGTGGTGTACGTGCAGAAACGCTCGACTATGGGACAACTATATTTAAATTTTCAACGATTTAAGTCATTAAATTGATCCGAGAAGCTTATACGAAGGCTCTCATTGTTTGATTTTCTCCACTCTCAAGGATATCTCGTGGAGTTTTTCACCCGCTCATGATTATGATTGTTGAGATAATATTCATGCTGTGGCATTGAGTGAAACGGATTAGAGATAAGGGGCCTCGGCCAACAACCTTCGGGGGAGAATTCGAAATAAATAACTGACCTGAGTCAATGCTTGTTGACGGATATTTTTGTTTTCACGGTGAATGAGAGGGAAATCAATAGCTGATGTTATCCGTGCTGTGGTTTAATAATTTATAAATGAATAAAGGAAGTCTTGTTGGAAGTTGATGGGTGAAAACAGCGGATAATTGGAGAGTTGCCCTCGGAAAACATGATAAATACCATTTTCATATTAAATTGAAAATTTATATTCGTGAACAGCGAGAATATTTTTTTCGGCTCGTTGTTGCGAAGGGTTAACAAACTCTTCCTGTTTAAATCAGATAATTGCCGAGTAATCTACGTTTTGGTAATATGTAATTATTATACGAGTGACGTTAATCTTGAAACATCACAAGGAAGTTGTGGATTGATTGAATAACGATCTGAATGATGTAATTATAAAATTTTGTTGATTGTTTGGATGATAACACTGGATGGATCATTACTAGGAAATTAATAAGGAAACAGGTCGTATGAATAATCACGATATAATATTATTACTCTCTGGGTAATTATTACCATAATTAGGCAACAGTTGATTGTCTCCAAAAGTTGAATGTGTAATCAACACTGTGAGAAGATAATTGAAATTTCATGGACGTTTAATTGAATTATTTTTGATGAGTGAAAAACAATCGATCGAGAGAACGAAAAGAAAGGAAATTCAGTATTCTTTGAGCGAAAATTTGATAAAAACAATTCTCCAAGCAATTTTCCGTTTACCATAGTTGTTATTTGTCAAAGCCATATTTTCTTTACTACCTCCAATTAACTATTGTGATATCGTCACTTGGACTTCGGTGATAAGTAAATTTATGGATTTTAGTTTGTCCTTTAAAAATGAATGTGCCCATGATTTTATCTCTGAACTATCAGTCTCATGCATCAATGTCACACAGGTGGTTTAACACTGCAAATTGTCGATACTTCCCTATTCCATGATAATGTCCCGAAGTAATTGATCATTTAATCTCCAAATTCATGATATTCAATCCATCGTCGTAATTAATTTACAGCACCAATGCATTGGAAACGTAAAATTATTTTTATAAATTATTCTTCTACATAAAAAAAATATAAAAGTTATTATGATTTCAAGGAAAACAAATTCAAAGTTTAAAGGCCTCTCTGGTCCTTAAACCCTCGTCTCTGAAGCCCCGAAATAAATGCAATTACACCGGTAACGTAATACGTGTACAACAAATAATCCAAATACGTAACACAAAGGACCAAGTGGTTCACTCGTAAGTTATTTATGCGAAAGTTTGGACATGCGCAGGGGGCCCTATTCCCTTATTTCCCCTTATTCGTATCCCACCGTTGCTCGTACGATCCTTTGTCTTGGTTACCCTACCAGCTTTTCCCTTCTTTGTCACTTCCCTAGATTTGGAAGCACGGGATGCCGTATCGGTTATAAATACTCTTTGTCCTTTTCCGTACATCTCGAACTATTCACGTTGCATTTCCTTTGTGCTGGAAAATCCGTTGGAATATCCAGACAAGAGTGAGAAAACCGAAGATTCAGCGACGAAAAAAATCCTGGGTCATTAATTTTAGGAGCTCAAAAAGTTGGCTTCAATCGTCAATGTCTGGTGAACTAATGATCCGATTTGGATGAATGACATCTCGTTTTGAAGAATAATAAATACGCTGGGGTTGAGCAAAAAATCAGAGAGTTCTACTCTGCCGTTATTGAATTATGGGAGAATTGGCTGGTTGCTTGTCAACCTGGCCCTTCTTGAAATCCCTTCTCCCTCAGGTGAATCGCGGAGGGTTCTAGAAAGTTGTAGAACCGCTCAGACCGGTATACAGTGTATTTCCAGCAGCACGAAAATTCCCCAGAACCTTTTAAGATGATCCGGGTCAATATTAAATCGCTGGGTTTTAAAAAATTGGTATCAAATTTCCAAAGAAACGCAGGAAAAAATATATTCCAGCATTACGAAGAACGCAGGAAGTGGATATTTCCCATTGGTTGCAAACACTCTTTGTCCTTTAAGGATAAAATGAGAGTTCAGAGAAAAAATACTTCAGGGGTCACGAATCTTTGGAGCACAACGATTATTTCCACTGGGATGATTCCAGTTTCATCTCAGAGGCAAAAAAATCTCTTGGACTGAAGAAAAGGTCGAGGAATTGGACTCGAAAATTCTCAAATTAACATCGTTCAATAAAATTCTCCCACAGTGATCGGTAGAAATAATTTCAAAATTTTCTAACTCCAAATTTGAAGAGTAATTTTCTACCAGGCAACATAATACTCCCAATTAAAATATTTTAGACACCGAAAACCCATTACTCGTAAAAATAGATTCCCCTAAAAAACTCAAATTCCCGTAAACCGACGAATTTACAATTCTCCGAATAAAAATTACCCAAGTAATAACAAGTCTCAGCAACTGCCAACAATTGTTGCCAAAACCCAGCATCACTTACCTACATCACAAGATAAATGCGTAATGCTCTGTTTTCTATTTATGTATCTCGTATTTTCCCCCTCAGACCATTAAAATTTGTCAATTCCCATTAAATCAAATACCCAGAAAAATTCTCAACTAGTACACGAACTGAATAATTAACCGGAGTGATTCCCAGCTTGTTTTGAACCGGCTCTAACAAAACAAAAATGGCGACCATCAGACAATACCCGAGCCTCTCCCTCCACCCGAATCCCCAGGTGTTGGTAAATTCGGAGGGATTCCTGTTTAGATAGAAACGAGAACGAAGTAAAGAAAAGAATTGAAAAAAGTCTTACCTCTGAGAGCGTCCTGACGCCCGTCCTCCCTCTCCTCCAGTATTTTTTCGACCATATTGCCGGCACAAAATGACGTCAGAAAGACAATCTAAAGACGTTATAATTGATCTCTCCCTCAACAACAAATATATCCTGAATCTTCTTAGTCCCCTTCTGCACCGGTATTTATCGTTTAATAATTGTAAAAAAGTCAGTCGTTATATACAAAAAAAACTGCCCCTCGACAGGGTAGTTTTTTATAAACTGATACAACAACGAGTGTCCCACTAATTCCCGTATATCCAGTAACTCTTCCCCAGGGTAATCAAGCAATTCAGCTGTCCAAGACAATGATCAGGAACATCACGGGCTCAACCGTTGTACATCAGTGTATCACAGATAAATAAATATATAAACCCTATCTAGAAATTCGCCATTCGCCTGATGAACTCGATGACTGATTAACTCTTTCTTCTTATTAAAAAGCGAACATCAACACTGTTTCCCAACGAAACACTCGAGTGATATTCATAAATTCTTCATCAATAAATACTATCACAGACTTTGACACAACACTTTCACCCCGACGAAATGTGAAATAAAATCCGTATCAACGGACAATATTCGCCTGTATTATCAATCTATTGACTATCTCCGCCCCTCCTCAACAACCATCCGCTCTTTCTTCCTTCAGCTCTCTTCACCAACTCAGCCGAGTCTCCTCACCAAGTGTGACGATGTTAACCTTCACCTCCGAATGAAAATGATATCTCCAATTCCTCGAGCAATCCAATACCCGAAGAATCCCCCGATTCAGAACAATTGATATCGATGATGTTCTATCGATTGTTCAGACGAATCCTGAGATGTTGATTTTATATTGCGATCACACAGCCTCTCGCACAAAAGCGTTGAATGGGCTCGGAAGCGCATTAAAAATTCACCGGCTAACACATCTGGCCTAATCTTGACGTTCACCTTCCCTCACTGCTCAGTACTCGGCAGTTGGTTTCCGACTGAGCTCACCAAAATGGCCACCGACTACTGGCCCCTCGCTCGGTAACACTCCTCCGTCCCCTCAACCTCACCCCACAAGTCTATCCCCACCGCCACCAGTCGCCCCGGTACATCTGATGTTTTCGTTTTGTCCCGTCGAGGAAGAGGCTGTTGGTGTCTCTGTTCCTGACCCCTGGGGAACAAATGTTCCATCTCTTTTCGGCGCAGACTCCCACGTTTCCGACCCTCGCCAACGCCCTCTCTACACCCGTTATGAGACTCGAGTCACGTAGGCTACCATTTTCCCCCCACTACCCGACCCACTGGCGTTTACATTTCTCTCTTTATTTATTATTTTTTTTCCTCCGTTGGTCGTCCTTTGTTGGGGGACCATTTCGCATGATGCAAAACCCGCATCATATCCACTGTTCCAAGAACGTGATTAATTCACCTGGAATATTCAGTTCGGTGTGAATCACGAGGTTTCGTAATTATAATCGATGGATGATTGGTCGGTGTTTGTTTGTTGGGTTTGTTGGTCACCCGGGGTCGGTGCCCACTTGATCGTCAGAGCTGACGAAATTTTTTTCGTTGTTGAAATTGACTGGGATTTTTTTTACCGAGAAAGGGTTATCTCCTTCGTGGTGATATGAACTTTGATACTGCGTATGAGTCGATTGATTGTATTATTGTTTTTTTTTGTTGGGGAAAGGGGGTCCGGGCGGGGGAGGCGATTCAGGGGACTCGTACGATCGTGATTAATTCACCTGAAATATTGGATTCGCATGAATCACGGTTTCGTAATGATGGACAGATGATTGTTTGTTTTTTTGTTGGTCACGGGGTCGGCGGCCACTTGATCTTGAAAAATGACGAAATTATTTTGATTCTTTAATTTAATCCGTCGTAAACGTTCGGAATTTTTTTCAACCGAACGAGCTATCTCCCTCGTGCTGATATGAATTTTGATATAATGAGTTGAGTTGATTGTTCAGGAGCTACCGAACAAATCTTATTATATTAATTGCCTTTTTAATGATTTCTCCTCTGACTAAATGAGAATTCGTTCATCGTCGGTCTGAGTCGCTTAATTTATTTATCAGTCCAGTTGTTAATCTATTCAACTGTCATCTGTCAAGTTCTGGAAAAAAGTTCAGGGAAAACAGTTTGTTCGACTGATCATCCGAGTTCCACATCGAGTTCCCCTTTAATTCCCCGAAAGATAATGAGAATCGAGTGCCTCATATCCAGTGAAGGAATATTAGATTGTTTTGGAGTGCGAGAGATGCGCGCGCAGATGACGTTGGCCCACGTATACATCTGCGATCATGTGAGATGAAGAGAGATCGACGAAGACGCGAATGAACGCGATCATACGTTATCTCTGTCCCGGTCTATCCCGGTCTCTCGCTCGCGAAACGCATGCGCAAATCGTATCGGTGAAAAACATGGCAGGCCAACACACCGATTTTGTTTTTATTCCTCCGCTTGTATGTAGATGTTCTATTTATTCGCCTCGTCACATACACTACACACTGGGAATTCGTCGGTTGCGATGCGCGTACAGAGACACGATTGTAATTTGTAAATGAGAAGGATAGAAGTGGGGATGAGTATTCGGAAGGAAAACAAATAGGTGGTGTGTACGTGTCCCTTAGGTCACGGAAATTTAACCGCAGGAGACAGTCTCAAAGAATTTTTCCGAGGCAAATTAAAAAAAAAATTCTAATGTTGTAAATTGAAGTAAAAAAAAATTGGAATGATTTATTTAAAATTATTCCAAGATCAATTGGTCGTGGAGATGCTAATGCGTCATGTCACCTGTCATATGACTGTCAGTGATGGGAGCAGGACGAGCCAATTGTGACAGATGTCACGATTCGGTCATTTTTCGGTTTCATGGCACTTCACCCCTTTAAACGCCCCTCATTTAGAATAATTTCCCGTAAATAAATCCCTCCCACAGGTCCTAGTCGTCCTAATCCTCAAGGTTCTACCCGATCCTCAGACCAAAACCACAGATTTTGTACCTGTCGTCCAATCAAGTAATAATTACCTGACCATCCCTCAACATCCCTGAATATATACGACACTACCTTACTTGAATCAGTTACTTAATTACCGATTAGTATTAGGTACCGCCCAATGTCCCATGAACATCGTACTCCAGAATAGTAAATAGTTAATATTTGTGCTTTTATAAATGAACTGGAGATATTAAAAAATATTCAATAAATTGACATAAAAAATTCTCTTCGCGATCATGCGACTTGTCTTGATATCGCACCGCTGATAACCCTCGTCTATGAAAATTAATACCGAATGTCCTTGAGTATTTGCCACCGATTATACCAAAAATGACGAGAATCAGTGAATCTATCGTACGACGTTGCCACACGCACAGCCAAAGTCAAGGTTAAGAGGAAGCTATGAAGGTCACCGAGGGGACGATATCGAGTTTGGGGATCTTAGTACTATATGTATATACTTTGTCATGTGTACATTTCCCCCTACTGCAACGTATTTCCTCGGATGCGTTAGAGAAATAAGATGTCGAGTTAATTCTAGATCTGGAAAACATTAATTAATCCTTTCCAACCGACTTCACTAATATATTCCTTTCATCGCAAAGAAGACCGGTGACTTCCGGGCTAGGGGAGAACCCCATGATCCTTAAAAATAGAATTCTCTCTTGATCTCAAGAGGCCGATGGATAAAATTGTTCCCCTTCTAGTCCATTAGAACTCGTCCCACTGGCTGATACATCTGGTGTCAGTATCTGATTGTCTTCAGATACGGAAGTTTCAAAAGTCTTCATAACTTTAACTGGAAATAAATCCCCAGAGGCGAAGGAAATTTTGAAATTTTCTTTTCTCAAAAATCCAATTTAAAATCGGGAATTACTTCTAATTTTCTCATTAAAGTTTCTAATGATTTGTTGTAATTATCAATTTTGAAGTTAGAGTACCAAAAATCTTCAGGAAAAATCGGTTTCTAGGAATTTTGAATGTAACTGTACTCAGTGAAATGCCCAAGGGCTGGGAAAACCAGAAAGCAAATATAAAGTTCTTGTTATATATGAGGCATATACTATATGTCCACTCGTACATTTCTCTTGCTATATTTACGCTTCAAGAATAAAGTAACCGCTGCAGGAGGCTCACTTCACTCTCTCCAAATATCTTCCTATTGCAATTTTAAGGAAAATTTCTCTTCTGGCTGAGTGAGGAGGGGTTTACCATCGAGGTTTCAATGAGTCCAGTGGGATAATAAATCAATTAATTCGTGATAGTACCGCACCTTGAAAAGTCGATCGTAAAGTCGACGTTTGTTTTTTTATTGGTCTCTCTAGAGGAACAAGGAGACGAAAATACGAGGGCTTCGAGGGGAGAATTTAAAGGGACCAGGATGTGCGCAGTAGTTTTATATAGTTCGGGATGTGGGACAGGGGGAAAGGGGGAAGGGTTGATATCGCGAATGGTGACACGATCTTCTGTACTGGGTTTTTAAAGGGGAGTGAATAGACTCCTGTTAGTCGTTGACTATAATAATAAAAAATAAACTAAAATTGTGGAAAAATAGCTTTTTTTTTTACGAGTGTGGAAAGAGAATTGGGAATTGGGAAGCAATGAATTTTTTTCAAGTAAAAAAGAGGAATAAATAAATAAATGTACATAGCACCTGTCCCGAAAAATCATTTGAGATTAATGAAGAATGTTTTTGTTGATGCAGCACGAGGGGAAAAAATTACAGGAGAATGCAGAATGCAGTGACTCCAATCGGATGTTCAAGTAGTGGCAACAACGCTTTTTGATTTATGGCAACAGCGAAGGGTATGGGATAGGCGACTCCACAGTAATCAGTGGGATCGTATTATTATGACAGATAATTCAACCAGGGGGATAACTACGCAGTTCGACGTAGAGAGTATTCCATAAGTTAGGAGGGATATTTTGGAGAAACTACTAAGTTCGTTTTGGGGCTTCATTAATTAAAATTCAAATTTTTCACAGGGAAAATCGCGAGGAAAGAAGTTTGATGAGTGGACTTCATTGATTGGTTATTTATTGAGAGGTCAATGAATAGTTTAGTGGGGCTATGAAGAAATAATATAAATGAGTAAATAAATATTACTGACAAATTCGAAATATTTATTATTCACGTTGAGGTATTGAAGCCAGGGAAACGGTTTATTATTGGAAAATGCGGGACAATTTTTCATCGAGGGAAAATCCCGACATCTGTGTTTATAAACAAAGATTCTAAGATTTAGAATGGATTAGGAATGCTCCACATTGCCTGACGCTTACCCAACAAAATTAAAAACATAAATAAATAATCTACTCGAATAGATCGACCTGCATCCGCTGGTAGAAAATTATTCTTGAATTATTTCGTCGAACTTGAGCAATTTAATTTGAAATTCAAATCAAGTCCCGAATTTGAAAAACCCGAAGGTGTTTATCACTTGTAAATAAATATTTTTTCCAGTAAAAAAAATATTTAGAGCGCGAAAAAATCGAAGCTATCAACGTGTCGTAATTTTTCAATTGAATTCACTGAATTGTTCATCGGATTTTTATTCTGCATTTATTTCAAAAATGGGTTTAGGACGCTTCCAGTAAGTCAGATTTCATGTTTCATTTCCGGTGATATCCGAAGAGGAATAAATCTGGAGGTGTAGTGACAGACTAATAAAAAAAGTTTTTTTCATAATAAAAAAAATCAGCAAGTTTTTTTTTCCACGCTGAGTCATCGTGTTAGGTTGATATCAGTAAAGGAAGTAATAGGCAATAACTTTCACGGGTGGCTTATGGAGGCACAGTGTTCGTGACCACAGAGGCCAGAGAGTTTCATCATGAGTCATAGAAGTTTACAAGTACTTGAGATAATAAATTTAACATTATGGGATTGCGGAAATTCCTGAGGAACTGACAACAGCCATTTGCGCCCGATTTTGTCGGCTCAACGAGACTAAAACGTTAATTAATTACCATTCAATGGCGATTTAAAAAAATCATTCCGCCTCAATTCAGCCCCGAATGATTCATTTTTTAGTCATGTCAATTATTAATGATGGGTGATTAATATTAATTATGCGGCTCTGATAGACAGACCTGTGCCAAATGAAAAATCCACCGCAAAATAATTCTCTGGCAAAAAAAATTATTTTCTTGGCAATAAAAAATCGAATATTTAAAAAAATGGAAAATCTATTGACACAACTCACCGGTCAGTGGTGTTGCTGAGTCTTCGCTACCTCCTGGAGTCTTTCCTTGCTTCTCAATACTGTCATTCACCGCCGGCGTGTCCTCATCGTCCATCTGAAAAACCTTAAATACAATATCCCCATTAATAACTTCATTATTTCAATTAACATGAAGGGGCCGCTCCATAATTTCCGTTTTTCTGGAGGAAATTAAATGGTGAGTCAGGCTCGCAAGTGTGCTGATTCTCATGATTAATCCAGAACAACAGATAATTAAAAAAAAACAGCTGATCATACAGAACAGTTGTCTCTCCTCATTCTCATTCTTATCTTTCAATTTACCACATTTCGCATTATTTTTTAATTAAATAAGCGAAACCAGTTTTTTCCAATTCCTGGGTTTTTGTTTACCCTTGAGTATCTCATGTTTCTTTTATTGTTAATAATTTTCCAGCTTTTCTTATTGCGTTGAGCCCCGAAGGTCTCTCGAATGTTATCTAAATTGTTTCCCATATTGTTCGCAAATATTTCGTACATTCTGGGGAGTGAGGAATGATCGGTAAACAGCCAATTATCAGTCAAATTCGTTCTAATGTTCAAATGCCCCAGGAAAACGAATGCAGGAATTTCTCCCACTTTTTGTAAACAATTTCCAGATACAAAAAAAAATGTTTGAATGAAATAAAAATTCGTCTGTAGTTCAGACATGAGTTAAGATGTTTGGACACCTGTTCGTCCGAAATTCCAACAAATTTTCATTTCATTCAGACGTTTTTTAGCGTCTGAAAACTGTCAACAAGAGTTCTGCGACATTCAGACATTTTTTATTGCTATGGAAAGGTAAACCATTGCCAAGAGCTGTCCATCAACTCATAAATCAATCGTTTGTTAAAAAATTAGGGAAAACATTTTCGGCCAAAAATTTATTCCCTCAATATTCTACACAGATCCAAAAATTTTTGTCTGCACTCGTGAAAGAAATAACTGCACTTCTTTCCAAAAATACTATTCGTCCTGTGGGAGCTTTAAAGCACTAGCTGAAGGGGAATCAAAAATCTCTCCTCAATTATTATGGTACCCTCCAAAATCTGAATCCCGGTGATCCACGTGTCCAGATCTCCTCTTTTTTTTTTAATTTCCCATTACGCCGTATTATAAAAATGTTACGAGTGGCGGGTTCAAGGACATGCGAAATACGCGCAAAAAAATTCATCGGTGTCTGCATTGCTCGAGGAACAGGTAACAATATTACATGCATGCGCAAATAAAAGCCGAGGGGAGTTGAGTTAAAACCGGTCCTCCCCATCGGCAAGAGAGAAAAAAATAAATAAAAATAGCCCGAACAAGTTATTGTTAGTATTCCAAAACTTCCATCGATTACATCTGCTTTTTTTTCATCGTTGAAAGCACGTGTGCGGGACCCACGCACGTTGCGCAGTGATTTAATCCCTGGATCATTCGATATCTTCGAATCAGTCGATTGTACTGAGCACCAATCGGACAATTCTCGAAGATAAAGAAACCATGGGTGGGAATATGGGAGTGATAATGAATTGTCAGTGTAATCTGACCACATGGGGCCCTCCCACCCCCGTGATTCCCAAGGAGAAACGATCAAATTCATTTGGCGAATTAACGCATAGGAAAATTCTGCGAGTTGCGTAATCAGCGAGTGTTTTTTTCACTAGATCCAAAAAAGGCGCACTTTTGGTTATGGAAATTAGTAGTTGATTAATCCAGTTTGATTGGCAGACCGATTACCGGTAACAATTTGTTTTTTTTTTTCAATTTTTTATCGAAATTTGAAGTTGAATTTCGTAACAAAATGAAACATTTGAAATTTCCCGGTCTAATATAAACCGGAATTAAGGAAAAGCGCGCGAAAAATCGCGATAAATCGAATTTTTTGAATCTTCTATTAGAGGTCTCGTGTCCGACCCAAATGATTGACGTTGACGAACGGGCCAAGTTTCAAACTGCCCAATTATTATTATTATTATTCGATATATTGAGGAGAGATACTCTAGTCGTGATTTGCAGCATGAGAACTTGGATCGTTCGACTTTGACGACTTGGGAATATTGCTGGTGGTTATTTACTGACCTCGTCTAACAACGCAACTATCTACATAAAGTCACGCGAATACATTCGTTGATGTCTACCGGAGGCGGACAATAGACAGCTACCACTAACAACAATTTACATTTGAAGTGTTATTGCATTTTGACCTCAGACGAATTTTATTGAATACCTTGACATCGCAAATACGACGTTAGAAAATGATTCCCGATGTGTCAATTATTTAACGATAAACATTTATAGACTGAGATAGTCACATAAAATGTCGATATTCTAATTCGCTAATGTTCATAGATAAAAAAAATATAAATATCCTGAATTTTTAATGAGTTGAAAATAATATTGAAAGACCGGTGACTCAAATTAATTTGATTAAATTTGAAAAATGTGAATAGTAATGCCAGTGATATGATGTGTATTTTTAATAATATCATCCGACAAATAGTGGGAATTCAGTTGACGTAAATCTACTTTTTATTTCTAATGAATTTGAAGGGACGATAAAAGACGCTCAAGGCCTCTGATATCCACCAACGAATGCAGTCTCTCGACGTGTTGGACTGTGATTTGTATTTCATGAAGCATTCTTCCGCAACTTGAACGTGTGAGTGGGTAGAAAATACTAGAAGTTGTTCGAGAGGAACAACACCTCAGAACCGAGGAGGGGGAAATTAAAATTCATTGCGGGGTTGAAGTGGAGTTCTCTGACCAGAAAAACACATTAGTGTAGCTGAGAGATGATTGGAGTGTCGCATGATATGTTGTAGTCGATAGTGGAATTAGAATGGAAAATTTTAGATGTTTTTTTTTTATTTCAGCGATAGTGGATACGGGACAAGTTCTGGGTGATTGAAAACATCTTGAAAATTGCGTCATTGAATGAGCCTCTAAACCCAGCGTTATCAAACCGTGTGACATATTTTTTAACGATTTTCTGGGGCTTTTTCAGTTCTGCTGATTTTTTTTACTTAACAAAATGGAGAACCGGCACATTTTTTCTCGTGATAATATTTCAGAATAGTTTGCAAGTGATTAAAAAATTTTTTCATTGTAACGACGCACTAGAGTTGTGATGAAGATTTACTGCTGAGTACAGAATGATTTTTTTCATGATTTTTCATCAGCTTTTGACCAAAAGGCGATTTTTATGGATTTTTTTTTTCAAATGAGTGTTCTCATTTTAAGATATAAATTAAATTATGTAGATTAAAAATATTCTGACAAATTGCTCGGTATTATCCACCAATAATTAAACAGCAGCTCATTGAATTAAAAAAAGCTCTGTCAAAAATATTTTTTCATCTCCCTGAACTTCAAATAAATCGAAGTAAAAATGGGGGAAGCATCGGGCATGCTTAATCCCCAATTCCAATTACATATGACGCATTGTATCACCTGAAGTGAGGATTGCCACACATCGACAGATAGTAACACCAATTTTACGTAACAATTGTTAAGCCCAAGGAGTACAACGCTCTTATTCACCTAAATCGGTGCTTGCGTGTAAGCCATGACGTGGCTGTGATCGATTTTCATTATTAGATTAATCAATATGGCTCTTCCTATGCATAAGTCTCATCACCTTGACCGATATCGAACCGAGGGATGTTTTCTTATCTAACGCATTTGCAGTGTCAATTACATCATTTAAACTAGATTTAAAATCGATCCCAGATCCCAGATTAGCTGTTTGTCTGAAAGCCTGTCCCGGACTGTAGATTGCGATTTTTGTTTGTTGTCATCGGCACTGCAAGTCCTCTGCAAATGATATAAACAATGGAGGTATGATGAACCCGGCTGATAAAGTCAAAATGGAATTATATCTCAATGATTCTCGTAACTAATACTTTAATACTTTGAGAGATTGCAATGGGAGAAGATTCTTCGATGATAAATGAATTGCTGATATGAGCAAATGAGTCTTCTGGGAAGACATGGGATTATTCTGTTGGGAACTGAGAAAACTAGTGACTCAGGAGCCGCTTAATTTGATAAATCGAACGCCCCGAGAACAAAAAAAATTCGGAAATTGATCAATTCATCCGGTTAAACCTATTCCCCGGATGGTAATCGATTCGATGCTCATGTGGAATTGTTTCTATGAAAGAAAATCGACGATAAAGGTCTCGAATGGAATAAAAAATTTTTTATTGATGACATTTTGCCACCAGTCACTGAATTACGAATGAAACACTGAAAACCTATGAAAATCCACTCCCAGCTCTAACTCAATTACGCCCAAGAGCGAAAGTAGAAAGAAAAAGCTTCTTAATCACTTCTCAAGGAAATCTCTGGCGTCACAAGTTCATATTTATCAGGAGATTGATTGAAATTGAGTAATACCATACCGAAATGAAAAATTAATTATTCTCCGTCACATCAAAGCTGCCAATTTACCACGCTATCACCGCACCACAAGATAACTTGAGTATTGAAATTGATATGCAACAACTAACGACCAGAAAATCTCCAATTTTAATCCCTCACAATAACACGCGATGAGATAGGTGAGTAAATTTAAAAATAAAAAATTGCGGAAAAAAAATATCCTCGTAAAACGCGATATAACTTCGCATGAAAACTCAGCATTTATAGTTTTGTTTTTCACTCCAACATTACTGATTTTTTTTTACAACTTTTCATTTCAATTTTACATCCTCTTTGATGGAACTCCCAAGAAATTGTCAATTCCCATACAATTCGCGAATGACTCCCAAACCATTCGCCAATCTGATCCTTTGGCTCCATAAAAATAGTAAAAATATCAGAAAATTTCTATTGACAGTGATGATCACTAAAAGCTGACAATGATTTATTTCGTCTTTGTTCCCCTTGAATTTAACAGCGCTCGTAGAGATAAGAAATAGAGGTCTATTTTAGTGAGTTGTAAAATGATTCAACTATGCAAAATAAAGTTGAAGGTCTCATGCTGTTTACGCATTCCTGGGACTATCCTCATACACGATTCATGTGTGTCCACACCTTTCTCTTCCTATCACCATTGGATACAATGTTGCATTGTGATGCAGTGTATATCTACCTTCTCCTCCTCACTCCCCCCCCTCTCCATGCCGGTGTTGGCATTTTGTATTATTGCAATGGATTTGCGCTCATAAACATGTAATGCTAATGAATATCACTGTTGACGAGGTGCGTTTCGTTTGCATGCAACAACGTTGAGAAGATTGAGGAGAGGCATTCGTTTAAACTCAAGTTTATGACGACAGAAATATTCTGACGAAATGCCTTCAAACGATCGTTTTGCATGGTTGAAGTAATATAACTGCAGTACATTTCAGTCATTGGAAATAACGATAAAAAAATAAATGGCAATAGTCGTCTTAAATTTTTAAGTTTGGCCAATACCACAAGTTTCTCATTTCATTCAAATTTCGCGAGAATAACGAAAATACCATCAACATCCGGTAGAATTGTTCATTTGAATTTAACGAGCTTTATGCGATCATGTATTCGTCTAGATCCGATAAATCTATTAATAATGTTTTTTTTATCGATTGATGATGGATTACTCCATCAAAATAAATATTCTTGTGGATAAAAATTAAATTAATGTTCAGATAGTGAAGCGAACGAATGCATTAGCAAGTAATGACGCCGCGTTGGTGGATTGGGTTCTAATGAAATGTTTCCCGGCAATGTCAATTATTTGGTTAATATAATTAAGACGATGCCATGGGAAGAAGCTACGAATTCACAAACGATAGTGATTTATAGTAAAAATCTAGGTGAACTGGATAATTAAATTATCAGTAGATGATTGATGGAAATATTAAACCCTGGACTGACATATCATTCGTGATAGAATGGAAAATGCCCCCAATAACAACAATTACAATCTGACCATGGATGACTCGACAGCGCAATTTACCCGGAAAACACAAGGTATGTGTACTTAATGTGCCGTAACCATTCCCATAAATACCGAATAATCTTTTATGCTAAACTCTTCGCATTTGCCTGTGTTTCCCCTGTCAGTCAGCACAACAAAACCGGTTTTGCAATTTCAATTAGCCTATCATTATTCAAGATTCTCCCATTTATCCTACAATGTAGCATCAACCAACAGTTCATACATTGCGACAATAACAGACGACTTCTTAAACAAGTGCTATTTTATTTAATTCTTTAATGAAAATTATTATTCTGCAAAAATGTGGAAAATATTTGACAATATGAGCCTTCAATCTCAATCGAAGATCCCTCTTGCACAACCACCTTTTAAAAACATCGACAAAAACCCATTAATCAGTCTAAAGATAGATCAATCGTAAACAGAGTTATTTGAGATAATCTCTTGAGTGTTTTCTCCTCCAGCAATAATTGAAATAAAAAATTGATCAACATGAGGCGAGATGAATCGATCGATCAGTCAATCCGGTGCTTTGTTTTAGGGGGGAGTTGGAGTATAATAAAGCTAATAAATAATACGATAGTGCGCTTATCACTCTTCAAACCAAGGAGTGTACCATTGCGTTTGAAAAGCGATATTTGTTGATAATTGTAAAGGCATGTCCCTGATAACGTTCGTTAGGACGATTTAACATTATGTAAGTCGTTTTGCAACATCTTTCGGGTATGTATTGAACATCGTCCCAGTCCAAAATGCCCAAATGGACAAATCATTAACGGATCTGTGGCGTTGTATTCGCTCACGATCGTTCGGGCAGAATAAATGTCAATCCCTTCAATTTTACGAACAATCATGGAAATATTATTGTTATTGATCATCTGGTTCGCTGGTACTGTTGTTTGTGTAGTGTTGGTGACGTGAATGGAATGATTATGACAATGCCATGGTGCTCTGTGACAAGTATAACCGGAGCTAATTGTCATGGACTGGAGTATATCAACAAAAAAATTACGAGAATTCATTTCAGAAAAAAATATAGATAAACAATGAAGTGATTTACACGTAAATTAAATTTATAAGTAAATTTAATACTTTGACCTCTGGTTTCGAAACTTTTGTCGGAACAACAAATATGTTAAATATTAAATTAAATACTCGTTTAGAGATTAAAAATTATTGCGGATAATTTTTCGTCAATAAGTTGTGAAGCAAAATTTGGTTCCCTCATTATTAATGTGGAATTGCTATTTTATTTAAATATCATTAGCTATTATTAGAAAGAAATTAATAATAAAATCAGACATTATGCGTAATGATAATAATAATTTTGTACTTTTACGAATTTTATAAATCTTCAAGCGAAATATGAAACAACCACGAGATGTACCTTTATCGCTGGGGTTTTAATGTTAACGCACTTATCTACTACGCATTAACTATATTTAATCTCGTTCAGAAGAGACACCTGGAGATGTTTGCCACGTGTCGCCGATTGTTAAGATATTTTTTAATACTGAAGAGGTTTATTCCTGTTGGAATATTTCGTTCAAAACCCATCGGAAGTAAAAATGTGAAATGTAATTGAATGACGTTGAAAAATGGCTCATCTCCAGGGAGCAATTGAACACGGTAACCCTGAATGAACCGATTAATCATCGAATGAAGAGATGATGTGAATTGTGGATTAAAAAAAAATATCGACCTACAATTATTTCTATCTATCATTTCCACGAAGCTACTCGATCGTTAAAGATAATCATCGTATTGCATCAAAGGTGGGTCATTGCACTCCACCGGCCTTGGGTCTATGTGATGGTTATAAGACTTACTATCTCCTTCCCCGACGCATGTTTTTGTGCTATTTGGATCATTATGCGGTTACTGGAGTGAAGAAGGATATATTTGATGGGTCGATTATGCTCTGACGGGGCTTAATTACTGCCGGCTTAAGGCCGGCGATCAAACATGAGTGATAAACGAAAAACAAACTTTAAGTCAAAATGAATCAATAACAGTTTGCTTTGGCTTTTTATTTTGATAATTAAATATTAGAATTCTGGTGATTCTAATGTTGTCAGCCACGTAAGTGCTCTATGATCACCCTCGAAAGATTATCACCCGAGATTGTCACCCACGTCACCCCCCAAAATCACCTACAGACGCAAGTGGCATACGTGATGCAATGCATGCTTCAAATCTGGCCAACTGTATGGGCCTATTGACTCCGTTCCGCGCCAATCAAGTCTATTTTGACGGCACACACGCGGTGTTTATCCGACAGGAAGTTCGGTGGCACTGGCTGACTAAAAAATAGAATTAAAATAGAGATTGTCACGATACCCTCATTGAAATTGCGGGAAAGTATATGCAGATGAGTTGTAAATAGGCAGGTAAACAGGTACATCGGGGCCATATAAAACCGTCTGTCACAGGTAAATATTTGGTGCACGTGACATAATTGCTGGCAGAGGAGAACACGGCATTATCGATATGCAAATTGTGCAGATGATGTTAATACGTCGAGACCATGAATTTTTAATGAATAACTGATGTTGTCTTGAAAAGGCAACATTCGATGCGCTCGACAAAAATTTTCTCGTGGAAAAAAACCAATGAGTGAGTTTGTATCACCTATCACTCATAGGCGGTGCCTACGTGAGAATAACAATTTTGTTTTGTTAATATACTCGCGACTTCGACACACCGCCCATGACCCACATTTCGCACTCGTGTGTGCTTTTACGTGGACTTTCGGTCGCACTGAGAAATTTTATTTTTGGGATTTTCCTGAACTCTCCGGATAATGCGAACGATGAAAAAAACTATGTAACAATGTCCCTTAATTTGTTATTAACTCGGAGTCGTGTTTCCCAGGACGGCGACAGTGATTTCGATTAGGGAGGGGGAAATACCAAAATTTTCTGCTCGAATTTCCACGGGAAAATCTTCAAATTTGTATGTCACAAACATTTCGCCTGAAATTTCAAGATATTTCGTTATTAAAAATTTATATAATGAAATATCAAGAGTGAGTTCAATTACTCCAAGGAATTTAATGAAAAGTCATGGAAATTCAGCAGTAAATGTTAATATTCCCCGGGAAATTGCCTAAACTCCGAAATTCCTGTCTTCTCGCCCTTAAAAAATAAATTTTCACCTGAATTCCTGAGAATTCAAGACAAGTTTCGATTCAAAATGAAAACACCCCCCTCCCAAAAAACCTAAGAATCAACAAGCCCAAAGTAATTCCCCGACGTATTGAATTTCTTGACTCCTTCTCTTCGTCACCATCTGTCTAATGCTTCCGATAGCTAGAGCACAACGTGAAAACAGGGTAATGTCACGTGATATCACTGCGCAGTTGTTTTGGCCCAACCAAAATTTAACGTTCGCTCTCACCATCGGTTTCGTGAGCACACAGGGATAAAGGTGGGGGAAATATTGGCCGGCCAACATACCCTCTCACCGCACCCTCGAATCAACCACTATCATTTATTACGAGGGTTGAAACCCCTTGCCCCCTCGCCCTCGAATTTCCCGGCCGGTTACCTCCCCAAGTCCCAAAGGGCTCCGAAAATACCCAAAACAATAAAAAAAAACCAACCGAAGTTCCTGGACTACTTCGTCTCCTAATCAGCACATTATCGATTGACTCACCCAATCGGGCATGAGTTTGATGGTATAACCTCTCAAAGCCCTACAATTAACCCCTGAATGCAAAAAATCTCCCCCTAGAAATGGTCCCCAGGGCTCATTAATTCCAAATGATTTTTGATTCTCACCTCCTCTAGACACCGCTACGCCACGTGTTTCCTCCTCATCTCACTGATCCCACCCTCACTGATCTCATCCCCCAAAAAATCACCGCCGGTGTCACTCCAATCATGAATGTTTACATTTTGAAAACAATAACAAACTCACACAACAATACCCTGCACACTGCACTGTGCATATGTACATGCAAACATGGCGACGACCTTGTACGGTGGCGTCTCTCCCAATTTGATGACATAAAATATTAACGTCAGGATGACGCCCCTCATGATTACTCAATCACCCAGGTGTCTGTCATTAAGTGACAACAAGTTTGCTGTTAAAATCATCTTACTTATTGCGTTGTTAATGAATAATTACATACCGTGTCTGGACCGGCCATCTCGCAGCTACACACATCGCACGCTCGCACGCTTTGAACACCATCGACTATTCCATCTGGTGAGAGCGATGTGAAGCTGTTGGCGAACGCTGATTGGTTGTAGCGGTAATGGCCGACATGCCGGCCGCCTTCAGTGGGAACTAACGTGATTGTAAACACACGATTCCATCGCATATCGTGTTATCGTATGATGAATTTATTCTGAGGGATAGTTTTAAGGGTTAAAAATCGTGGGGAAGGATTTTTTTCGAGTGATGCTGCGAATCGGGAGACAATTTTCTGGCGCTGGACACGTGACATGTGATTATTCAGGATGTTTGGGTGTGAAATCACTGTGGAGGTTATGGTGGACCAGGAATATCCAGGGGTATGCGAAGGCCACCGCCAAATTGGAGGTCGACAGCAGTGGACGAGTGAAAATACGTATGGATCCCAGGGTCGAAGCCCTCAAGGATAAACTTATTTACTCGGATTATATCGATAGGAAACGATTGAAATATGGGTATGCAGTGAATAAAAAAATTGAGGCTCAAATGGTGAGGGAGGAAGGGAGGAAAGCTCAGTGGGAGCACGTGAATGGTCCACATTACAGTGTGGCCTTGAAGTATTTGCAGGCTGATCAGGAGGATTGTGAGGCGAAAGAAGTCCAGGAGCCTGAGCCTGAGGAGAAGGTGAGACCCATTCACATGCCATATGCCTCGACAGACAAGTATGAGCTGGAGGAAACTGATGTACCTGTCGATGAGGCCCCTGAGCCTCTTCTCAATACCAAATATAAGAAGCTTTATGAGGCTTATCTGGATGCTAAAGAGTCCACGGATATGGCCCCCAGGCTGAAGAGACGAATGGCGAATCTGGAGAAACTGGTGGAGGAGGTGGATGCCAGAGAACCAGGGGAGAAGAGCCGCAGGGCAGAGATGAAGAGACCGCAGGACAGTCTTGAGAATGTCCCACCCAACTGGATGACTGATTACGAGCAATACAATGACGCAGATGACGAGGACTCCTGGGAGTTCAACTATGGAACTCCAAATAGAAATATTCCAATCAGCAGTGTTCCATGTGGTGGATGTGGAGCACACCTTCACTGTCAGGATGCAGCGATACCCGGTTACCTACCCTCCGAGCTGTTCACAAATCTCACAACCGACGAAGACTTGAAGAACACAATCTGCCAGAGATGTCACTTCATGAAGAGTTACAATGTGACGTTGGAGGTGAAAGTACCACCCGAAGAATATCCGCAAATTCTCAGTCAAATTGGTCTGAAGAAGCGAAAAGCCGCTGTGATACTCATGATCGATCTGACAGACTTTCCATGCAGTATATGGCCGGATTTACCTTCGATCATTGGAAAGTACACTCCCATATTTGTGGTCGGCAATAAAGTGGATTTACTGCCCAGGGATTGTCCACGTTTTATCGATAATGTTAAGAACTCTTTGATGGAGGCGCTCAAGGAGTCGGGCATTCGGGAATTCAATATTAAACACGTCGAGTTGATATCAGCACAGACTGGATATGGAGTCGAGAGGCTCATCAATAAATTGCATAAGATATGGGAGTACAAAGGTGATGTCTACATGATCGGCTGCACGAACGTGGGAAAATCCACTCTGTTTAATGCTCTTCTGCAGTCTGACTACTGCAAGGTACAAGCTGTGGATTTAATTCAGAGAGCTACGACGTCTCCGTGGCCTGGGACAACTCTCAATCTCCTCAAATTTCCCATTTTAAATCCAGTTCGGTGGCGATTGGCTCTGAGAGCTCAAAGACGGAGGGCTGAAATCGGTGATGAACACGCTGAGCTGAAATTTCGTCAACGTCAGACAACTGCTGAACGCAATATTTCGTTTGCAATGTTGCAAGAAAGAATTGGTAGAACTTTTCCATTGAAAGCAACTCTAGGGGCACCAGCTTTAGCTGCGTACGAGAAAAGGTTAGCAACAGGTCGTAAATTCGGTATCGATGAGAATGATGAGTGTTTTATCAGAAGCAAATGGTGTTACGATACACCTGGTGTCGTTCATCCAGACCAAATTGTTCATTTACTGACAACGGAGGAACTCTTACTGACATTGTCTAGGAAAATCATATCACCGAGGAGTTTTATTTTTAAACCAGGTCAAACGTTGTTTTTGGCTGGACTGGGACGACTCGATCTCTTGACGGGTCCTGAGTTCATTAGAATTACAGTTTTTGCTTCTGCATCGCTTCCTGTTACGATATGTAAAACCGAAGATGCTAATGAGATTTATGATGAGCTCCTACATACAGACGCACTTGTTGTGCCTATTAATGATCCAGAGAGATTGAAAATTTGGCCGCGTTTGGAGTATAAGGATTTTACGGCGAAGGGGATCAGCAAGGACGTGTCGACTTGCGATGTGCTTTTATCAAGTGCAGGTACTATCAATTGTTCATTAAATATTCTTTAATTGTGTTTACAAAAATTGATGACATTTTTTATTGAGTGATTTCTCTTTCACAATTATATGAGTAAAATAATTTAAGTAATTGTTGGCCAGTTTCAAAGACGAAAGGATATTTTTTAAGTAAAACAAAATTGGTTTTATTAAATTGTTTATAGGCTGGATTTCTATCTCTCCAAATCAGGAGGAAACCGTGACCTTGAGAGCGTGGACACCCGAGGGACGAGGAATTTATCAGCGAACACCTGCTCTGCTGAGTAATTCGATAGCCCTTAGAGGGCGTCGAATAAAATCCTCAGCTGCGTATCAAGTCGGACGGCAAGTGTACACAAAAAATTGAGCAGTTCAGGATGGACGATTATATTATAAATATACCGTTGGTTTTATACTGTGAAATGATGGAGGGAATCGTTGTATAATAAATTGTATAAATTAGAAAAGGCAAATTGTTTAGTGCTCTCTAGGGAACGAGCTTTCATAACTACTGCAGAAAGGTTTTTAGGCGAGTTTGCTCGAGACTCAGAGCCATGAGTTTTTCCTGAATAGACTTGTCTTCTGCTAAGGGATTCACTGCAACTTCTAGACAATTACGGAGATATACACCCCCGCGATCTTGAAGGCCCTTATTCACGGCCGCGTAGACTATGGTCGTGGCGCCCTGTTGAGGAGTCTAGCAAATAATAATTATGAGTTAGAAAATTCTAATGATGGGCCAAAGATGATTTTAGGTGATTACCTTGAAAAATAACGCTTTGATCCACGGGATTCTGTCGATGAAAGTGTGTTCAAACAAATTTGTATCGACGATTCCTGGGTGCACAGCGTAGACACGAATCGGCAATTTTTTTTCGTGAATAATTTTATTCAAAGATCTTGTGAATATAATTTGAGCTAATTTGCTTTGAGCGTAGGCTGCAGTGGCTAAGTACTGATTTCTGAAAAATGAGAATCGATCTGAGTATTTAGAGCCCAAAAAATCTCTTTAAAAAATCCAAGTGATGTCTTTGGTACACACTTGTAGTTGATATCGTTGAAATTCATTTCCCCAAGGAGGTGAGCGCAGGAAGAAACGTTAACAACTCTTGCTGCATTTTCTGACGATCCAGCATTCTGAAGCAGCGGCATCAGCAGCGCCGTAAGCAAAAAATGAGACAAATAATTAACAGCCCACTGCTGTTCGAACCCATCAACCGTCTCCTGATAAGGTGGAAACATGACACCCGCTAAAAAACATAATAATCGATCATTTACGCAATCAATTGCTTGAATCACAACAAATCACAAAAGCATATGGTTTTTCAATGCTGATTATTCATTCAATTTACAATCCAAATTTTTATTTGAAAAAAACTTTGTAAGAAAAATCCAGTTCATAATTTAGTGAGGCAGAATAAATTTTTTTTAATACTCACCATTGTTGACGAGAATATCGACTTTACTGTGATCTCTTTTAATTGCCTCAGCGAATTCTCTAACAGAAGTTAAACTCGAGTTATCGAGGCGATAGACTACAGCTTTCCCTGTGGTTGTGCCAGATTTTCGAATGTTGTCAATTGCTTTCTCACCTGCCTCGGGTCTCCGGCAGGCTGAAGAGCAAAATATTCGCGATTAGTAGACAATAAATGAGAATGCATCATCAGGTGATCGGGAAAGCAGGAGAGGGATCGGCAGGTAGTTGTCAAGGCATAAAAATAATGGATCGTCAGGTGATTGTAAATCATAAAAATGAATGGGTCATCAGGTAATAAAATTCTACTTTGTACCGATAACGACGGTCATATCACATTGTAGTAACATTTTCACGACAAGTTCTCCGATACCCCGGGACCCACCGGTGATAATGGCCACACAGTCGGTTTTCCGAGGCAAATCTGGAACAAATATGAATTATTTAAGTCCGCTGCGATAATTTTCAATGGCATTTGTCAGTGTGTGGAAAAATATTAGAAAGTTGAAGAATTTGTCCCTCAACGGATGTTGATCCATCTCGTTGCATCACTTAGGTTTAATTATCACTTCGAAAGTGTCGAGAGTCCCTACGGTTATTAAACATCTTATTCTGTGACTATTCGCCTTTCCCTTTGACTCCACGCATTATTAATTATTAATTACTAGATAAGGAATGATAAGTAGAGGGCAAAACCGAGTAAATTATTCGCAATGATGATTATAAAGTAAAAATACGACAAAATCGGCAAAATACGAAGGAAATTCAGCCTCAAAGACAACAAATTAAAACGAAAAAATGAAAATCTGGATTATTAATATTTTTCTTCACCTGTTTTATTGTATCTGGCCTGGATAAGATCAATTATAGTCTCCCTCATCCCCAGGAGCTGATACTTCACGTCGAGTGCAAATTTCCGGGCCATAACTGACCAGCACCTGGACTTACTGTAGGCGAAAAAGCTCGCAATAAGAGCCAATGTCGATCCAACCACGACGAACATCGTCCTGAATTTGTCCACCTCAGGCACCTCTGAATGACCTAAAAACTGCTTGTTTACACTTAAGCCATTTGTTAATTAAAAAAGTGACGAGGACTAGCCCCAGAAAAAAACTCAACCTGGCATCAACCACCAAAGGTAATTGAATTATGAATTGCAGTGATTGAATATTTTGCCGCGTCTGGATGAGTATCGACTGCGTGATACCAATGTCAGGTACTCGTGATAACTCTCCTACACCACGGCAGCACATGAGAGAATGTAGGCCATGTGGAAATGGAAAGTACAAATGACAGGCGCTTGTCAGGAGGTAGCATTTGAACTGACTGAACATGGCGGTCTTTCGTAACAGTCTGAAGTTGCCGTTGTTCCATTGGGATGATTTTTCAGGAGATAAAAAAACCGGATCATAACAGTCTCCCAAACGACGATCCTAACCTCACTTTTTCTGTCGACAATATCTTATTTCACTGGTCTCTCCTGATATTCAGATTCTCCAGAATTTGGATGTTCGTATGAAATTCGCCAACAGGTGATTGGTTTTCGCAAAACTAATTAATTCTGTCGTTTGTAATAGGTTCGTATCCGTTTGTAATGAGCTTAAAATGTTTGGTTAGTTTCTCATTTAATTTGAAATAAATAACGAAAAATCCAGCATGCCAATCACGTATATTATTTATTTAGAAATAAATGAGAAACTAACGAAATATTTTAAGCTCAGTACAAAACTAGTACAAACTATAGAATCAGACGATTTTGGGAAAATTAATCACCTGTCAGCTAACGTCATACGAATAATTTTTTACATTTGACGTTTAATTCCAGAAATGGAGTTCAGGCCTGTAGCAACAAATTCCACACTCGATTCTAGTCGGTACGATAGTTCTCTGGGTGTCCTACATCGTGCCCTATAATGCCAAACACATAACCAACTTCACACAGCTCGCTACTTCAACAATTAAAACCTGGAGGACTAGAAGTGAGTAGTATTTCCCGAATCGCCTAGAGCTACCTATCAGTCCAGTAGAACCATTTACACTGTCATTGCTGCGCTAGACTAGAGCAGCCCTGGGAAATTTAGTGGATAATCACAGTTGACTGATCGAGTAAGTACACTATTAAAGAAAGAAAATAGACCATAAACATTACAAAAGTTACACGTAAGCACTTTTGGATATTAAATGTTAATGAAAAGTGGGGCTATGTTGATTGTATCTCAGTGTAATCTCTTGATAATCGTCAATTAATTAACGATCACATGAGATTCGTGAGGCCAACGTGACGAGTTGAAAGAAATCATGGAATTTGATCTCTCCATGATTATGTAAAATTTCTACTGGGGAATCGTAAATACGTGTTTTTTCCAGGATGGCTGATACTTCAGGTGCAGCTAGGGGGCAGAGTAATGGGACTCCCCAGGTGGAGAAGGGCTGGGGAGCCCTAAAAAAACATGTTATTGATAATAAAGTTAATGTTGCATTGTTGGCAACGAGAATCTTCACTATTCTGTTCACAATAGGATATTTAATTCCACTATTTGGGTATGTGAAGATTTTTTTTTAACGGTTGAGGGCGAATTGAATGATTAATGATTTTTGGAATTTTAGCAATCCATACAATGCTTATCACAAAGTATTGATGAGCAGTGCAGCAACAAGTGCACTACGTCTTCATCAAAGGGTGCCAGGGATTCAGCTCAATACTCGCTGCCTCGAGCTTCTTCTCGTGGAGGATTCGTGTCATTATTTGTTATATTCATTGATATTCCTCTATGTAGCACCTGCGACTGGTATCCTTTCTAAACATCGACGATTTCAGTAGCGAAGGGGTAAAACGAACTAAGTCGACTCATCGCTACGAATTTTATTGTCTCGTTATTGTTGTATTCTAAAAAAATCTTAGCTAATGAATTTCTTCAGTTGCCAATTAATTAGGCATGCAGTGATTACAGATTTTTTTACGAGTTTTATACGCCATTTCCTTAACACAAAAAACAGTGGTACTAGTACCAGTATTTCTCTTCGCTGTTGTACATTCCGCGAGTTATTCTCTAACGTTGCTAGACGTAAGTCCAATTGATACTTATCGAGTTCTAATAATCACTGGTGTATCCTGGGATTAATGACTTGCATTAATTATTGTTTTTATTCCAGACTCTCGGTCAGAATAGCGTTTGGCAAGTGAGACTTCTCGTGTCTATCGTTGAATTCCAGTCACGCACTATTTTACGTCTTTGTGCATTGTGCGAAATCATTATTTTACCACTCACCATTATCCTCGTTTTCAGGTAAGTGTTGGATGCACAATTTAGCTTCCAGTTTTTACCCATTCATCTTGTCATGAGTCTCTAATTTTAACTGAGTTTTTAAATATTTTTTTTCGTTCATTTTCTCAGAGATAAATGTATTGACCTCAATTTTATTGTTCATTTCGTAGTGGAAAAATAATTCGAGAGTGTTTTTTCAAAATTATTCTGCCAATGTAGAGGTGCCTCTTGCCCCACTCTTTGTCATTCAGTTTCTTGCAGAAAAAAAAAGTGGAAACTTTCACCATCCAAAACCAGAAAATGATATTTATAAATTCCGTTGTCTTATCCAACTTTCCAATTGGCTTTAGACAGTGGGGGGGGAGGGCCAGGGATATTCAGATAATTATTATGGAGTTGAAGAATTGTAGAAGCTTCGTAAAACTTCCATGATTAATTAGTAACGAAGATGGAACATTTTTTTTATTAAAAATAATTTTTGAATGTAAAAATCCCATTCATAACAATATCTTTTCACTCTGCAACGTTCGTTTTGCTCTTCCAGTGGTCGTGCAGGATTGTTAACGCCTTTCATTTACTACCAATTTCTGTGGATGCGTCTGTCGTCCATGAGGAATCCATCCACACGCAATATATTCCGAGAAATAAGGAACGCCTTGTCTTCAGCAGCAGTGTCACCGATAATGCCAAGAATCCTGAAATTTTTAATAAATACCCTTCTACGCCTAACTCAGCACATGGTGCCAGTCCAAGCTCCACAGCAGTAATCACAATTGTCATATCGTTGTGGAAATCTAATAACGAATTTATAATTGAGAGCATGAAACACTGAGTCAACATCACACTTCTCAATCAGAGACTAATCGAGGATTTGCATAGGATTCGTCTGTTGGTTTTTTTCACGAACAAATATGTCACAATTTTTCAGATAAATTTTCGGGGTTTCGGGTTCTGAATGGACATTTAGATTTCGTAAGAGAGTAATAATTTAATTGAAGTTTATTATACTTGTGAATATGGTAAATCAATGGCCATTATCTCATTCAATCATAAACCTTCATTTATTCCTCCAAAAGGGAGAAAACGAAATTTCAATTGCGCAATATTGTCGATACTTTATGAATTGTCATTCACAATGTTAACGGTCATATCAATTTTTCACCTGTGACACTCAATTACATGTTTATCGTTTGCGTGATGATGTACATACTGGAAGTACAAAGTTCTTTGGAATAAGGCTCTTCGTTTCCGTCATTTTATTATTTTCTAATTTTTAATAACTGTTGAATGATAGTCTCCTTCTGTTAGCCTTGACTGTCTGACATTCATTTATCTGGAGAACCTATCATAGGCGCCTAAAAGTCAGTAGCACTGTCACGTACTCGTTTCGTACATTTTTTTTTCATTATTTGTGGGTAATGTAAAATTTATTGTGAGAACACTGATTACTTTATCTTTCGGTCTGTGGATGTTTCAATAATAAAATATGGAACTTGTTTATTATAAACCATTTTATATTTATTTTGAACCCCATTTGTTGCTACCATTCTTTTAAAATTATCACAAAGACAAAAGCCCTTGGTTTCTAGATTCTTTATTTATTTATCAATGAGTCCCCGAAAATCAGCGAAGAGTTCCTGAAATTCAATTATTCTCCCTCGCAATTCTTTGCCAACAATTTAAAAAAAACCGCCAAGGAAATACTCGGCATGTTCCACTGGAATTATCTTCTCGGTCCCAAGTCTCTCGCCTCGCTTGGCTATTCATAAAGATATTTAATAGTATCGGTAAGTCGATCCGAAGTACTTCAAGCCTCAGAGGAACCGGCCAATCTCCGTCTGCGCGAAGCCATACTCTTTCCCCTTGCAGGCCGCCAGTACCATGCCAATGTTAGACCCTCTGTTATGGAGTGGAAGACAGTTGCAGCAACAGCCCTGGTGATAAGCCTCGGATTTTTAGCTATTCCGATTAAAGTAGCACCTGACACGAGTGTCGAGGACGTGCGGTTATTCGAAACTTATGTGTCTTATTATAATAAGTCTTATCGTCATGATCCTGAGGAGTACGGAAGGAAATTCGGGAGATTTCAGGTGAGTTTTGCCAAAATAATCCCTGGAAAATTGTACGTACCAATATATACCACAGCCTATAGTCTAAATATATCGATATTGGGGCAGACAAGTCTCTAAACATTTCCAAAAAAATTATCTGCCTCTCAAATATGGAATAGAAATTTTCTAGGAAGTTAAAATTGGAAGAAGATCATCCCCTTATGGTTTTAAATGAAAAATAATCAATGGAAAATATATTGTAGAATAAAAAATAAAATTTCTAGCGCTCGCTTCGACAGATCGAACGGATGAATCGATTGCGCTCGACTCAGGAGAGCGCTTACTACGGATTGACAGAATTCTCCGACCTCTCGGAGGAGGAATTTCTGAGTCTCGCACTACGTCCGGACTTATCAGCCCGAGGTGAACGTCACAGAAATGACTGTCACCGTCGTCGGACGCATGACCCACTCCCCGAACGCCTGAATCGCGTCAAGAGGCTCATCGATATCCCTCCGAAATTCGACTGGCGAACAAAGGGCGTTGTGACACCTGTCAGGGCCCAGGGATCCTGCGGGGCCTGTTGGGCCTACACAGTTGTCGCATGTGTTGAGTCTATGGTCGCCATTAAAAACTCCACATTGCGCTCCTTTAGTGTGCAAGAGGTTTATCTTTATTGTTTCTTACGCAAGTGATTAGATAGTCAATCAGTGACTTATAATGACTGATTGTCTCACTGCAACTGCATTTTTAAATTACTCAGATGATCGACTGTGCTGGTAACGGCAATTTTGGATGCAATGGAGGGGACATTTGTAGTCTCCTGTCCTGGCTGGAGGATAATGAAGTTCCTATTTTGCCGGAGAGCGATTATCCGGTGACTGGGACTTCCGGTACTTGTTTGGTGGACAGGTAAAAGGGAATTGGTCGGGGAACAGGTGATACGGAATTATTCAAACTTATTCGCAATCGAAAAATCAGAGTAAATGGTTCTTCAACTTATAATTAATTAAATTATAATTATTCACTTGTTTGGACGTCTTCAGGAATTATTCTTAAACCAGAACAAGTAAAATACGGTACAACAAAAATTAATAAAAAATCCCAGAGACGACGAGCTTGATTTTTTAAATTGTTTCAATTAATTCAGTATTATCTCTCTGATTTATAGATCGAAAACGTCGACTGTGAGAGTTGGGGACTTCACGTGTGACAGGTAATCTCAGATTAATCTTTTATCAAGATAAATTATTTATAGCGGCGTACCACATGTTATGTAAGCCCTTTCGGTCGAGTTGTCCACAAAATACTCCTAGAAAAAATTAACTACAAATAAAAACGTAAATATGGATAAATGAATTGGATTTGGAAAATTCAGCGAGTGTTTTTACCCGCCATTTATTTGACTATCGTTCGAGAATCGGAAATTTCCATTTGCTTTCAGTTACGTGGATTCCGAGGAAGAGCTCATATCAACACTTGTCAATCATGGACCAGTTGCCGCTGCGGTAAATGCCCTCACGTGGCAGAACTACTTAGGCGGTATTATTCAATACCACTGCGATGGTGCATTCTCAATGCTGAATCACGCAGTGCAAATAGTGGGATACGACAGAAGTGGACCAACACCTTTTTACATTGTTAGAAATTCTTGGGGTCCCCTGTTCGGGAATAAAGGATATCTGTACATCGCAATTGGGAAGAACATATGCGGTTGGTAATTTTATTTCACTCTGCACGAAGGGAAATTTGATATTAAAATTATAATCCGAGTACTGAAAAAATATAATCCCCCGAAGGGCAACCGCGTTCTTTAATTAAGAAAAATATTCGAAAATTCAGGGAATTCGGAAAAAATTCACATTTGAGCCAGTAATTTCCCAGGAATTTTTTTCCTGAATTTTCCTTAGAAATTTCTCTCTATATGACCGTCGAATTTTCGTATAGAGAAGATAGTAAGTCTAATTGAAGGATTTAATGTATTTCTTGCAGGAATAGCGAATCAGGTCGCAGCTGTGGATGTCATTATTTAATTTATTGTATGTTAAAAGAGAGAAACGACGTACCATGAATTATTTACTTAAGTAACCTTTATATCCGAGAGGAAAAAAACATAATAAAGTCAATTGGATAAGAAAATTGAAGGCTATTGACTTGTGTTCAATTTCTAACGAATCTCCAGACTATTAATATATTTTTTAACCCAAATAACATTCTAATATTTTTATTGTATTGGAGACTTGGATTAGACAGTTGTGTCATTAATCTCACAATGAACCCTCCACGGAGCTCTCGGAGACCGTTTGATCCGACGACTCATCCTCGATAGCGAGACAGCCCCACGCGATTGACAGTTTTGATTTCATCTCCTTGGTCAGCGGTGGAATCAAATTCCTTGGGATGAGGAAGGTGGAGAGATTGAAGAGGTCCAAGAAGACTTTGTATCTATCGCTAAGAGAACAGTGACGAGTTGATAAGTCAGGTAATTAATTCCTAATAGGCAACAGAGCGCCTCACATCAATTTAAATGAATCCCACTCAAAGCTATTAATATTTTTTAATTGTTTGTTGATTAGTGTTAATTGTTTATGAGGTGAATTGGGTGATAGCTCACCTGAGGGTTGATTTCAAGTAATGATAGCCGGAAGAACCTCCCGTGCCGAATTGTTGGGAGCCAATCATCCTCTGCACCATAATCACGTGATTATCTAGTCATTATAATTCAACGGATTGATTAGGTATCTTGCACGGCACGCATGCGAAAGTTTAATTATGCATGTGGAAGATAATTAGATGAGTTGATTAGTAAATTGCGAAAACCCAATTTTCTACCGCGGAATTAATTGTAAATTAATTCTAAATGATTACTAATTAGGAAAAAATAGTCAGTTGTCCGGAAAAAGCTGGACTTTTTTTTCGCTGCGATAACCTTTCGAGTGTTTTGCCAATTTATGTAATTAAAACATCGAAGGAAGGGAAAAATCTCACATCTCCATTTTGTAATTAATGAGTCTATGTCCATCAGTGCTGTGAGTATTTGATGGGGCTGACTAAATCTCGGCTCATCACGATAAAGCGTTATCATTATAGCGCCCTTGAGTGCCGCATGACAGAATCGTCGTTCACCCCTCGCTACAAGAGCATTATGAAGGGGTTCATTAAAAACAGTTTCAAAAATCGCTCTTTTGGCCGCCACATTGGCACACATGTGTTTCCGCACAGGATCTTTCGTTTGTTCCTGCGGAAGTAAAATGTTCATTGATCGGTACTGAATGATTCAAGGGGTCCTAGCACATATTGGGACCCTTACCTGAGCTAGTTCATCCTGATCAGCCAGCATTCGGACCACAGCAGTTCTGTACTTTCCCCAGAAATTGAACTCACAAGTGTCCTCGAGCCCGGGTGTCCTTCCCAGCCAGCCCTGCACCAGTGAACTCAGGCTCGGTTCATTCTCCGATTTTTTGATCGCGTTGATGTCCTCCGGGTGCTTTCCAAAAACCCTCGTGTAGCACTGGTTGTACCGTACGCGATGCTCACTCTTCACCCCGAGTTTGTTCTCCAATAGTCGAAACTGGAGGGACTGGAAGCCAGACGCGGGGCAGAGATAATCGCGAAAAGCCATGAAATCGAGAGGTGTCATGGTTTCCAATATTGTTACTTGATCAACGAGAAGCTGAAGAATATCAACAAATTTTTATAATACAATTACAATTAAAATTCTATAATAAAATTAATTAAATCAGTAAAAAGTCTTGTGGCAAAACTATTAAATTGAATTTCCTAAAAATAATTTCTTATTTTGCAGTTTAATCGAAGAAATTTTTTAACAAATTTTATTTATTTGTCCCCTCCTCCTCTCTCTTTGGGCCATTTGTCGAATTCGATTCTCAAAAAATCCTGCCCTTTATCATCGATAAATCCCTGGGAATTCCCACGTCATCGATCGAATAAAAATTAACTCTGGAAAATTAAACCAATGAGTGAAGTGCAACCCAGCACGCCTCATTTTTGTGGTAAAACGAATATCGCAAACAGAATAAGCACCAAGAAATTGCCTAACTGTGGTTACCGTAAGTGTCACTTATTTCCATCCTTTATTCATCGTATCGTGTTCCATCAGGTTTGTATTACCTTACACGGCGTCTACTTATCTTCCCACAAATCCCTCATTGCCCCTTCGTCTGAGAAATATCAATGACTAGCGGTAAACAATGAGGGAAAAAAATTTGAAAATTTATATTTCGACTTTCGTTGGGACTTCCTCTATGAATGGGGAAAAATAAAAATTGACAGAGGGTTCTTATTCGATTAGTGCCCTTCTGGTAACGAAACACCTGTCTCAGCCCACAGTCATCACTCTAATTGGCTTGTCGTCGGGGGTTCGTTCAACTTTCGAGTGCTTTGAGTTCGTTGGAGTCGGTAATTTTTGGTTAATTACTTTCAGTATGAGGACGATGCGGTTCAGTCGTTTGAGGATCTCCAGCGTCCTGGACTCGTCCAGCCTCTGGTAATTCATCGCTTCTGATAGTCCGTCATTACCGTCGGATATGAAGTCCTTCTCGGGACTGAATAGTCCTCGCACCGAGTCCAGTTCGTAGATTATTTGTTTGAACCATAATTCGTATGCTGTCGATGATGAACGATCATTAAAACAATTTACTATCGCATTTATTATTATTATAAATGATTATGAAATTTATTGATACGTAATCGGTTGAGGGGGATTTTAAAAAAAATTACTCGAGTGTTTGCGAATTGTTAATGAAACGTTTCGCATTTTTTCTGATTATTTCAATTAATTTTTTTTAATTATCCCTTCTACCTTGATGTGTCACGATGAAGAGGTGCTCGTCATGAACCTCTTTATCGTAAACCGCGCTGAGGAGTGTTTGGGCGGAAAGGATCTTGTCCAGGCGGAGGTACTCGGCGTAGAGGAGACCCTTACCCGGACCATCAGTTAGCTGATCTCCATCCTGACTGCTGTCGTTGTATCTACGCAGCCGTGAATTATGAAATTCAGAGGAAATATCACCGAAATGTGGGGGAGGGTTCTTATCACTCGGGGCATGACCCGGTGCTTTGAGAGCCGTATACAAATTTAATAGTGTAACTATTGCGCGAAAATTTGAGGTCAATAGTTTATCAAATACTTTGTCTTTCGTCATTGTTGTGCTCGACATTCAAACCTAGTCGATCACGGGATTTTTAGGGGGAGGTATCAGTTGTGAGTCGACTTATTTTGTGAATGTTTTGATTTCTTGGGATGTGGCGGAGCGGGAATTTGGGTGAAGGGAGAGGGAGATAATAATGGAAGCGAGGGGGGAGGAGACAATGAAAATTGAAAAATAATGAATCGAGGCAAAGGTCAGATGCGTTAGATGAGTCTTCTTTCTGGCCTTGGAATGAATATGGATATAGAATGAGGAATATCAACTATGTTTTTTAAACAATATTATTGTAAACAATACTGTAGTGTGTGTGAGAAATACTGAATCAGTGTTGAAAATTTAATTGGACGGAAGAACAATTTTTTTACCATCAGGTGTATTGGTTTTATGAATTAATTTTTCAAAAATAAATATTTCTTTACAAAATTATATCTCGCTCTGTCGCAGAATAAAATTTGTTGTGATAAATAAACATTTATCTGCGTATGTTTGAACCTCACCCGAGAAAATTTTGATTGGAATATTTCATGAAGAAGCACAAACATTTTGATTTTTTTATTGAGTTAAAAAAAATCCAACAAATATTTCGCTACAATTTTATAACATCACACCTGAAAAATAAATTGTCGGCTCTTTAATTTACAAAAAAACTTACAGTTCATTGCCATTTGGGCACGCCATATTTATGTTGCACCGCTAAACCCTCCGCCCTTTCGAAAACCCCGAAGTGTTGCAAGACTGGATCGATTTTTATTTTAAAATTCACAAGCATCAGCCGGAGAAAATCAGTTGAAATTTTCGATTGGTGAGAATTTAATATTCCGTTCACTCAGTCACTCTCGAAAAAAAAACGCGTTCGGTTTTGTTTATGAATTGAAAATATCAGTGTTCCGTAAGACGCTTCAAACTCGACTAAGATCAGAATTCTGAGGCGCATGAGCGGCTCGTGTGGCTGATTTCAAAAGAGAAACTATTATACCGAGTACTTCGATGGATGAATGTGGTGAAGGGTTTATCGAGAGCTTTCGAAATTTATGGAATGCGACAATTCCCAGATGACACTTCTGCTCTGAACTGCGACCCTGTCTGGCTCAAGTGCATTTTATTCGATTTTTTGGCGATAACTTCCGCAAAATAATGGAAAGTGACTGAATAAAAAAAGGAATTTGATTTTCCCCGCGACTTGTAAATAATACAAACGGTTTTACAAACAAAAAATTAATTAGTTTATCATTCTGAGGGAATTAAAAGTTATCTAGGAATGTCCAGGATCCCGTAGTGTTTGGAACTTTTTTTTTCTTTGACTTTTTAAAAATTAAATAAATATTTATTAGAAGTCGGTCATACATCGGCTCATCAACTGCGTGTTACGGAGCTTTTGCGGGGAATAAATAGGTGGCACCATCAGGACAACAGCGCTCTATTTTTCCATTTAATTATCTGATTTATTCAAAATTTTACAAAGTAAATACTGTCAAAAAAAAAATTAACTGGTCCAGTTAAAATTTACAATTTGAACAATTAATATATGTTTTTGAAATTCGGAGAATATGTGACATTGGTCTAAATTATGTAGATATATGTTTTTATTTACCCTCCGGCATTTAAACACACATACAATCCCGTCCATCATCAACCGAAATATTAATTAAATGAAGAGAAAAATGGCGGACGAGGATTCTCTTTGATTCCAAATACGTCACATCTCCGGTCCGAGGTCTGCAATATCACATCCGCCAGTCGCTTATTTTAATATCTGAAATGATTGCGTGACGGATGTGCACAGATAATGTTGTATCAACCGACTGAAAATGTTCGACCCGGAAATCAATGGGTCAGTTGATTTTTCATCGATCAAATCAGCCGCAATTTTTCCTTCTCATTAAAAAAAAGGGAGGCGGCTCCTCACAGATTTTCTAATTAATCCAGTCCCTTGAAAAAAAATTCTCCCACGTGGTTTATGCCTCAGGTGACCGTCTCGTCCTATTATAATAATCCCGTCGTATCTTTCGTCAGTTCACCGCAAGTTTCACCCTCCCAGCGGCCAATGCGACCTGTAGTGAATAATTCTCTAGCAACTCTGGACTGCAACTTTTCCATTCATTTACAATTATAATCTCAGTCTTCTTTCAACGTCAACATTCAAGTTATATTACAGTTAAGTATGACTAAGGTATTTATAGTATATCATCAACAATCAATGAATGTTCGAAACAACAATTAATACCAGAAAAAAGCGATTGATGGTATTAATCGTTATTTTCTTTGCGAAGTAGGAAGTCAATGGGATTGTTTATTTGTTCACTTGTTTGTTGGGAATAAATACATAAATAAACATATATTTATCGATTTATCCGTCATTTATTTTGTTGATTTATTCCATCCTGAATTATTTAGGGAATATTATTATCAAAATGGGAAAAAAAAAATATTAAAAAAATTGATAAAATTCCCCTCTCGTGAGATTTCAAAAAATCAAATAGTGTAAATTCTTTACAATCAGTTCGCTTTTCTCCGAAGAGAGATAAATCGAGATCAAAGTAAATATCAAACGCAGACGAGCCGGACGTTTCGTTTCCCGCGTTCTGAGATATGAAAATTATCATTCACTTCGCGGAAAGTGGCAAATGTGTGCGTAAAATCGATATACGATTTTGATAAATTTTTATGGTCTTGTTGGTGAAGGAATTCTTGAAAATTCGTCGATTTTAGTGGAGGAACTTTTGTGATTCCCCGGAAAACTCACGCGACATCCGGAGAACTCGGCTACGTCACTCAAAATTGTTGTTAATTATCCTGGGGATAGTTCATGGTTGTTTCCTCTCGGTATGTGATTTCAATCGTACACTCAATAACGCAATATGTAACCCAGTGATTGACCATCGCGGACAAGGTGATGGTTAAGGTATCACGGGAATTTTGATTTCATTCGCTCGCAATTCAGTCTTCGTTTTTCTTACCTCTCTTTACATCGAAATTAAAAAAAAAACATCTGTACAATCTGCATGAATTACCGTTTCGTTAACTTCCGGCAACTGAACAACAGCAAAATGAAAACGAAAACTCAAAGCAAAAGTTTCATTAATGAGTCCACGAGTCCAATTCATCATGCGTTAAACTTTTAATGGGAGTAATTTATTTTTTTTTTCTTCTTTGTGAATCCGTCAGCCAGTTAAAATTTTTTCTAGGTGCACCTGATCTCGCTGTATTCTTTTCGTCTAGATAAAGTAATCTCGGGCTCTGTGTAATTTTACG
Source organism: Diachasmimorpha longicaudata (assembly GCF_034640455.1). Lineage (NCBI taxonomy): Eukaryota > Metazoa > Arthropoda > Insecta > Hymenoptera > Braconidae > Diachasmimorpha > Diachasmimorpha longicaudata. The sequence goes on from NC_087240.1 coordinate 5,199,809, forward strand.
CCCTCGGTGGATTATTTTTTGCGTCGAGTAAGAATAACCCCCGGAGAATTGCTGGTTAACACACGAATGATTGGGCAGATGCGCAGAATTAATTAGAATTCATTTTAATTTGCGGCTCAAAAAAAATTGGACAGATGCGAAAAATTAATTGAAATTAATTCTAATTTCCTGGAGATTTTGTTAAATCAACCTGAAATATTCCCTCGACATTTATAGTTTCGAAAAATCATAAGACATATTTTTTAAGATCAATTGGAGTTCGAATTTGTCGCACAAAAAATCCTCAGGATTTTTTTTTCTGGAATTGCGGCTTGAAAAGAGTTTTAGGATTTTCCAGTGGCGATTTAAAGAACTTTCTTTAACAATGTAACCAGTCTTAATATTGGTTTATCCTGCAAGGGTGCCCAACCGCACTTGAACCATTCCAAAGGGTCTTCTGTCGAGTCAGAGGCAATACATAAAATACACGAGAACGATTCGTTTAGCCTGCCAGACTGGTTTCTTACCTTTTGCTTCGTTTACTTTTTTTGGTTCACACAGCTACGGTATCCTGTCTCTATTTTTAGATTTCGCAAAGATCGTACAAGTAAAAACACCGCCGCCTGTTTCCATTGTTTTGCATTATTGCAGTCAGTGAGTGATGGAGAGAGTGCGAGTATCAGTCGAATTTGGTCGCTGATTGATTCACTGATTGATTCATTAGTCGTTTTAAAAATCGCCAGCTGTTAAAGTGAGATAAAAAAATATTTTTTTATTGATGTCCTGACGCCACAGACATTTAATATATTAAAAATAATTTTTTTCATTTATCTTTTGTTATAATATTTTCAATATATCCCCGATTAAAATTGGCGTTTTTCTACTCCCCCTGAATTTTTCCTCCCCCGGGATTTGTGGAGTGGAAGCTCAATAAAAATTTTTAAATTTTTCCGGGTGCGTTGAGAAAAAAATAACTTTAATTCTCCAAAATTAATTAATTAATTAGTAGACTCCTGGGTGATATTTTTTTAAACTGTGTACCAGCGGTTGTGTGGGTGAGTGGGTCATGGGTATGAGATGGCTGAAGAATACACCGGGAAAAGTTGTGTTGTATCGAGTGTTGAGCCTGTTCTGCTAGTCCATGTGGTCCTTTGATACCGGGACTGCTTGAGTTTTCTGATGTTTGCCTGCGGTCAGGGCACCAACAGTCGTCCACGAACCGTCCAACCGGCTGCACCAATCCACGCACAGAATATACAAAACGTTCGCCGGTTTGAAAGGAACAACTGCGATAAAGCGCGTGCATTGAATCACGAGGACAATTATTAAGTTGAGGAGAGGAAAAAAATTGGTGAAAAAAAAAATTCCAGTTGTATAAATGACTGGACTGTGAGTGAGACTCGAGGTGAAACCAGGAAAGAACATTTGCTAATATATTTTCTAATTAATTTTTTGTGCTCTGGTGAGATATTGTTGGACTCGTCGGTGACGGTGGGACCACGACAATGCTCCATTTACCGGGGCTCGATTGATTCTTGAGGGCCCTCAGGTGAGATTTTATTTAATTGCAATGTTAATTAGTGGGCTCGCATTGCCAGCCGATTCCCATGTTCTGTGGATTGTAGTTATGCAGATTCGTGACCTTGGACTGTGAACTCCATCGACAACGAGTTCCTTGTGGGAAAGGCAATTGAATATAGGCAATTGTCGAGTTTTTAGAATTATTTATCAATTGAGGAGCGATGGGATCGATCAATCGATCCACCACGTACCGCGATTTTACGTTCAGTCGTGGGTGAACAGGTGGAAATTGGACGTAAATAATTGTGCAATTACTCCATCGTCAGACTCTTAAAAAATTGATTATAAATCAAGAAATTTCCGACAATTGAAGTGATAGAATATAAATTATTTTTCAGTTCACTTTTTACTGATTTTTTCTCTTCGTTTACTCAGAAATAATTGAACGCTCATCGAATATCAACGATCGATCAAGTGTTACAGCCAGTTCTCCCTTAATTTTCCCAACGAAAAGCGTTCGACACACATTACAGAGGTCTGATGATACAGTTCAATCATCGAATTGAATTTGGAGTCACGCAATTTGTGGTACGTTGTGGACTGCTTACGAAAGTTGACACACGATTGTCGAGTCGTTTGATTATTGGGCCTGTTCAAACGGCGGGAACAGACGATAGTCACCCGATTCCACAGTAACATAACAGCAGTGAAAGTTTAGTGCTTCATGACATGTTAATAAATTGAGCATTGAAGTGATGTCACCGAGCATTTCATGACATTTCTCCAATGCTCGTAGAAAAATCAATTATTTCTCGTTTCTGTAAAATTTTCCTGGGAAAAATACGTAAAATCGTTGAAGATTTCCAGGGAATTAAAAGTATTTCCCGTAAAAAAAAAATGTAATGAGTCGTTGCTAATTAAAAATCTCTCCCTCTCTATTTACTCAGTCACCTCACGCCTTTGAGGGAATGAGAAATATTATCCCCGCAATTTATTATTTTTTTTGTCCAAAACTCCCCATTAACTTCTCCAGACACATCTCCCCGAGCTGATGTAAACAGAGTTAAAAATGAAAAATGTTCTTTAACTGATAAAAAAAAAAATTCCGGGAATTATGCACTTTCCGTTTGATGCATAATGAACAATGAAGCGAGTCTGTGCTAACGGAATTTTTGGGATTTTAGGGGTTCATGTTTGAGAAATGGGGGCCGACCAGCTCGGCCTCCTCCTCTGGAAGAATTATGTAGTCCGGAAGCGACGACCGGTGAGTTTCCTTCCATTATTTTTCTCCACGTCTCAATTTTTTTTTTCCCCGAATGATCGAATGCAGTTCCCTCGCAACGCACGTCTGTGGGATTAAAATGAGCGGGGAGAAGATGAAATTATTCAGACCTTGGTAGCAAGAGAGGATAATACTAACAATGATCAAACATATTGCTAATCACTCTGACTATTCCCACCGCTGCAACGGGCAATTTGAAGAGGCTATTAAATATTTCTAATTTTCCACAGGCAATTCTCGGTCTTGTCTTTCTATGGCCCATCGTGATATTTATGCTGTTGTATGTTGTACGCGACAATGTCGAACCCGAGTACAATCCCACCTGCCAATTTCCAGCCAGGCTTATGCCACGTGATGGCCTACTGCCTTTCGTACAGAGCTATATATGCAGCGTTGGAAATCCCTGTGATCCTCTCGATAATTATGAGGAGGTTCCGTCGTATCGAAATGCGAGGTTTGTGGTTTATTACCTGGGATCATAGGATTTTACTTCAAGGACATTTTACCGATTAAATCTGCCCGATATCTCGTCCTTTTCTACGATTTTTTCCCAATTTTATGTGCAAATATTCTGTATAATTAGGGCTAATTATAAATATAAAATAGAAATTAGTCCGGAGGGACCTTCCCAATATTCCTACTGACAGTATTTTTGTTTATAACCAGACTCGGACCTCTCATGATGGAATTCCAATCTCTCCTCCCGAACGAAACAATTCTGTCAGCCGTGAAAAGTCTGCCCCATAGCGTAAAGTTTCTCCGATCGATGGCGGAAATTCTGACGAAGCCAGAAATAAAGCAGTTGTTTGATCGGGGCCTTCGTCTGGGTGATTTATTCACCAATCACCAGGTTTTGAAGAGCACTCTGATAAAGGAGTTGCCGGGTGTCCGGGAGGATTTCATTGACGATCTCTTTGATACATCAATAAAACTGTATTATCTCATGGAATCCTTTGGCTCATCGAACATCGACGGTGTTGTTTGTACCCCATCCAGTCTCAGGGAATTTCTCATCGTCCCGAGGGAGGAGAATCTCATCGAGATATCGAGCGCTCTCTGCCACCTTGATGCAGCCCAAGTGCCCCTGATACTCCAAAAACTCACCGATCATCTGGACTTTGCGGGACTCCTGGAGATCGTCAGCCGAGTTATGGCGAAATTCCACGATTACGACTTCATCACGGACATCACGAGATCTATAACAACTGTTCTGAACCTGGAAACGGTGATAAAACATGTCCCGGAGTATCTCAAACTCCGGGAATGGATTCCCAACGTTCTCGCTCTGTTCAGAGACACCAACTTCCGAAGAATCGACTTGAGCTTCATCAACCGAACGATTGATACCCTAGAACCGATTTTCGCTAGCGATCGCAATTGGCCGGTGGTGCGATCTGGCTTATCCAAGTTGAATTCCCTCCTCGAAATAATTCAAGAAGTTGTAGAGAGAAAAGCACCAACGCACGAGCAATCGAGTCCCTTTGAACTTTCCCAAGGTACCGGTGAAAGTGTAAAAGTGTTTCCCCATCAACTTCTAAACCTGGAGGATGTGACTAAAATACTCGATGGGACTTACCGTGTTCTCCAAGACGGTGTGAAGCTGACGAAACGACTCTTGGATCATCACGCCGAGGACATCAGTCTCTCAGCCGAAGCTTTCGACGGTCTGGGCAATATTTTTTCCGATAAAATCATGAACATGATGACCTACCTCAACTCCATGATGGAGAACATCGTGCGGATGGTTCACCATGTGGCGATCATCCACGAAGAGCTCCAGGAGAGACTATTCAGGATATCAAAGAGCCACGAGACCCTCGTCAACACGATTTTAGCTGAACTGAGTCCTGAACTCTTCCGTAACGTCGTCGCAGGCTTCTCCCATCTCCAGCAGACCGAGAAATTCATCGAGAGTACAGCGAAGGCTCCACCTGCTGATGTGATCTGCACGGAGACGACTTTCAACGATATATTTAAACCGAATGGATCCGTCACATCGCGAGATTACGAATTAATCTGCTCCGACGAGGGGAAGAAGATCATAACCGAAGTTTACGACGCCTTCGAGTTCCAAACGTTCCAGACGATCATCGAGAAGATGTTGCAGACATTCGTGATGATGGCGTTCAACCGACCGATTCCAATAGAGACTTCCAACACCACATCCACCGTGAACAGTGTGAAGCTCCTCATGAATTTTCTGGAGCACCCGCCCCTGAAGAGAATCGACTGGAGTGATTTCAGATTATCAGACAATTGGCGGAGGATCTTCCAGGAGACCCTCGCAGAAGGGCGGAAGGACGTGCTGGCGTATCACCTGAGTATCGCCAAAATGGTGGGACAGCGTAGCATCTCATACGCGCGGATCAAACCAGATCTCGAGAATATGGATATAATAGCGGACGTAATCCTGGATGATCTTCGTGAGAATCCAACGAGTTGGATAAACGAGGTACGTGAGCATGAATCTGAGTTATTGGAGTCCTTCTACTTGACAGTCGCGGATAGAAATAAAACTCTGGACATCTTGGAGTACTCGAATTTCAGCCGCGCATATTGCGTCCCCCCGGCTGCTCCTCAACTCATCAATTACCCGGTGCGTGGAAACGCGTCGTTGCTGAAGGGTTTGGTGTGCCGGTTGGCGCGGGCTGCGGAGAAGGAGCTGGAGATAAATATAACAGCTGTGGAGCTGCGACAGATGACGTTTCGAGATCGCAAGTCATTCAATTGGACACTGTTCAATGGAAAGATCGTCGAGATCTACGGGTACGTGGATTCCCTGGTGCAGTTTGATGACGAGAGTGATTACTACTTCAGGAATTTGGATAAATTGAAGAGAAATTTTGTCGACGCCTGGACAACAGATCTGACCCCGGAACACGGAGTGGAGATCGTCGTGGGGGTGGTCTGTCGGTTATTGGACCTGGCCGAGAGTCCGCTGTTCCGGATTCAGGAGAGATCAGCTTGGAAGAGCCTCCGGGCGCTGGCGTGGTCCATCTCCACGATCGCCGATAAGATTGAGAAGATTCTGGACGATGTCCTGGGCACTGGGGATCCTGGGAAGCCAGCAAATGTCCTCCACGACATGCCAGAGACGGACCTTCTCCTGGAAACAGCTCTGCGGAATCTTCCCTCGATCAGTCTCGACCTCATCGACATCTTCAGCCAGAAAAATCCCATTCACATCCTCAAGACCATCAGCGATCACGTGGCAAACGAGCCCAATTGGCCGTGCACCGATGACCAGAGTCTCGGCGAAGCTCTGGCACTTCGTCCCGGCAGCCAACAACTCCTCCGTCAGGTTGAAAAAATCGCCTGCAATCCTGTTGTCTTCATCAGGGAGTGGAGTGAGCATCCAACATTCATGAGGACCTCGAAAATATTCGAGCCCGATGGTCCTGGCGATGTGCCAGCATTCAATTGGACAGCGGGATACATAAGATTCCGCGGTCTCGTCAACAAATTTTTCCCCGAGGTCAAAGGGATAACGGGGGGAGAAACTTTCTCAATGGACATACCAAACATTCAAGAGAAAGCGAAAACATTTCTCGATTTTATAGATCTCGAGATTGATAAAATTATTCCAACATTCCGGAGCAATATAACAGCTGGAGAAGTTTGGATGTCAACTGGTAAATCACGAGGAATTGATGATATTCTCGTTATCGCTAAATTCAGCTCCAAAGTACTTCACGATCTCGTTCATCTTGGCCTGGAGATACTGGAAAAACCCGTGGAAACTAATGCTAAAAGTTTGAACCTTCTCACTCTACTTGGATTCACGAGTAAGAGTGTAGTGTCTATAGTACGCCAGCGTTTCCCCTACATTTTAGCGACAGTGGTTTACGGCATATCCGATCCTGAACTGGACCATCAGCTGCACAGAGCCGTTGAAAATGCTCAAGGTATAACGTGTGAAAAAATGTTTTCATTGTTTGAGGATTACAAAGTGGGATTGACAAACGACGAGTACTTGAACCTGAAGAATTTCACGTGTGATCACGATACATTTCACTTCAACGCATTCTTCGATCTCTACCTCGATGCGACTGCGTACTGGCGACGACCTGTGTCTCACTATCGAAGTTATTTCTTCACTTTAGCCCACGACATTCACGACTTTGCCGTAATTACCGAAGCTGCTGTTGATAGGAAAATGGTTATCGATCCGCCCCTAGATAAACAGTATCTCAATGATGCTGTTAATACTCTGAAGAATATACTCCAGGTCCCGAGAGTATTAACATCCAAGTTGCAAACAAAACAACCGGAGAGTGGTTGGACAATTTATCGTCTCTTTGTTGAAGGTTTATCCGAGGGGCTGAAGAACGCAGCATTTGCACTGAGGGAGAACAAATTGGAGGACAATGTTATGCACCTGTGGGATATGGTCAGACCTGGAGATGTCCATCAGCTGATTAAATTTTTAGAAGCTCGGCCAACTGAGACCCTCTCATTAGCCGCAACTCTCGTCACACTCAATGCGTCTGACAATTCCTTGATTGCGTTTAACGACGTCCGGGGCTCGATGTGCCATCTACGATTCGATTTGAATTTCTGGAGGGAGAGGAACAATTCGGAATTTCTGGATCACCTGTGTACGTACGATCCACGCCAGCTGGTGAGAAGTGCAACCAGCGAGGAGTATCTGAACGTCATCACGGGGAGGAGTTCTTCACTGGATAAAATCGACCCGCTGTCAAAGTCTTTGCTGAAATTCATTGAGACCGTCTGGAGAGCCGATGTCAACTCCTCCGGGAAATTGGCTTTTCAGTCCAATATTTTGAATTTCACAACCTGGAGGGACCTCTCCAATGATTCCAAGCGATTAATCCACGACGCAGACCAGTCCTGGGTCCACAAAATAATGGTGGAGGTGATCCCGCTCGAGTACAACTTCTCAGTTCAAACCTTCTCCGAGATCGATCTGACTCGGATTCACAACATCTTCCAGGATCATCCCCTGAATGCCGCCCGTCAAATAATGCAGCTCGCGGACTCCTGGATGGACGTCATATCGGGCGGTGACATCTGGCAGAAGCTGCGGATGACGTACGAAAATACCAAAATGAAATCGCTGCTGAGTTTGATCGAGGATGCGCCAAACCTGGTCATCACTGTTCTGGAGACCTTCATAAGTTCAGAACGTCTCACTGACTTTATGGACAAGTTCATCGGTGGTCAGGTGAATCTCTGCGACATCGAGAGATACCTCATTCCACCGTCTTACGTCCGGAAGAAGGGAATCCTAACGAGTGTGACAAGCTTTTGTCAGAAATTCATTCTCAGCAACGCCAATTCCAGCACGAACGACTTCAAGCCCCTTGGCATTGTCAATGTAACACTCCGGGGAAATATCCTAGACGATATAAACATAAAAACTAGCGATGGCAACACGTGGATACGAGTTACATTGAATGAGACATACTTTATGGATACTCTGGTACACTTTCAATCCACACTTTTGCGATCTGTCTGCGAAGGTAATAAACCCCCGAAAGTACCCTCCTGGTGGATTTCATTTCGCGAAGGTACTTTAATCGACTTTAAAAAGCAATTCCAAGAGAGAGATTTAAGATCATTGTCCCACACCGTAGTATCCAAGTCGGTGAAAATTGTTAAAAACATATTATCATCTTCTGCGGAGTTTAAAAAGTCCTGTTCGTTCTGCGACACTCGTGTTGTGGAAATTTTAAATTCACAGTTGAGCCGACATCGAGTATATTCGGATATCCTGTGCAAATATAAAAGGATGAAGGTGGCTGAGCTGCAGGAGATGATTGGCCAGCAGTTGTACTTGAAGAAGACGATTGGAATGATAAAGAATTACGATTTTATGACGAAGAAGTTCGATGTCGAGAGCTTCATGGGTGCCATTGAGGACAGTCTCCAGTACCTCACGGATATCATCATGGATTACAAAGATCCTGGAGGCGATGGGAAGCTGGAGTCGTGTCTGATGAGTGCAGTGGAGGGTGTGAAAACCCTCTCACCAGCCATCTACATGAAGGTCCTGGCTGGAGCTCTTGATGGTGTCAGGGGAAATGTTAATATTATACAGACGATCGATAACCACGAGACTCTTCTTCATTGCACCCAAATGGCCGAGAAGTTCATTCCCATTTGGAAGCCCCTGAAAGACGTTGCGAAAAATTCAAGTACCCGGGAGGTAGAGAAAGTCCTACCAAATGCGTCATTAAATGTGAATTTACTGTTCGGTGAGAGAAATAATTCCCTCTGTAAACCCCAAAGCAGCTGCGTAAACGCGACAACTTTTAACGATTTTCTCAACTCCAGGGGGGCTCGCAAGCTCCTTAATTACGATCCAAAAGCTGCTGGTTATCCATCAACTCGGGATATCTCGGAACTTTTGGTGAACAGCCTCGACTTTGAACTGATAAATCGTGAACTTCCGTCGTGGAGGACGAATGGCACGCGGAGCCTGACCTGGGTGAAGCAGATTCTGGATGATTTGATGCGAGCGCTGGAGGAGAGTGGAAATCTCCTGGAAGTCGCCAGCAAAATTGATTTTCAAGATGTATCGAATGTCCTGGGAGTGCCTGACATCGCCGACGGTGTCGTTTACCTGGTCAAAGACCAAACTATCGATAAACTCTTCGCTGCACTCAAGGACATCGTCGAGGACGTCGAGCCGTTTATCGAGAGTCCTCAGGTCATCAAGGATCTGAATTCCATCGTCGACGCCTTCGAGTCAATGGAGATATTCAAGAATCTAGGACTATTGGACATGAAGTATTCGGTCAACAAGATGTTTCATGATTGGAGTTCTCTCCGGAAGTTTCTCATCGATGAAATAAAATTTCCAAATGACCTGGTGGACATCCTGAGCGAGACCAAAGTGGACATGCTCTCGGTCTTCATGAAGGAGCGGTCAGCCATGAGCTTGACTGACACAGTTTGTTCGACAGATCAATTGAAGGAGATTCTGGACTTCGAGGCTTCTCGCACATCCGCTGATGAAGTCAGTCGAGTCCTCTGCTCGCTGGGGCCATCGGTCACCCAGAATCTGGCAATATCTCTCATCAAGAACACCAACTTTGACTACGTCTTCAAGAACTTGATGAGTGCAAACGTGAAGAACATCCTGAAGAACGCAAATTTGTCGGAAGCCGAGGGAAATGTGATATTCGATAATCTCGGAGTTGTCGGTGAGCTGTTGCCCCTCTTCAAGGACAAGATGTCATCGGACTTGTCAGCTGAACCATCTGGAGCCGGGGACACCGAGGACTCGCAGCTGACCAGCGGCAAATTTCTTCAAGACGCCAGTGAACTCATGTGCGGGAGGCAGCTGATCTCGGACAGCGGTGAATTTTATCGGCTAATTACGCAGATCGAGGACACCAAGAAGACGATTGATCAGAGGGAATTGGATTCGTTACCGACCGAGTTTTGTCGTGACACGTACAAGAGTTTCCTGAGCATGACGGGAGGAAAAATCGTCTGGTCGTACGTCAAGCCACTGCTACGCGGAAAAATCCTTTACGCACCTGATTCACCGGCAGTCCGAAAGGTAATGAGTCTAGCAAATCATACGTTTCATGAAATGGAAATATTCGGAGAGTTCATGTCGAGCATCGAAGCAACACTGATAGCCGTAGCTGATTTGACAGATATGGGGAGCAGTCTGGGTGATCTTAAGGAGATTATGGCGTCTAAAGTCATGAAAATAGCCGTTCAATCGATGAGCGGTGGACGTGTCCAGGGGGATCTCTCCAATTTTGATTTAGGGGAGTTGGCCTGGAGATTGAAAAAGTCAAATAAATTAATCGCTATGATTGGAATGCTGAATAATCTGGTGGACTGTATTCTCATTGATCGAGTAATTGGATTTTCCAGTGAGGAGGAACTCGAAGTTGAGGCACGTAAGCTCACTGATACAAATGAATTTCTCGCTGGGGTAGTTTTTCTCGACAACGAGAAACTATCAAGACGATCTCTCGGGGGTGAAAGTTTGGAGCACGACGTAACATATAAAATACGAATGGACGTGGATTACGTACCCTCGACAAAGAGATTGAAAAATCAATTTTGGGTACCTGGACCCGAAGGCTCATTTATTGAGGATTTGAGATATCTACGTGGCTTTGTCCAACTTCAGGATTCTATTGATCGGGCTATTATTGAAGTTAAATCGGGGAAGGAGCTCAATTGGAAGACAGTGTCACAACAAATGCCTTATCCGTGCTGGAAATACGCACCATTTCAACGAACTCTCTACGAATCACAGGGCTTGATAACATGTTTTTTCTTCGCTATGATGATGTGCGTTGGATCGGCCGTTCGATATATCGTTTGGGAGAGGGAGTCACAGAACTCGATGGTTATGAGTGTAATGGGATTAAAACCCTGGAGGAATACTCTCGCTTGGTTCATTACAACGACTATTGAGTTGACGATTGTCGTAACGTCAATTTGCATTATTCTCGTTGCTGGCAAAATTCTACCGCACTCCGATCCTGGAATAATTATGATTCTCTTTCTCGATTACGTTTTTGCAATTGTCACATTTTGCTACATGATCTCGACCATGTTCAGGTCGGCTAGTTTGGCAGCAGTCACTACTGTCGTTATGTTTTTACTCACTTATATGCCGTATGTTATTGTTATTGCGATGGAGGCTACGATGGGACTTGCCTACAATTTGATACTCGTGAGTCTTCGTGATTATTACGTGGGGAGAGAGAAAAAATTATTTTTCTTAGGGAGGTTTTTTATGAGACGACGCTCGCTTCTGGGGAATCGAAAGTTTTTGAGTGTTATCTCCAAATCTGAGAGAGATAACGGAATTGTTGTTATTACAATTATTCTAGGGCTTGATTCGCTCTACAAAAAAGGTTTAATAAACATTTTTCTATTTTTATTAGATTTCAAGATATTCCGAGAAAGTTGATCGATAGTCAGAAGCGACTTCTCTTTTTTGTCACAGATATTTAAAAGATAATTTTTTTTCTCTCGACGAAAGATATTGGAGTCGTTGCTAAATTCTCCTGATAATCAATGAATTTCCAGTGTCTCAGCATGTCCACAAGCTTTTGCTACGGATGTCTGTACACTGTCCGTCGCGAGGTTCAAGGAACCGGGATGCAGTGGAAGCATCTCTGGGAGGAGCCCAGCCCCGGGGATCCCATGTCCCTCGGTTTGGTCCTCACAATGTTAGCACTGGATGGCTGTCTCTACGCAGCTATCGGTTACGTTATAGTCAGATACACCAACTCAGGTAACACCCCAGAACTCCCCCATCATCTCTTCAATCAAAATATCGGATTTTTATTAAATATTTATTTGTGTGCAGCTGTGGCACTTAAAAGGATCTTTTCTGCTCGTGAATGTTTCTATGAAAATTTATTAATTTATTAATCGTACTGCACTTCCATTAAGATAATTTTGTTGAGCACTTAACAAGGAGCGAGGAAAACAGTGAATAAACATTTTCAGGAAAAGGCTCACCGGGCTTACGATCCCGAAGCCTCTGGTGGTCCGATCCACGGGCCCTATTCGGGCAACCTGACTACCTAGCATTCGTCAACAACCTGTATTTCACTAATGATGTACTGCACAATTCGACAACTTATCAAGGTATCATTATTCACTGCACGTCACGATCATTTATGTGTTTTAATTGGCATGTATGCAATTTATACGCACATATTTGGCTTCAATTTAATCATAATATTTTGACTACCAGTTGATCGTTAATCCAATCATGAAAAACGAAAAGAATTGATAACATTCGGCGATGCACAGGGAGAGAAAAATAAAATAAAAATTACGAATGAAAAAATTGAAGTTTTTGTCGAGAAAAAAAATTGTGAAACTTCTCGTATCTCCGGTTATTAATTCTGATCGTAGGGGATTTAATTATTTCATTATATGCGCATATATTTTTGTTAGATTTTGAAATGGGTCCTCGTGCATTCGCAATTTAAAAAAAAAATGATGGAAAATACGATTTACTCGTTTTCATGAATAATTATGGTGCGCTGGCAAAATTATTTAATCCCATAACTTCGTGAAAAAAATGTGAATGAATAACTGTGGGTTCGAAGAATAACATTTATGTCGACGTTCTCGTTCCAATTAATGAGGGAGAGGTAAACAAATTCTAGAACAGCTGGAGTGCCCTATATTTCCCGGGCGAGTGGAGAAGGGTTGAATTAATTTTTTTGTGGAGCGAAATAAGGGTTTTAACATGAAGTTCAGTTATCCCCGAATGGAAAAGGGCGAACGGAAATTCCGTTGTCTCCACATATTTTTATTTTATTTTTTACTACTCCAAACTCGTGTCAAGGGGTGATGCCCCCTGTTGGTCAGACACAAAACATTCATAAATTAATGAATTAATTTGATTTGGTTAACTAATGAGTACGGTAATTACTCAAAGAGCATTCACGCACTTGCAAAATTATGCTGCAGCTCCTAAAAATCTAATTATATCGCTTGGAATATTTTTTCAAGTCTTAAGACTCGGTTATGATCGCCTGAATATGTTAGAAAAATTTTCTGAACGTCGTTCGCCGTTTTCCAGTCGATAAAATTCCAATAGAAAGCAGAACCTTTCAGATAGCTTGTGTTTTATTACCCCCCGCCCCCCGAAGGGTAAACAAAATTTTACATCGATTATACAATAAAAGATTATACAGATAATTGTGTAAAGACTTTTCCCCGCGTCTATTGAAATCCAGGACGGAATAAAAAATTGAGGGGCATTCCAAGCCCCCGATCGTTAACTATTCTCCCTCGCCCTTCCACAAAGCCTACCCTCGACATTCCCTTGACATTCACCCCTTCAATACACAGATGAAGACAATGATGCTACGACAATGGCTGTGAGCGAGAAGCAAGTCGGTGTGAGATTCGAAGGTGTACGAAAGATTTACGATACTGAACAAGGTGAAGTAATAGCAGTAGATGATTTCACCCTAAAGCTCTGCAAGGGTGAAGTGACTGGATTGCTTGGTCGAAATGGTGCTGGCAAGACTACAATAATAAAGATGTTAACTGGAATGATAGCCCCGACAAGTGGGGAAATACATCTGGACGGTGATGAAGGAAGTAAGCCAGACATCGGTGTTTGTCCCCAGGACAACGTTCTCATTGACACCCTGACACCGAGGGAGCACATGATATTTTACGCGAAATTAAAGCGACCGTTGAGTGATGAGGAAATGCTGGAGGACGTTAACTCGATGCTGTCATCATTGGAGTTGGGAAGACAAGAGCACGAACCGGTGTCCAGGTTGTCCGGTGGTACCAAGAGACGTCTCTGCGTTGCTCTGGCCTTTCTGGGATCCCCCAAGCTGGTGATACTTGACGAGCCTGGTGCTGGAGTGGATCCAGCAGCGAGGAGACGCATCTGGAAGCTGATTGACCACCACCGGCAGAACAGAACAGTCCTCCTGTCCACCCATCATCTTGATGAAGCTGACATGCTGAGTGATACTGTCGTTATCATGCACAAGGGGAAGGTCCTCTGCAAGGGATCACCCCTGACCCTGAAGACGACTTATGGACAGGGGTACTGGCTGAACGTGTCCTTCCCGACTCCAGAGGGAAATCGATACGTCGAGCGCCAACGGCTGCAGAAGCTCGTGGAGTCTATCGTTCCTAATGCGACTCTCGATTCGCTGAGTTCTGAAGTCAGGGTCAGTCTTCCCTTTCAGGGAAAACACGGGGTCGCGAATGATATCGCGGGGGTGATTAAGAAGCTGGAGGACAGCAAGACCAGTCTGGGATTCTCCAGAATTTCGTTGGACTGTGATACCTTGGAGAGGGTCTTCCTGAGTCTCTGTGGGAAGGCTGAGCACAAGAATTCGCATGTCGGCGGTAGCTTGGCGAGTGTCAACAGTGGGGGATCGGTTTCTCTGAATATCTTTGATGATACTGAGTCCATTATCGGTGAAACGGCCCTGAAGCCGTCACCCTGGAGGCAGATCAGGGCATTATTGATGAAGAGAATGTGGCATTTTGCTAGGGATTGGAGAGCACCACTTGCTACTCTCCTTCTTCCCACGATATTCGTTGCTATTGCCATGGGATTTTCACTGATTAGGCCACCGTCCAGTGATGAACCACCTTTGGATCTCAATCCCAAGCTTTATGATACCCATGTGAACTATTTTTACAGTATTGATAATAGTAGTGATTTATTTCTCCAACGGGTGTCGTCACAGCTTCATGATAAATTTGGAGGTGATTATGCTGGTGCCTGGCAAATTCAGCCAAATGACACTGGCACTTGTGACTGTTTGGAGGGACAACAAGTTTGTCATGGAGTTTCCAAAGCCGTTGAGGGACTCTTTCAGACTCTACCCGGACGACCAACTCTTGATTGGATAGTTTCCACTTTTCATGAATACATTGAAAAGAGGTAAGTACCTTTGAATTTACTTTTAATGAAGAGTTTAATTTAAGGTGGATTGAAAGGTGGGGGTTTATGTGCTTTGAGGGGATTCTGTATATTTCGGAGATTCGGCAGGGGCTGGGGGGATTGGGATAGGGGCTGGAGATTCTCAATCGTCAGTTTTGATGGGTTAATTGCGAGGGGATAATTAGTAGAGATGAAAAGCCCTTCAGAAGCGGATGGAAATTGTTTGAACTTTTGAAAATAAATTTCTTCGGGGAGAATCGACTGCTGGGAACAGTTTGAAGATGAAGAGACGAACGTCGCATGGGTATTGACATTTTGGGAATTAATTTCGGAATTGATGGACGTTTAGTAATTTATGGAAAAAAATTTTAAGACCATCGAAATTTCCTTCATAAAATATGGCGCAGTGCTGGATAATCTAGAGTCAACGGGAGATTAAATCGAAGCCCGGATATGCCACTCGATACGAACAGCAATTATTGAATAATACAGTTTATTCGAGACGTGGAGTACAAATAAATGCATTCAATTTTTTTATTTAATCCAGATAAATGAATGAATGAATAAATGAACTTGGAAAAGCTTTGATGAGGTCCGAGAGAATCTCTCGATGATTTTGTTGTAATCTACACATCTCAACCGGTATTTATTCTTCCATTTACCTCTGGAATTATTTATTCTCCAGCAGCTGCTGATGAAAAACAAATATTAACGCACGTGAATGAGTTTTCAAACCCCTGGGGAGGTGTAATACACATCCCAAGTGGGCAGCAAAGTGTTAAAATTCCACCGGCATTTTGAAAAACAATTATGCAATTTTCCCAGCCGATGATTTATTATTCCATGTAAAGCCAAATTATTTCGTATTCTGTGTTATCATAATGAGTTTGATAATTCGGGGCGATGAATGAATAATTAATCAGGACTGATTAATTTTATTTTTCGAAGATACGGCGGCTGGTCGTTATCCCACTGGCACGAGGATCCACTATTTGTGGTTTGGTTCAATAACAAAGGACATCATTCATTACCAGCGTATCTCAATTCACTGAATGGGGCTATTTTACGGGCTTCTGGTGTACCCGGACGTATAACAACTTTCAACCATCCCCTGAAGTTATCCAGTGACCAACTCAATCGCACCAGTGTGTGAGTATTAAATGTCAACTTTTGTTTGCAAAGAGCTACTGTTCTGTCTCGTGATTGTGTAAAAATTTACGATAAACTTTCTTCGGGCCCCGGATATTTTCAAATAAAACTCGCTATACCGAAACGCCTGAGTCATAACTCTCTGAGTACGGTGTTATTCCGGATATTTAGTTGTTCGTGGCGGGAGTTTTTATGACTTGTCATTTACGAGGCTATAGGCTATAGGCTACACACGTCATTGCGAGTATTTTTCAAAGTCGGATAAACAGAACCGTATACTAACAAGGACGGAAAGATTGACGGGTTCAACTTTTTTTTATTATTCTATAAATAATGCTGCCATTGTCCAGCTAAATTAAATTTTTATTTGCAAGAGTTTACATGTTATTGACATGAGAAATTGTTATTGGGTTGAGCGTGAATTCGTTTCCGAAATTGACGGAAAATTTACGGGAAATCCCGCGACGTTGAGATTTTTTCCAGCGCAGAATTTTTATAGAAAATTTTTTTCTTGTGGGAATTTTTTTATGAACAAATTACCCTCGATTTCCCTGTGGGAAAATTACGTGAATTAATTAGTGTAGTTTTTAATTGGTCAGTCAATTCATTTCTCAAATATTCAAGTCATCCTCTTCCCCTCAAAATTGATGGAATAAAGGATTTGTTGTTCATCGGACTTAGAATATTCATAACAGTGAGAGTGAATGGGAAATTGTGGTCATATGACTAAGAAACTGATAGCAGAGTTCAATCTCATGAAGAGAAATGACACACTTTTCTATTTCCTCTTTGGGGCCAGCCAATAGATTAATATAATCCCCTCTGTAATCCTCTCCTCAATGGGACCTCCTCTTGAATTATTGACATTGCATTTTATCCTTCGGTGGACTCAATGGACTTATAGAGAGCATTTTGTCCCTGTCATGGAGGGCAATGGAGATGTGCATATATGGTGGGGACAGAGTTACAAATATTCCAGAAAATTCGAGACTCTGAGGGATACGTTATGCAAAGTAACAGTGATGTGGACAGCAAACAATACTCGCAACTCTCTTGAATTGGGTTCACCGAAATATTTCCTGGGGGACTATTTTTGTGGTGAAAAATTAGCGAATACACTGGGCTCAGATAAAAATTATAATGAAGCCGCACGTTTAAAGGACTCAATTTGTCGAGCAAATATAAATGTAAATAAGGTGTCCCCGGGTATAGATCCACAGTTTCATTCAATATTTGAGGGAACACATATTTTTTGAGGTAGAAAATGCTGGGATTAAATTACAACGGCTCATAAATTAAATTATTCATCTAAATAAGTCTGTAAAATAAATAGTAGCGCTCTAGTAATTTAATATTCTACTGAAGTAATCGCAGATGTGAATTAAAATCGTAATATCGTATGGGACAAATCCCACAAAGGTAAAGAATAATAAATTCGGAAGCTCTATATCGACTTTACCGTCGGCTAATTTTTCTAATGGAAAAATGAAATTAAAAAAAAATTAATTTCCCAAGGATTTCCCTAGAAAATAATTTAGGTATTAAATTAATTTTCAAGTATTAAAATAACAATTTCAAATAGTAAAATATTTAATATTAAATTCTACTTTTGGACATAAATCATAACTACCTTGTACCTATAAAAAATAATTGATTCCCAGGTCCTTTATCGACTGAAATCCCATCAACTTTTTCTAATAGAAAATGTTAATGACCCACTGGAGTCTCGTTCACTACAAAAATTATTCCGTTTTCCCTTTCCTTCGCGGATAGTAGAGGTCTCAAGAGGCAGACACTCGCGTTTCTCGTCCACGACTCGTTAAACTTCTGTTTGCCTTCGGACTTGCCAGGGTTCATGGGACTTTGTAATTGCTTTTCCAAGTTGAGTCTGTTCGCTTTTTCTCGTGGGAGTCGGTCGGGGGGGAGGCAGTGGGTTTGAACGACTCAGTCAAAGAAAAGAAAAGTTGAATGAAATATGGAAAGCCAGGGGAAGAGCTCACCCAAAACAGTATCAATTACTTCGTTAGACGAATGATCAGAGGTACTTGAATTTACTGTTGAGGTGTCCCTCATGACAGATGTATAAACGAAGATTATTTGCAGGCTCCAGCACGTGGCAGATGTTGGAATAGCTCTGGTACTGTTGATAGCCTTCAGTCTAGTTGCAGCACAGGGTGCACGAGAACTTGTGAGAGAAAGATTATCCGAGGAGAAACGTATTCTCTATCTCGCTGGAGTCCATCCTGTTACCTATTGGACAGCAGCATTTCTCTGGGATTTTCTTGTTTTCCTTTCGTCAATTGGACTCGCTGTCATTGTGTTCGAAATATTCGGATTGTCTGCCTACGTCGCCAGGGACAATTTGCAAGGAATTGTCCTTCTTCTGGTCCTTTTTGCGTAAGTCAATCTCCCAAACGATTTTCAAAATAAAAAATTTCTTCGCACGTTTTTTATTGGACAGATAATCGTCGATCTCCAGTCAATCAATTTAATTTTATGAATTCCCCAGAAGTAATAAATTATCACAAACAATAAACTGATAAATAAGTTCATCAATCTGCATTCAGATTAAAATTTTTCCCCCCTGCAGCCAATCGATGAAATCCCCCAACGCGTTATTCCCGAGACTTCCGATACATCGAAACTAAATGTGATTTCCCAACTCGCTTGTTTTTACCGATAAAAAAAAAATTCGGTATCAACAGTAATATATTATACCCTCAACGCGTCGATATTTCATGCACCAGTCATTTTATTGGAGTATCTCAGTATCTATAGGTCAAATTGATATCCAGTGATGTTTGTTTTAATTGAAAATTCACATTTCACCCTTGCTATGAAAAATTATTTGAAAACCAATTGGAGCAACGCGTCGATATATCGAATAATGAAATACAAGTTAAAACATATCTCAACATCGACTGTATTTTTATTCACAATTTCAGTTGGGCATCAATTCCATTCAGCCATTTCATGGAAAAAAGCTTCGATGACGCCAGCCTGTCCAACATGGTACTCTTCTGTCTCAACACATTTGTCGGAGTTATTTGTCTAGCAACAATTATGGTGATTGACATTGTTGGAAAAAGTCAAGCAGCGAAAGACACACGACAAGTGCTTCATAATTTGATGCTATTTTTTCCACAATATGCACTGGGTGATGCACTCGTCCAGATGTCAACGAATGACATAACAGCTGAACTACTCGAGAGATTCAACATGGATACGTACAAATCACCGCTTGGCTGGTCACTCATAGGACAGCACTACGTTTATTTGTTCGTTGTTGGTGTTGTATTTTATCTGGTCAACATAGTGATAGAGTGTCGGTTGCTTTTACTTCGTAAAAAGGAAGCTCCAGTTGATAAAATAAGCGACGAGGATGAGGATGTCTCCATGGAGAGGACACGAGTGGAGAACAGCTCGGACAGGGATATAATTAAAACAGTCAGACTGCGAAAGGTCTACAACAGTGTTTATGGTAAAAATATTGCTGTTAAAAATCTCAGCTTTGGTGTTCAAGCTGGCACTTGCTTCGGCTTGTTGGGAATTAATGGAGCTGGTAAGAGTACAACATTCAAGATGTTAACCACCGAGATAACACCAACATCGGGTAAGATTATACTCAAGGGCCGTCAAGTGGCCTTCAAGCCATTGTGCAATGGTGAAATTGGCTACTGCTCTCAGACTGATTCACTCGATGGATTCCTTACTCCTCATCAGTGCTTAACTATTCACGGACAAGTCTGTGGATTAGCTGATGTTACCAGGTCCGTTGTCTCGACACTCAGAAGATTCGATTTATCGAAGTACTCTCATCAGAGAATATCGAGTCTAAGTGGTGGTAATAAGAGAAAATTGTGCGCGGCTATTAGTGTTATGAGTCCTGTGTCGGTTGTGCTGATGGACGAACCAACTAGTGGAATGGATCCAGCGTCAAAGGAACTTGTGGCACGTGCTGTTCACCAGGTCACGCAGACCGAGGCGTGTGTTATTATGACGTCTCACAGTGTCGCTGAGTGCGAAAAATTGTGCAGCCGAGTTGGCATTCTTGCCAGTGCTGGACTGAGGTGCATTGGAAGCCCTCAACATCTCAAACACAAGTACGCATTTGAGGTCGATTACCTGTCTTTTTCAGATTTTTTTTGTCAGCGCAAAAGTCAAGAAAAAAATACGATCGTGACCCCGCGAAAAATGTAGAATATTGAATTGAGAAAATTGGAAAATATTTTAGTTTCTCGAGTAAAATCAGGGGATAATTTTTTCGTTGTATTTATTAAATATTTCTCTCTCGTTGAATGCAAATTCACATTCACTCTGACATCCAAAACTCCAATTAAACTGCACAACGCCGTCAATTAAAGCATTTTCCCTGCATTTATCAATGTTGTTCAGCGAAATAATTGGCTCGTTTACTCTGATTATTAATCAGCTAATAATATCTCTCAATAGCCGACGGGGGTGGGGGGTGGGAGAGGTGAGAGAAGAATGAATGGACGGGAAAATGACCTTAATGAAGAATAAGCCATTAGCCTGGGTGGGATTAAGTGAAGATTCCTTTGATAACAAAATGCTACGGCAAGATTGAAACGCATTAACCGACGGGAAAAGCGGAAGAGACACAAACGAAGGACCACTTTGTCACTTATTCCTTTTAATTGGGATACATTACACGCTTGGAATATAATATCTTCACGGGTTTTCTTCGTTCTATCTCAACTGTCTCGTACCTTCGACCATCGTCTAGGTACTTAATGCACACTTGCGCAGACTCACTAACAGAATAACGTATGACGTCATAAATATTTAAACTCGCTTACCCGCTCTCTCTATTTTCCCTTATTTTTTGCCGGTCGTCCTGA
Source organism: Diachasmimorpha longicaudata (assembly GCF_034640455.1). Lineage (NCBI taxonomy): Eukaryota > Metazoa > Arthropoda > Insecta > Hymenoptera > Braconidae > Diachasmimorpha > Diachasmimorpha longicaudata. Next base: position 5,220,990 of record NC_087240.1, read on the forward strand.
ATCTGTTCGTATCGTACGAGATACGTGGAGTTGAAATCGACTGGGGTAAAGATTTATGAGAGAGCGTCATTCATGATTTATCGGAAAATCCCGTCCTCTCATTGGGTTAAATTTTCATTATTGCAGGTACGGCGAGGGTTACGTTGCCTTTTTGAGATTCCCACGATCCATTGTCGTCAGCGAAGTGAAGGATGTCATATATCGGTATTTTCCCACTGCTCAGGTGTTCGCAAAACAGGCCAGGGCAGCCCGATTACTGATACCCCAGAATCACGAGCTGTTGCTCAGTGAAATTTTTACGAAGCTGAAGTGCCTCGCGTGTGATCTCAAGGCCACTGACTACACACTCACCCAGAGCTCCCTGGATCAGGTGAGATGAGGGTACAATAAAAATATTGGGGGGTTAAAAAAATATTTTTAGTCATTTGAACCGCAAATTTTCACGATCACAATTTTAATGTCCAACTTACGACTTTATTCCACTCACTCGATAAAAAAATTGGAAATGAAAATTAAAAAGTCGCAGTCGATTGGAGACTGATCCCTTTAGGGCTCATGTATATATAAAAAATCATCTGATCATGAAGAATGAACTGAAATGTCTCATGATGCCTCGGCTGCCCCTATACGGGCTTTTACCACTCAACTCGGTTGTGTAGACGTATTACCCTGGCGTTACGTACAATGGGGGTTTAAAGAATATTAATGGATGCCATCTTGGGTTGTGAACTAAGAGGACATACCTGAACAGGGGAGTAACCCTTGGTGACTTCAGCCATATCGTGTCCAGCACTCACAGTGTTAATATACCGGGCTAATGTGCATAGTTACCTTTTTCGCGTCTCATCTTCGTAACCACTTTCCTGTGTAAAAGAGGGAAAGGGCTCCCTTTACGAGAGAGGGTGTCACGGGAGGGGAAGGGGTGAGTAATTCGATATTACTTTGATGAAGTGTCAACTGTTGTTTCTGTCTATTTTATGAAGGGCTTTTCTGTCCATCGAAGGGCTCGATGGACGGAAAAATGAGAGATTTATTGCAGAGTTGGGTGACCCTGACTGAAAATTATGGAAGAAAAATTCTAGGGGGGTGTGGCTAAGTGGTCTTATGGGAAACAATCCGGTCCAGTCTGGATTATTGATAGTCTTTACGGATGATAGAAGGAAATGGTTTTTGTTCGGTCCTGCGGTAAATGGTCCCTTAAGGATAGACCGGTCAAACGTATGTTTTAATTTATTTATATTCAATCTGATTCCACTGATTAGGGATTTGTTTAATTTCGAAGGTCAGTTTTATCACGAAAACTTCACCTGGAAAGTTGTTGATGATCATTTCGTCTCACATTTCGATCTCTAGAACTCAAATTTTTCTCAGAAATTGCTTTTCGTGTTCAATTGACGCTGAGGGAGCGAATTAAAAATAAATGTAAATAATAAATAATTTGTTCGGACACGTGGGGGTGTAATCAGTCGATATAATAGGAGAATCGAGAGTTAAAATTTGCAGGATTTGAATGCCTCTGTTCGGAAGGAATTTAAAAAAATGGTGTGCTCGATCCGGATGCCCTATCTCAGGAGCATCGGGTGCCTATAAACAGGAACTTTTTTCCCCATTTAGCCCATTAACGTGAATCTCGTTCCACCCCACTTTGCGCGAGTTCAACGCTGGTATTGCTGCACTCCCACCCTTTCAAGCAAGTACAGTAAGATCTAGTACGCTTTTCACGTAAATGGGTTCAATAACATGGTCCTTAAGCTGCTCCTGGGGGAATAGCAGTTATGATTTTCTTCTTAGAAACCTCAAGCATGCTTTCGGAATTCGAAACTCACGTGAATACACAATATTGTTATGAATATGGAAATGTTTTTTTTATCAGTAACGAATCAAATTTTTCCTGTAAACAATCGCTAGGAGAAATGATTTGATTTTTAAAAAAACGATAGGTTCGTTTGTCTCTACAATTTTCTCAAATTTATTGCGGGAATTTAGTGGATTGGAATGACAATTGATTAATATTATATTTTTGGAGAATTTGCATTCCCCCTTTGTCAAGTTATACGCGAAAAAATAATTCAAATTTTTCCAACAAATATTTACTCGCAATGGAGGAGAAGTTGCGATATAATCGGCTTAAAAATGAGTATAAAAGTTGCTAAATGTCATAAAAGGATTTTCCCGGAGTGTTAGAGTTAATGGCCCGAACTTTTGATTTCACGGTTGCACTTTATCGTGCATTCTTGATGATAAAAACAATATATAACTTGGTAATATATTTATCCAGCGAATAATTCATATTAAGTGTTAAAGAAGTGTAGGCAATTCTTGAGATATAATTTTTATTGTCGTGATATATGGGAGAGACCCTTTTACGATTTTCCACGCAAAAACCCCTTCACTGTTTCAAAAACTAACTTTACGATCATGAAGCTAGTCATCTGAACATCGAAGGAATACTACCGAGAACCGCCTTTGTATTTTTCAGGAGAAAAGGGGGCGTTAGGGAGTTCTGGATCGAATTGTTATCGAAAAAATTCATTCATTGACTTCACAGATCTCTTCAGGTTTTCTTTCACTCCAGTTTTCGAGGGATAACGTCGAATCTAAGGGAGATAGCGGATTTTTCATAATGACATTTGTTGTAGTACGCAACTGGCTCCAGAAAAAAGTTTATAACAAAAATTTTGTTATCTTTCTCAGGTTCCGAGATATTCATGAAAAACGAGGCACTAGTCAAGGGTCGCTACTGATTTTTGGGCTCAGATAAAATATTTTCTATTTAATCTGGACATTATCGACTATCAAATTCATCGATAGGAGTACAGATACATTTGTTCGCCCGTATCACTTTCATTCCTAATGGATTTGACCATTAAATTCTGACATTTGATCTCGAGAACGACAAAAATGCTGTTTCCCCCCGACTTTGAAAGAAGTTCACGGAATTTCGTAAATATCTCTTCGTCACTCCACTCACATTGTTCGAACGATAACAAGGGAGTGACTGTAAGTGATGAGTGCTACTCTCACAGTTTGGGAAGAGTTTCGACAGTTTTCCCTTCTGCTCTTTCACTCTGTCACTCAACGTACAGCATCCAGACTTCGACCTAAACACGTAAAAGGATAGATGGGGAGAACTTTTCCTCGCTTTTCAATGAGATTTTCATGGAAAAAAATAATAAAAAATTCAGTACGATGGATCGTGCATTCTCGATTCATAACTCTGGTGAAATTTATGAGAGGGAAATTTATCAAAAATTTATGATCGAGTAACAAAATTCATCACGATGCAGTCGGACGTTATTTTTTTTTTCTCCCTCCGGGTACTTCGAGGATACAGTTTCAAGTAAAAGCACTGAGATTTCATCGAAATTTTTTTCGCAAAAAGAAAAATCACCGTGTGAACTTTGGATAATAAACTAGCCAACAAGTTTTATAGCATCGTCTTTTATTAAGAACTAACGGAAATCGTTGAGATGCAGCACCTCCTCTGGAATAACTCATACAAAATTTCATTATCACCATCGAAATAACTAACCCCCAACGTCAGTGTATTTTCCCCTGGCAAAGTTCTCTGAAAATTACACCACAGTTTTATAAAAGTGCATCACGAACCATTTTTTTCCCGCCCTCACAACTGGAATTTAAAATTTCAAAAATTGGTACGTGAATTAATTATTATTTTTCTGTTGGAAAAATATTTCTGATGATCGTTGAAATTATCTGGACGTAAAGATGATTCCGTCCAGTGAAAATCAATTCAAGATATTTTCTCCGATGACTCCACAATTTTTCTACCCATAATACAATCCACCGACACTCCAACTGATTTTTTTTATCTCTCTCCAGGTACTGGTGAACTTTTCTACCGGGAGTGAAGACGATTGCTCAGATTTGCGGTCCAATTCGAGAAGAAGGATAAATCTCAACTCACAGCACAGTGTGGATGGCATTCACATGGATACATTTTGATGAAAAAAATATATATATATTCTGGAGAATAGCAAACGAAATGGAATAAATCATGTCACGACTTTGTAATCTTTTTTTATTGTCTTCTGCTGGTGCAGCGGAGCTCTTTCCATTTCTAAAGAATGGAGTATTCTTTACGATGGAAGGGGAGGAAATGCCGGGGAACATTGTTGAATGAAGGGATGCGGTTGTAATGAATGACGACCTTTATTCCCTTTGACATCGATTGTTATGCGGGATGCGACGGGGGTGGATTTAGCACTGAAGTGTTGGAATATATCAATTCGAATTTTATCTTTCACTGAATCAATTTATACAATTTTATATTTATTTATGTTTTACCCAGTCTTACCCTCATCACATAAAATATTAAGACATTCGCCCATCCCTTAATTTGCCCCCTATATTTTTTATTCCCAGAAAAAAAATCTCAAAAACTTCTCAATAATTTCCGTTTGAATTTTCCACGATTTCCCGGATTATTTGCCCCTCCACGTGTCGGCTATTTACCCGCGAGGGCACGTATACCCGAAAATGAATAAATTTTGCAACCCCCATGTGCGTATTATCAAACAACAAACAACTATTGTGGTACCTAAGTTATAATATCACTTCCGGTCCTTTTGTTTCCAACTTCTTCGTATTTTTATAGCCCCCTCCCCCCACCACCATTGCGGTATTCTTTTGTATCCTTTGTTACACCCCTCCCCCACCCTATCAACCCACCCTCCAATCCACCGGCTGTGAAGTGCGGCTTGAGTGTAACCAAATTCAATTTCCCCCTTCAGAGTCTATTCGGTTTGAATAATTCTCGTTGATCAGGAAAAAATAACCCCACAAGGTGTCTCGATACATTCGTACAGTCATCCCTTAACGTGAGTGCACGAGAATTCCGTTAAAATTTAAAAAAATATTTCCAACTCGTGAGAGAGAATTTGATGATTTTGTTATGAGATTTATGTGAAACAATTGTACCATCTTTGAGACACTTTGTTGCTCACTGGGTGTCCCCTGTGGGTCAAATGATCGTACCATCTACTGCCAGAGTCCGCAGGGAAGATAAACTTTTATTATTGGTGGGTGGATAGGGCTGTGTGTCTTCCCAAGTTCAATTTTCTTCGCTTCAAGGACTCGTTTCACGCGCTGTGTAAAAACTTGCCGCCATCTATTACACGAATAAGGAGAATTTCTACGACCGGAAAATTGAAGATGGGACAGGGAGGAAAATTCATTTATTGTACATGAGAGTAAATTCAGTAACATTGCTCCACTCTTGCGACCGGTGCGCACTTTATATTTATTTAGTATTCCATAATTTTCGATTTAAGGGAGGAGAAACCCTTCTGAGACAATAATGCGATGACAGGTGGAAGGTAGACGGTGCCCTCTGAATTTTTATGTAAAGAGGGGGGCAGAAGGGGGTTTGGGAAATTATCGAAGGGGTTGAAATTAAGGGAATCAGTTGAAATGAATTTTAGTTGACGTCGCAGTGTCAGGACTAGTTTGTGTACAGCCCAAATAAAATTTCACTCTTCACATCTCGTGTTCTCAGTCCATAAAATTCTCGTAACTGTACTAGGACTATCTGAAAGCCTCAAACATGAAAAATGAATAAACGTAATTTCAGTAACGGAAATTGTGTTAGTCCGAAACAAGATTTAAGGCGTGTCGACTGGAAGATTCAATTATCCCTTAATTTTTATTCTCGTGGGAATAACCGAGGTCGACGGCGAGGTAACACGGTTGCACACACACAGGGAAAATATCCTGTGAATATTTATGTGCATAAGACAATAAAAACAATGTAAAAAAAAAGAAAAAGGATTTTCAGGATTTTCAATCTGTTGAAAACTTCATGATCTTTAATCACGAAAAAAATTCACATCTCTCCGAGATAAATCAGACGTTCCGTTAATTAGTCAAGTTAATTTACTTCAATTAAAAAAATATACCCAACGGTCTAGGAATGTCACTCTGTTTTGTGTGTGCGAATGTGTGCGAATGGTATGTCGTACGTATCGCGCAGATACAATTCGAGGAAAATAGAAAAGAGTTGTGTTATGGGTGAAAATCGCTTGTTTCATTGTCACAAAAACCCAGAAATGTTTTGCTCATTGTACACCGAGGAGTCGTTAACACCTACCACTTCCGGCGGCAGTTCTCATCCGGTATTAAGACTCAAATGTTTGTTAATAGTGCATTTACACGACGTTTATTGCTCTGTCTAGTTTTTTTTCCCTGTCTGTAGCTTTATCTAATGGTTATGGTCAGGTGGTTACATGTAGAGCTCGACAATCGGTTGGAATGGATCTCTGAGAGAGTAATCCGAGCGTTAAAAGACGTTTTCCGTGGAGAATAATCCAAATCTCAGGGGACATTACGAGTTCACAGAGTTTTAAAATTATTTGAAAATTAATTCCGGAATATTTTTTCTTTTTGTCAATTTTTAGGTAAAAAATTACAATTTTCGTTGGTTTTGTATTCGAAAATATAATTGTTTATTTATCTGACAGCATGGATGACAAGTTTTCGGGTGAAGTAAAACTGAAGGTACGATGAAATTACTTTAAAAATATCCAGTACTCCAATTACGAAATTGTTGAAAATTTAACGAGACTTTTGCTTCATTTGGAAAAGATAATCGTCTTTACTGAATATGACAGTTTCAATTTTACTAATTGCTCTGCTGGAGTATTACGACAACGCTGATATACCACTCCTCACAGCGATCTTCCTCGCCGAAGATTTCACAGTTCCGGGACTTGGAGCTAATTAGGAAATATTCATAATTGATGATAATGCAAGTGAAAATTAAGCTCACGAGTTCATAATTTTTCGGCCCACAAGTTGGATAAGTTCGGCCTTGGAAATTTCCCAAGGGATTTTGGGTGCAACTGAAGTACAATGTAATTTCGCTTAGAGTCAGTGGAAAGGGTACGGGCAAGTGCAGACCCTCGGAATCACGTGGGAACCGAGGGATTCGTCACATATGATGGGGTAATATCAAGAGACGGGGGAAGAACGCGTATTCCTGACAACTGATGCAGTATTACCCACACTCTAGACTATTTCAATGCATAATTTCGGAAATATTATATTATATTTCGAATTTAACGGCAAAAATCAAAATTTTCCGCGAAAAATAAAAAATTGTTGCAGTTATTTCCATTTTAAATGAATATTCGATAACAATAATAAGTGGCAATCACAATAGTTAATTAATCATGCATAATAATGCCAATTAACGAGTTATTTAGTCGTAAAAAATCATAAGTCAGCAAAATTATTTATCTCCGTTTGAAAAATGAAAATCCGAAGAAAAATTGTTTGCAATTGTCATTGCAGAATGATTATTATCCTCTCTCACAATCAGTAAGATACTGATTCATGCAAATGCCCACGACGTGATAAGAAAATCAAAGAGAAGTGGAAGCAAGTAATTAAATTAACTCGCGATGAGAAATCGAAGACAGAAGAATGTGAGGATTATGCACGAAGAGGGCATGAAAAACGATTAGACTCTAGTACTTCTGGTAATTTTTTTTTATCCCGTTGAATCCTTAGATAGCGCCAAATGAACGAATTCGCAAGCGAGAAAATCTGCGCTAAACGAAATCCAATAGTTTAATCCGTTCGTGCGATGTATTTTTTTTTTTATCGCAACTCTTTGCGTTTCGTTTTTTGTGGCGGTGCATTATTTTTTTTTCCACTAGACTGATGTTTTTGAAATGTAAATCAACTGAGCAGATTTGCAGATAAATTTTCATTACAAATTCGCGAGGTGGTGGAGGGAGGGGTAGGGGTAGGGGGTGAAAATAATACAAAGTGACAAAAATAATTGCATTTTATATTTTCGTGGGAAAAATGACAACCACATTGTGCTGTGAAAATGAGGGAGAGCAGCGTTGCTGCACGAATGAGCGAATGTCCGGTTTAATACACATAAATTTTTGATACCATCGCATCCGAAAATATAATATCCTAGGTATCAAGGGGTCAAATATATAACTGATCAATAATACCTGGAAATATGATGCCTGTGACCCCGATAAAATACCCTTCGTCCACCTGCGCTGAATGCGAAAATTGAAAAATGACTCATAATAAAACAATTAAAACATTAAAATTAATCGACAATTTCATGGACTTCATATTTTTTTACGATTGAGGAATCAATCCATATTGCCCCAGGGAACCAGAGAAATGTTCAGTAAAAATTACGGAATTTTGCGGGACAATTTCTGATAAAAATGAGGATTACCGTGCCCCAGGTTTTGGTGAATTTCTCGAAATCTATTAAAAATAGAAAAATTTTTATTAGAACCTTTTTTGTAGAGAAAGTTAAGTGCTACAACAAATGTTATTATAAAAATCTTGCTATCTCCCTCCCATTCCGAGATATCGTCCAAAATCTCAAGCGAAAAACGAGTCAATCTCTCGTTTCACCCCTTCTCTCCTGAATTATTTTCATCGAATATTTCTCCCCGCGCATATGTTTGCAATTCACTGTCGCCATTGGGGTGTTTCAACAGTGGTTACCTAATTCCATAATTAACGCGAGGATATTATATAGAATTTCATGTAGCGCCCCCTGAATAAATGTACAAACGTATTTCCCAACAGGGGACGTGTTGGAACTCAACGGGAATTTCGGGTGGGTAATGGTAGAACTAGGGGGGTTGAAGGGAGGGGGGTTTGGTAAAGCCGAAGCAGTTTTGCCGTCCAAAAGCTCTGGAAACTCACAGCCATGGAAACCACCTAATCCCATCCGCGTAATAACTCGAGTTTAGTTTCCACGAGGAAAACCGAGAATGCATTCCACCATGGCATCCATGTATCTCACTCCCCCCCCCCCCTGTTTTCCCCATTTTCCCTCAAAGCCCTTCCCCTCGTCGCCCCGTCGGACCTGCGTTATTCCGAATATTCTTGGCTGTATCAACGAATATCGTATGTAGGCCAACGGCCATTATTACACGCGCTTCCATTTCAATTTCGGTATTAAGGTACTCTTGAGAAAACTTGAGGGCAACGGAGGAGCGAACTGAAAATACCCCTTGGAAATTCAACCGAAAAGTTTTCTGCTCACCGAGTACTCCACCTGTCACTGCCAGGAGACGGTAAATGCTGGAGGTCTTGGATGAACTTGGAATTTGCTCGAGCATGTGGGACTGTGTTTGGAGAACAATTATGTTTTTACGGCTGGAAAGCGTCGAAATATTTTTGTAAATGAGGTAAGTGAGTAATCAGGTAAATAAATTTTTGGTTAACGCTAGAGAATTCCCCGGACGGTCCCTTAAAAAATTTCTACCCTTTTAATTAGGGTAATTTGAGTTTTAGGGGGAGCAGTACATTTTTTTGGTGGATTTTATCTTCGTCAGATTAAAAAAAATTTTTTTTTGAATGGTTTCTTTTGATGGGAAAAATTGAGTGATGTAAAGATTATGTTGGGGTATTTTTTCAAAAGAAAATGCTCCGAGTTCTGAACTGTGGAATCATTGTGCGGAAGAAACGAGACATAGCGAACTCCGGTGAGTTCAAAGCATTAATTTAAAACGGGTCACTTCTCATTGTCGGCTAATGACGACAAACTTTTACTCAAGGTTATCCGCAATGCCAAATTTCAGGGTAAGAATAGAATTCAAGAGCCGGGAGGGAATGGATTGGATTAAAGGAGGACTCGTAAACTTTTTAATTATAAATACCTGGAGGTGGAGATATTTAATTTTACAATTTTCACAACTTCGTAAGTATACGGCGGTACATTTTGCAATTATTTCTAACAATTATGGCGAGCGTGTCTCCCAGTTTTACGTTCATTGTTGAATTTATGGGAATTGAGTGACGTGATGGCGCTGAACTGCGCCTTACATTACGCATTCGACTCGTTAACACTTTATTTTCATTGTTCATTCAGATCCAATTTAAGTGAGTGCTGGAATGAGTGTCCCTAGATAATCTACTGATTGTAAGAACAATACTTTCATTAACGAGTCATTTTATCAGGAGCAGAATTTTCCTCATTTTTCCAATTATTTCAATTGGGGAATAAAATCCAACAATTCAACGCGGAAAAAATTATTTTTTAAATACACAAAAAAATAAATAAAAAAATAAATGTCTCGTATATACTTTTACATTAACAAATTCAGGAGACTATCATCAATATTCCGAGTAAATAAAAATTATTTTACGACCAAAAAATCCCCCCATGTCGCGACTCTTCCGAAAAATTACCCTTTCGCCGAATTATATATCGGAAATGGCGGAATCTTTTGGCACGAGAAAACAATCGTGCAATCCTAAAATACCGTCACAATGATAATACTCCGCGGCAAACCATTTGGAAGTAATTGAGCTATTTCTGGACCCCCACACACACAACCACTGGGGGTTGGATATTTTTTCCATTAATGCTCGTCTCCTTCATTCCGCGTCATCCTCAATAATTTCCAGCGACCGCAGAATCATAGTTAAAAAAAAAACACTCAATTAATTACTGACATAACATCACTGCATGAAAGCGAGTCTGCGTGACATTTTTACTGCATTACCCCGCCCCTAATGACGGAAAAATAAACGACTGGCAGTAGCCGTGAAATTAGGGAAACAAAACAGAATTTTAAATCCAAGCGACAATTAATCTCGTGTCTACACCCTCAGCTCGGGTGAAAATTTGGTCTTCTTATTTTGCCTGTGTTAACGAGTTATTGCCTTGCACACCCACTAGAGTAACACTGGTACCACTACAGAGTGGGCTTTCAACATGGCAAGGGGTTTTTCTGAAAACTTTTAACCTTTCTCAATTTTAGCTGCGGTAGAACTGGCTCGACTGCCAAGATTTTTCAAGCTCTTTCCATAAGGTGAAGCACATCCCTTCTACCATGGCCCATACCCTGTGCATATTCAGGGTGGACGAACTATTTTCTTCTCGTGTTGAAAGGGCTCGTTCAATCTGGCTGAATTGTCCCAACTGTTGTGTTTAGATTTTAATCGTGAGCAATTCTATTTTACCGTACGTTCACTCATTTCTGCGAATCCCAATTTAATCTTCTTGAGTTCATTATTTCGTGTGCTTTGGCCTCCGTTGGAATTTTATTGGAAATTAAATTTTTTTACGGGAGTTCTCAGGATTTTTTTGAACCAGCGATCATCGAGTGTGTGTACACATATGTTGTATATAGAATAAATAATTATTAAGTCATATATGACAACAAAAATTAGCTGAAGGTCTGGTTTTTATCCAAAACTTCTTTTCGTGTGTTTCAAAAATGTCTAAAAAAATTTGGGACTCGGATATTTTGTTGTTACTCCAGTTGAGTGTAAGGAAGACCTAAAAAATAATAGTTTTGCATGTCCATCCCTCTACACCTGATGAATTTGTAATTCTCACCCTCGCTGCTTGAGGCACTGCCTGACAGTTCATCCCCACCGCACTCACTCGAACAGCCCCACTACTGCTTCCCTAGGACCCTTATAATTGGAAGGGTTATAAATTGCGGTCCTAATATAAGTTTACGACCCCCAGCTTCGGGGTATCTGGACACTGGCCACCCCTGAATTGCAGGAACTATTTTCTCCTGTTGGTAAAAGTGGCCGTTCAATCTAGTTGAATCGTCCCAGGTGTCGTGCAAGGATCGTCATGGTAACCAATGTTATTTTTCATTCTCTAAACCTCGTTGGTGAGTGTTACTTTCTCAAATCCAAATTTAATCTTCCCTTCTTGGATTCCCCATGCAGCTTGGTCGCCTCTAAGAGTTTTATCATCCTCGGGAACAACGGAGGAGGAGGAAGAGGAGGAGGAGGAGGGAACCCTGAATGGAAATTTTCCTTTAAAAAAATTCTCCATTCACTGACTGTTCCAGGGGATTAAAAAAATTGAAAATTTTAAAGAGACTGGAGGAGATATTGTCCCCTCTCTTGAAGACATATTCCCCAGTGGCACCTCGAGAAAAAACCGAATTTTACTGGCAGGAAAATCGCGAAATTTGAAATCATTGATCACATAATTTGATAAAAATGGAAATAACTATTTTTTTAGATACGTTCCACATTTAATTTCATGTATTTGGATGTATTTTATAAATAATAAACATAGGTATGTATATTTATTGCATAGATATAACGAATTAAAAAATGAATGAGGGGGGAATGGGCAGATTTATATGGAAAAATAATTTTCAATGAAGAAAAGGTTGAAAAAATTATTAAATTGTATCGTTAACTCGCATTTTCTACCGGGAGAAAGACGTACGGTCTCTGTGAACTTAGTTCTCGCTCACTTTTAAACCCCTAATGACGACGTTCGTAGCTTTTTCACTTCTCATTGTTGCTTGCTCCTACCCCCAGTTAATTTCTTGAGAGTTCCGTCTCTTTCTCGAGAGTAGATTGCATGGTCGGAATTTCACGTCTCAAGTTGGCCTTTTCGGAATTTTTTAATGCAAACTAGTTCGTTTTGGGGTCTATTCAATTGTCCAATTAAAACGTCCAACGGCATTTACCTCGTTAAACTCATCACGTGACAATTTTATTTGAGGGAACATGTTGTACAATAATTTTCACCGCAGATTGCGCTTCTTGTGTTTGTTAGTTTTGTGTGGAGCTAGTTGGTGGATGCTCTCCTTTCTTCTGGCTTTAGCAATTGGACCTGCCTTCCGGCTATCGCCTTCAAAGAAAAATCATGTTCAAGTGAAAGCATTGTCTTTCGCGGGGAAATATTATACGAATGACAATGAAGACCATTTCTGCGAAAGCCAACGCATGTGATAACTTTCGTGAACGAAATCGATCGGCAAAACTAATTGTTTGGACGAGCTTTTCTTTAATTTGCCCTCAACAAGTGGATAATTCCATTTTTTGTGGATCAGTAGAGATGAAGTTGTCAATGGAAACTCTTCCGGATGAATTTTACATTAAACAATTTTTTATTTTATTATTTTTCGATTTTTTAAGGTTTTGTAGGGAAAATTGAAGCTTTGTGGTAGATAAAAGTCTTTTAATGGATTAAAATCTTGTTTGGGCAGGTCCTATACCGAAAATAGTTTGGATCCATCCGCTTTAAGAGGTCGGTCCACCCAGGTCAATGCGAGTATTGAGTGAGCTGGAGGTATGTTCCCCAGGACTTTCAACAATTAAAATATTCATTTCACTACGCCACACGGTAAAAATACCTCGGCGACGAAAATTCATGTATTTCGTTGGTGAGAATGTATTTTCATCCTCTGAGGGGAATTCTCTGTGACACCATCGAAAATTTTAGTATGAAATTTTCGATAAAAGTTCGACAACATCGAAGGCACCACGAATTTTCCGGTTTTCCACGGAAATGGCTTTGAAATGGATCTCAATTTTCCAAGGGCATTGGGCATTCATGCTTTGTTGTTCCGGCGATTTTGTGATAAAGTGAGAAATGCAGAGGTGGAGAGACGCTGCTGAAAAGGGAATGTACGAGAGCACTTCCTTCGATGACTCCATCGTTTGACGATTTGACAAGAAAATATTTCCGGATGGAAAAATTTTCAACGAGATTTTTCCGTAATGGCCATTATCAATCGAACCTCACAGGGCTTGAGCTTTTCGAGTGGTGTTGGAAAATTCCCCACATTGAATTTTTTTTCTGGTCCAGAATTATCATCACATTTTTGAAATATATTGAATTTTACAGCGAAAATATGTCGCTGGGAACTCGATGAAAATAACCATGTTCGAGAGACGTTACGTGGAAGGAATGTAGAGTGCTCCGATGAAAAAAGCATGGAGACATGAACGACGGGCTGAATGAGATCATGGAGATGAAGGTTTTTGGAAATTCCTGGGTCTTGAGGTATTTTATACTCTGAAATTATTGGAAATGGTTGTCCTATCGCTGGAAAATTTATTACCCCCCTATAAATTTTACCCATAACAGGGGGATGTCTACCCTGTCTATTCGGACTATACATTGCTACAAAATGTCCCCTGAAACTACCAGTAAATTTCGGAAATTTTTACTGAGATTTTCACACCCAAAAAAACCAATCCCTGACAAGTCAAAAAAATTTCCCAAAAAATATTTATTTCCTTTGAGATATCACTGGCAATTTTTCAAACTTCATCAAATCAATTCGCCCATCGCATTCCACAATTAATTAATATTAATCATCGAGTGGTTACTGACCGCAATTAGTATCTTATCTTACAATTCGGGAACCCCCAACCTCCCCCACTGCCCCCTTCGAAAATATGAAAAGCGATTGTTGGGAATGGCCATTGAAATCTGAAGAAAACGTTAAAGCCAAAATTATCGTTCCTGAAATAATTCACAAAGGGCGAAAGCAAGATAAATGCATCGCAGTGACATGAATAGGTATAAAGGTATACGTATGTATGAGTGAGTGCTACCACTGGGGAAAAGCCGGTAACGTAGTATTACAACCATCGGAAATTGAAACTGACTCGGGGCGCGTACATATTTTATTCCCACGGGTGGGTTCTACCACCCCTTCACCTCCCCCCCGCTGTCGTACCGCACAACGTTATTCTCATGGTGAAATATTTTTGAATCTGCCGCTAAATCTCATTCTAGAAAATTTCTGATCCTCGTAAGGTAATATTCATCGCCCTGCGGGAGTATTTTTGGAAATTTTGTGCCATTTAAAAATTTCTAAAAAAATTCTGGCCTGGGAATTTTATTCAGGACACCGTAAATTGTCCTTCACATCTGTGGACAGTTTCTCTTCATCAGGAACACTGGAGTATTTTGAAGAGGTAATTAGTTCTCGGAAAGAGAAAATTAAAAAATTAAAATATTTCAAAATGTCGCTGGTATTATTATAAATATTCCGGGAGAAATGGGAATCTAAAGCTCATGTTTACATCGACCTGATTCAGTATCAGAGTTCGAGATGATTTTTCAGGTCAAGTGGGCATCAAACTGATTGAACATCAAATACTTCTGTCGGAACCCCATTTCACCCCATTTTCATCACTATAAAACCGTCGCGGAGGTTCGTGATTAGAGGAAAACGCTTAAGAATCGAAAACAATCTCAGTGCACAGTTTTATCGGTAGTTAAACAATTAGCCAGGGGTTCTCCCGTTAACCCAACAACTCGTATCGCCAATTATTCCCATAAAAAACCTAATCAAGTGAAAAATCGTTGCGCGCGTGGGGAGCGTAAGTAGAAAAGGCCCTCGTGTTCAGTAGAAAAGGCCGTCACGTCTTGCTACTGCCGACCGAACCCTTCCAGACAATCTACACAAAATATTGTGCTGTCCATAAATTAACGAACTAATTAATAATCAGATGAATAAATGACTCAATAAATGAGTAGTGGGGACTGGGTGTGAATTGACTAGAAAGTCGGGAAAATCAATACTTCTTTAAGTGAAATGGATCCTTTCCAAGGATAATTTTTTTTTTTTGGGTTTATAGCACCCATGTCCAATCACTCAACCCCCTCCAGCCTTGAATCCCTCACTCAACGCCCGAGTCCACAGAGGTTGCCAAACCTCTCGTCTTGAAATTCGAATACTCTCATCGATTTTCCTCCCAAACTTCACTGATACCGCACCAATCGCCCAGCGCAAAACTGTTTTACCACTGTCTGACTATATAGGCATTCCGCTGTACTCAGTCCCTCGCAATAGCCGACACCCTCTCCCTCAATTACTAACAAACATCGCTAAATAAAACGTTTAAACAATCGTTACGCAACGATTTGGTGCGCTAATTTTACATAACTCTTGACAACACGCGTGGAAACTTGACTCGACATTTCACGTCATCAGCGTCAAGTAAAGACCGATTAAAGACCTCCCCCCCCCACCCTCAATTATCTATTGCCCTCATTGCTCGATGAAATGGTCCAGCAATTCGGTGGGAATTCTCCCCCCTCCCCGTACGGCAAAAACATCTCATCTCGCGGGGGAGAGGGAGTGGAATTTCTCATTCAAAAAATTCAAAACTTTTGAAATATTCTTTTCATTCATCTTGGAAGTTGCTGTAGGAACTCTCATTGTCATATCTCAAACCTTCCTCCCACTTCCATAACACCCCCCCACCCTCTGGATGCCTTTTTACACACAGACAACAGCACCAACACAGTGAAAGTCATTTTGAATCGCGTGCCTGGACTAAAATGTTCTGTTTCGCACACGATAACCAATACACATTAGCAATGTCTGTGTCTCACGGTTAGGCCTTCTGCAAGCCGGTATACATAGTGCCTCCAGTCAGAAACGGGGGACCAGTGTAAATCGGCCTTCTGTCGGTGATACATCGGCAAGAACCAGGTGGTATTGTCAACTCAGTGAGCCAAAGTATTACAACCGTAAACACAAGACTTCTGTCTTTTCATTTTGTTGTGGGCAACAACGACTGGAGAAAAGAATTGGAGTAAAATATCTAGGCTATCGTTGATACTGAGGTTAGGCACAAAGGGGAGAGATTGATAAAAAAAATCGAAAAATACAATAAAGAAGTTGCTGATTTCCTTGAGTTTTTCCGCTCTGCCCCTCGGCCATTCATTTTTCTCTTTGCTGACGGCAAAGGACAGTTTCATTCGGCAGAGCGTACGATATAATCGATATCGTTCTGCCACTCCATCGGAAAAAAAAGAGGTAACTGCTCAGTTTTTTTTTTCTCTTGCTTTACTCCCTCCCTCACCACCGATCGTGGATTGGAAATAAAATTGGTGAATGAGAGCGATTTGGGGAGAAATATATTTCTAGTTGGAATTTGAAAATAGGCACTAGGGCGTTTGGATAATTTTGTGACGCATCCGCGGTTATTTCTGGAATATTCGCGGACCTCTTCCTCGGGTAATTTCACTCGTGACTGTGGGTGGAGCTCGTCGAGACGAGTTTTTCCCATTTTTTGGAATTTTAATTGCAAAATATTCCGGACTTGCGGGAGTTTTTGCTGCTGTCATTTGTGGGAACATTTTGTTTCGTTGTTTTTACTTTGAATTGCGAAATGATGTACCGTAACTTTTGTGATTTAAACTTGACGCCTGGGATTCCCAAGTACTTCGGTAATGCAACTGTGGTGGGGGGGATTTTTCAACTGTGACCACCGATGCACCGGGAAATCATGCGAGATGAGGACTGATTCAATTTTCAGTTGGTGGGGGATTAAAAGGACTTTTTGTTATGAATTTTTTTTCTCCTCACTGACGACTTTTTTTCCCACCAGTGCCACCTTTTTTTTTTGTTATATTGTTACCCGGGACAACCGTGCGACACGCTGGGGGATCCAGTGTTCAACGGTGGGTTGAACTTGTTACGGTACCAATACCACCAACACTGATAACACTCCGCCACTGAAGTGTCTGCAGTGCGTCACTTTTGTTGAATTTGCGATAAAAAGCGATCGAAGGCCTCGAGACTTAAGTGTGTCAATTTAACGTCATTGATTATTGATGGTGAACCAGACCTAATTATTTGTCGCTGCATTACTGGAATGTTGGGGACTTTGAGGGAGTGAGTAATCGCACGCACACGAGGAAACACTCATTTATCGCAAGAGGAAAATTCATTTCAATTGATTTTGCTCACTTGATTATTCCAGAAAACCGTTAGAGAGTGTTGGAAAATTTAAGGAAAGTGTCAAGTCTATTTCGGGAGAAAAATTAATTACACAATTTATTTTCCAGAATAAATATCAGTGGGGGAAGTTTGAGGAAAGAATTACCGAAAAATTCTAGAATTTTATTCTCTTAATTTTTCCTGATCGCATTTAACAGGCGCCAGTTAATTAAAATTCTCAGTAAATGACCATGGTACTATCATATACCACACAACACCATCCATTCACGCAATCTTATGAAACAGTCTATATTTGTGCTGCACTTATGCCCGCAAAATCGTTGAATATGTCTCAACCACTGCCGAGTTTCCACAGAATAATCGAAACACATTGAAACTATAAATTCAAAATTCCCCCGCTCTCCCATCAGCATTCGGGGATTAGTTAATTAATTAATCAATGACAGTGGCCGATCCCGGAGGGCATTGGAGATCAAAAACGTGGAGCAGTGCCGACGCAACTGCCGCGGGCCCCGTCTCAAAACTCCCATTTTTTTTTCATCCCTCAATAGACCTGTTATTTTAACAATGTTAATTGCGACCTATCGTGCCACCAGTGGAGACTACAAATACTCGGGTATCGACTCGAATGATTATTCAACTGATGACTCAATAAATCGATTACGGGAGTTTGAATTATGATGCGGAAAGAGGGAAACCGCGTGAAAAGGCGACGCCCTGTGGCCGTTGTTTCGCCGACCATGAACTTGCCTGGGCGGTGACAATCGTATTAATAACTGGGGAACAAAATAATGTGGATGGGTCGTCACGCCCGTCATTGAGCGTTTTTTTTTTTCTGAAGAAACTGTGAAAAATTGAGGGGTTTTGTGATGAATTTGGAGGAGGAGGGACTTTGTCGTCATTTTTTAAGAAGAAATATTGGGGAGAGGTGTCTCCCCGAATTCCAGATTTCCCCCAATATCTAGGGTTTTTAACAACAAATCCCAGCAGTTCCAAGAATTTAAAAAATAATAAAAAATAGAATTAAAAAAAATTATAATCAACTTAAAATTTCCTCATAGTTTAGAACTGGTAAATTAATTAATAAAAGAGGATTTTTATCAATGGCGAGCATTTCTGATGAATAATCAATAAATGTTCTGGCAAAAATAATTTATTCGAATTGCCAAATGATCTTTTTTTGTTTCAATTCGCCTTCACTCGCCGATTTCATCGTAAACGAAAATTCCCCAAGGGTTTCCCTCAAATTAATTACGGAAATCTTGATGTACATTATTTTTACATTCATCGTCACAAACTCTGGGGCGATATATCCGAGATCTTCCTGAAACCGCACGGACGTGGCCAATTCGTACCCAACAACTCTACACATCACCCCAGCACTTGGGGGTGAACGGATAAATGGTAATGCATATATCTCGGGGGGTTGGAAGACTGGGAGAGTGTAACTGAAGCGTAACTACCACTACCAGTCTTGAGGTTGATTGGAACTTGTGGAGGTAGAACTGAGAATATCGATTTTTTGTTTTATAACACCTGTAAACGATTCTGCGACGTCAGACAGCCAGACATTAAACGAACTCTGCTGAATACGTAAATGACTGACTTAGGTAGAAGACTATCTCCGCTGTCGTGAAGTATTGCTCTCTAGTGACTGCGGGAAATCCCAGTTTCACCCTTCCATCGAACTGATTAGAAAATTGTTAATTGCCCCAGGGTAAATCGCTTTGCGGAGCGGGAAAATAATTAATTTAGAAAATTTTGACGGCGTTTTCCTGCAAAGAGCCTCAAATGCAGGAAATTCCCGTTAAAATTCCTATAAAAATCAGAGAAAAGGGAAATCTATTCAATAAATTCCCGGATCTGCGGAAATTGCCTCTGACTGCGGGAAATATGGGCCTAGAATTTCCCCGGAATATTAAATCGACAATGAATAACAAAAATAATTAAAATAAGTGATAATTCGAGAAAAATTTCACGAGGAAATTTCGGGAAAAATGAGCGAATCGCTTGGCTATCCTTCTTAACATAAAATTGCAAAAAAATTCCATTCGAGTGAATGCCAGTCACCGGATAATAAACCGGCAACGCTGCACAAACTGCACGGCAACGCAACACTTCTACAATGCAGTTTATTTTCCCCATTCCATTTCTGCTCTTCGTTCTGAGAAAGCACCGATCGATTTTGCAAATTAATCGACTGCCGTTTGGCCAATCCCAATGTACGTCAATGCCCAGTAACTTTCCGTTATCGCTGGCTCGTTAACCGCTCTCTAATTAATAATAAAAGTTTGTGGGTATTTTCTAGTGCAAAGTTGAACGCTCGTGAGCCCCATTTTTATGTTAATTTTTTTTTTATTTCCGAAAATTAATGACTGATATTACCCTGGTATGTGCAAGTGTGGTATTAATTATCCTGTTAATTATTCATTTATTTATCGGTTATTTTCTCGCTTCCTGGATAGGTCAAACGGAAAATGTGTCATTTGTTCATTAAAAACATCTGACATTTTACGAGAATAGTTTTTTGCGTAACTCATCACCTCGAACGCTCATAAATTCTTGATTTATTCATGTAATGTCGTAATGACGTTGATAATAGCGTCTCAACCGGTGGTATTTTAATCCTGAATCTCATAGAAAAATAGCTCTATGAATAAGGGATCTATTTTTCTATCTAAAGCTAATGCGTGGGTGTTGTAGTAGAAAGATGCACGAGGAGAAGCTTCTCTCCATCATTTTTTTTTTCTATCACATAAATAGATGTTTCCCTCCCCTGTTTCCCTAGACTTTCCTATGATTTAATCGAATAATAATAGTTCTCTCATTATTTTGGTTGTAGATCTTGAGACCTAATTTGTGCATGGCTACCGTAATTGTTGGCTAGCTGGCCAACGACATTTCAGAGAGCCAGGAACTATCCAGGAGCTTGTAATCGATGAGTGTAAGTAGAATTTCCCATATTTACGGTTATTTCAGCCCCCGCAAGCACAATGAAATGCTGTAATTTGCACGCGGTTACTCAGTGAATTATTTCAATTTTAACTCGTGATCATTGGAACGCGTGGTAATGTTCCCCTGTCAGTTACACACTATTCATTCGAGATGATCGAGCAAAATTAAGATCAATAAGCACCAGGGTCTTTTAGTCTCAACCGTGACCGATGCTGTTGACCCTACAAACAATTTACAATTCACTGGGATATGATACCCTCCATTACTGGAAAAATTAATTTTCTTGGATCAAAAGCACGGAACGTGACTCCGTCCATTTCCTATTTTTTAAAATTTTTAATTGGTATATTTAATCCGGTGGGAAGTGCTTGTTTAATTGCTGATAATTAGTTCAAGGTTTTCTGGGGGTTTAACATTTTTTTTACTGACTTTCAGTCACTGCACAAATTTTTAGGGGATTTTCGCATTTTTAAATCTAAAAAAACCGCCAGTTTTGTTTATCGCCCGTTGATTATTCGCTTATTTTATTTATAAATTGGATTATCCAGGCTAGATTGACAGGAGGTCATATGGTGAAGCAGAGGCGGTTTATCGGCAACACAAACAACAAAATGATAAATATCAGAGAAAAGTCATTACGTAACATTTAAATATTCGGAGAATACACGTAAGTAACAAGTGCCACGAGTACGAGCAGAGTCCACTTCCCTAGAATTAAATAATTCTTGGAATAAAAATTCCCAGAATATAAAAATGTATTCGCTAATTATCTCCACGCGAACCCATCAACCCATCATAATTTTCCAGTTTATAGTTCAATGAAAGAAGGATTTTTAAGGCTAACGCTCAGTAAAGCTGCGACGGATCTGTCCATTGAAAGAGGCTGAAGAAAGCTCTTAATGGATTCCATGAATTGATCCATTGTGATTGAACCGTGATTGATGTTTTCATTTACCAAATGCCCTCTTTATTACAACAGAAGGTCAGAATAAAGATAAATGAGATGCACTCGAGTGAGAGAAATTTTTTTTTTCAACGTCAAATCGATTTTCAGGATTTTTTTTAGGTACATGAGACTGGATTATTGGAGAATTGAGTATCAACATTGATTTATAAGGTTAATGGAAAACCAAAGGATTTATCGTGATATATTACTGTAAATATATTTTCTACGTATTTGAGAGCAGCGATTAGTGAGAGATAAAAGAGGTGCCCAGTCAATTATTCAGTGGATGATAAATAATTATTGGATTTACTCAAAGTATTGGATACGATTAGACGGCCATCAGTCGTTAAACAAAATAATTTCATTTATTTTTCATCAAATTGTGTGCCGTCGCGGCAGAGTTTTCCCACAATGGTGAGTAATCATTTAATATAATTTAATTTTTCGTTTAATTTACATTTACGTCCCATTAGCTCATTGTTAACAAATTTAATCTCAAAAGTCTATCGAATTAATTGATAGAATAAGATCGTTCATGAGGAATTCCCTGATTTATTAATAATAAAATCACTGAAAGTTCTCTGCAAATTATTTCCAGTAGAAAAATTGACTATTTGTTTATTTGTAATTTCTACGAACAAATGAGGAATGCGCCAATTGTTCTTATTATTTTTTTTTCCGTAACATATTGCAGGGTAATTCAAGGTTATTGATTTTCCATTCATTTAGAATGGGATTTCATATAATTTTATAGCGTTATTTAATGGTAAAGAATTCTCGTAACAATAAACAAAGAAAATACCGGCGGTTATTTGGGCCATTCGTTAAGCCAGTGGTATCGATGTGAAATCACTAAAGTGTGGCCACGCGGGAGTGGAAATTTCCGTTGCCCCCACGTTGCTTGTGTCATGTTTCACCTATACATATGTATAATGTACATGTGCACATATCTATATATAAATCGCAGACAGATGCTTCTCGCCCGCGAGACTGTGTACATAAACTCGTCGGGTTGCCTGGTTTACACTACAGTATATATTACAAGGTTCATGAATTTCAATGATTGCTGATACAATAAAAAGATTGAATGGAATCCCCGGAGGTGGGGGAATTTATTCTCAATGATTTTGTCACGTGCAGCCGGAGGAGTTGACGAAAAATTATTCCCTGGGTGACAGATAATTTTTAGAGGGGATTTTTGCATTTTGTTTTTAAAAAATGACTCGTGAGAGCGAAAACCACTTGTCTCGGTCACGTGCGGTTTTTCTTTTTGTTTAACGCGTGAAAAATTATTGTTGATTGTTATTTAGGGGATGTTAAAATTAATTGCGCAGTTCGGATCGCTATTAGAACTTTTCGTAATTTTTTAATGCCATTTTTTTTTGTTTTTCGGGTGGGATAGTCTCGAACAATGACGAGATTGCTTTTGTTACTGATCGGAGTTGAGTTTCAATTCAAGAAATGAAGGCGACTTTGTTAACAGCCTATCAGTTACCTGGTCAATCTAATATTTGCGACAGTTGCAGATAAAACTCATTGACATGCAGATATTTAGCTGAGTCGAGACGTTGCTTAGAGATATTCCGATCGAATGGGTTAGAGGAAATTAATTGCATCGGATGTTCGATCAAATGAATGAAATCAATTTTTCCAATCATTAAATTCTATAATTAATTTCAACGTCAATCAATATTAATTTAAGTGAGATGCGCATTTTCTTCGAAATTGTTCTTTCGATGGAGTCATTTTCGAACGCAATTTGCTGGCTTAATTAGAGCCCAATTAGGTTTTAATTATGGCAATCAGGCTCCTCTAGAAGATGAATATTGAGGGAAAGATTTTCCAACAATTTTTTAATATCAATAAGTAATCAAATTAAATTGGAAAAATTAAATTATTGAAATAATTATGATAATGTTATCGTTACTTGAATAATGATAAAATTGACTGGAAAAATTGAGGGAATACGTGAATACCGTATTACAATTTCCCTCACAGACTCAACTAATTTCCAGCCCGTTAATTTTCCA
The DNA here is from genome assembly GCF_034640455.1 of Diachasmimorpha longicaudata. Taxonomy (NCBI): domain Eukaryota; kingdom Metazoa; phylum Arthropoda; class Insecta; order Hymenoptera; family Braconidae; genus Diachasmimorpha; species Diachasmimorpha longicaudata. The sequence goes on from NC_087240.1 coordinate 5,244,410, forward strand.
AGTATCAATATTTGAATACACCCATCCTAAATTTTCTCCGTAACTTTCCTCGACGATGAAGAATTTTCAATTTGCGGTTTTTTCCAACATTAATATTCCCGAAGAATCTGTGTGTACCAAAGTACTGGGGTAAGAGAACAGGCGGAAGTTGTGGGCTCCATTAATTACGTGCAGGGTGCCGAAAATGTACTTGTAACACCGAACCAACTTCCAGTGCCTCGATTAATCTCGATCCGCTAGACGTCGTGAAAAGGTGGATTGATAAATTCATGCGAAAACTAGTGAAAAATATACTCAAATGTCCTGGGAGAAGAAAAATCTCAGGATTTTAAAAGGATTATTTCAGGGAAGGGTAAACATCGCCGGAGATTTCGATGATTTAAAAATTTTTGTCGGACTTTCGGGGGATGTTCTGGAAAATTTCGTTGTCTCGCAATTCCACCGGGATTTTTATAAACAATTCAACTGTATCGGACTTTTCCTGAGGGGATTCACGCAAAAATAGGTAAATACACCGGAAAAATCCGGGGGTTAGTGAAAATTACGTGACAGTTCTAAAAAATTTCAGATTTTCCTCCGGAATTATGGAAAAAATACGTTAAATTAGTTGAATATTTTTCTCGGTGGGAAACTCGAGTTTATTTATTCACTGGACGATTGAAATAGCCTTTCCCATGTGAACAATCTACGTCGGTATATTTTAAGACAAGATCACGATGTGTCAGAGTCAATGAGATCGATCAATTGCAAGTGTGACATGTTCAAATGCATGGGACAGAGTTTAATCAAGTACTGTCAGTGGTACAATACAATCACTATCGATTTCGTTTACAATAGAGGCGTCATGATTCTATTGAATTCATTAAGAACAATCTCTAGTGTGCGGGTATATGAGATATTCATGAGAACATTGTGAGGGGCGTTGAATAAAAAATTTTTAAGTGAAAATTTAGGGACAAAATTATTGTAGATAAATTTTAAAAATTGACTCCGTAATTTTCTAAACGAGAGACAAATTACCATTCATTCATAAATAAAAATAAATAATTATCAATTTTGGATCAATTAATAATAAATAAATGAACCATTACAGCGACAGTAATTAATTCATCGTCGGTAATTATTATTGCTGATGAATCAATTGGAAATTCCAGAGTAAAAATCATTTAATTGAACAGAATTAATTATGAAAACAGTATTAATCCGTCAGTGAGTGTGTTTTTACCCCTTTAACTCCTAAACTGATGTACTGTAAACGCAAACGGGGTCACATACCTTAATTGTTGATAAATCACGTGCATTGGACAGGAGAAGTGGCATCTAGAACGCTTTCAAACAGCTTTACAATGTATTCAATGATTCACCCCGTGATACACACTGATCCGTTCTGACATTTCTAAGGGCTTGTGTTGTGTGTCCTCGCGTGACCCTAATGACCATTCATGGGATTTGGGATGCGCGAACGATTTAACGCTTCCAAGTGGATTAATCCCCCTACCTATTCGACATTGTCAATTTTGCGGTAGACACGTTTATCAATACCAATCATACGGGTAACTGGCGTTGTTGCATTTCATACATGAAATACTCGTCATTCGTTATGAATGCTAATGATCAACTGATTATTCTCAATAATAAGTTTATGGGATTAACAAAAAAATGTCAGGGGGATGTTGTTATTGTTGGTAATAAATTAATGTTTTTTGGGGCATTTGAATTTCACTAGAAATTAGATTAGAGATGATTGATATTTTATGAGGGTAATGCTGAGTTGTTTAATCGAATATTTATCGGGAATTATATTTATAATCGATGATTATTAATTGGGAGGCCGAGGGGTGGGCATTTAATATTTTTTTTAGGCTCCAGGAACTCATTCGATTGAACATCAGTCTCTACGAATTTTTTGTTGCTGAATTTATAGTTACATTTATCAATTTATATTTATCGGGTGGAAATGAGATGGAAGGACATTTGGGTGCCTTGTGTTGGTCTGCTATTAATTTTCAAAATCTCATAAACCCCATTGAAGCAGAAAATCCCATAAAAATTCTGGGAAATGTAGTTATTCAAAATTTATTTCACACCAATGGCTGTCCCTCTCGCACATCCTCAATATAAATATTTCTATTAAGCCCCTGAAATCTCGTTTGTAATCGCTCATTCGTTTACCCGAAAGAGGGCAAAACGAGGAGGAAAAAAAGAGAGTGTGGAATATCCCGTTGGATGAATAGCAGTTCATGAAACGTAAAAAGCGACGCGCCACTAGAGACAGAAAAATAATTAAGAGAGCTACGGGCACTAAAGGATGACGTGAAAAAAACGTGAAATTCCGTGACGATTTTCGGTGGTGTTTATAGAAAAAAAAAATTCCCCCGGTCTAGACTGAGTTTTTTGATCGCAAGAGTGATTATGTTTGAGAGATTTAAATATGCACTGGTTGAAATTTCACTTACGACACTGCGAGAAAATGGAATTGCTGAATGCTCAGGTGCCGGGTGCGACTGTGCGTATTGTGTACAGCAAAGAATTACGAAAAATCGGAATTTTGTGGAAGTTTTACTTGAGGAAGAGATTAATAAAACTGTGAGGAATTGGGCTGTACAAGTTTTGGACACACGTGCGCTTTATTCGACTAGAGGATACACCTGTTGTGGTCATAACGTGAGGTTTTTTACACCGATTTTTCATATTCTTACGGAAATTATTTTCTACCCCGGGTTTTTGCGGGGAACGGGGGGATGATACCAGTCAGTGATCGATAGTATTTTTATGGAGGGTAGACAGTCGCCAGAAATTGAGGGGAAATAATTTTTAGGGGGTTCGGGGGGTCTATGGGGAGGTACAAAGTCTCAGGATTTTTTCTAGCGCATAAAACGGTTTTTGGGGGAAATTTCGTGGAAATTGGGCACTAAAAATTCGAAATTTTCGAAAAAATGTATACGAAAGGGGTGAGATATTTACATATTCATTTTTATGGTATGTAATTCATGTATCGACATTCATGAGCCCCAACAAGAATTAATTTTTCTGGTAAATTGGAAAACATTCAAGTTTTTTCAATGAGAGCCCTTGAATTACTTTCACGGGGGTGAAAAAATTAACTTGAGTACTCAGAGGGGGAAAAAAGCTACAATAGGTGAAGTAATTAACTCTTATTTTACAAAGGCAATGGAGACTTGCTTGAAATTATAAAGCTCCGGAGTTGTCTCGGCCCGGTTCCAAAATACAGCGCGCTCTCTTCATTAATTATAACTTAGTTTTTGTCCAATGGGACCGAAGGGGTGAGGGGTGGTGCACTCAACTCGATACACATTATTTCGACTTATATATTAACCGATAGAAATCAACGATGTACAGCAGAAGAGAAGAGCGTGAAAGGGAATGGAATAAAAGCACATGTTCAGTGTTTACATTTATGTTTTCGGTTGTTCGTTAATGAAAAATGGTAAATGAACACGTTGCAGTCGGAGTTGATAGTTCCGTGATAATTATGCATTGTTTACCATTTCCCATTTTCAACAAACTCACACCACTGCTGCACCATATGGTGGAACAGCGCCAATCTCACTAATATTCACAGAAACTGGTCGAGACTTGGGATTTCTTTGTCAACATTTATGCGATTCCTTAATTAACGCAAAAAACGGGAAATTCCAAACAATTTGCGCTGTCAAAGAACCAATTAACTAATTAATTACCTAAATTTTTACGCGTCTTATGACTGAAAAATGATTGAATCCGGGAAATGAAATGAATTTGACAATTTTCGGTCCATGAGGTAACGAAAATTCGGGAATAATTTGTTAATTAAATAAAATATATAATTGATTCAACGAATATTCTGCTTTTGTTGTTATTTTTATCTGCAGATTAGGATAGAATCACCTTGCGCAGACAAATGTAGAATCGTCTGGGTATCCTTAATTGGAATGAATATAAAAAACTCAGAAATGCTGATTTATGCAACGAGAATAAACAAATCCATCAGCCTCCCTCGAGAGATGATTAAAGTAATATCTTCTGCTATTTGCTTTTCGTTATCAGCAACTGCTGCGTTCTCGTTCATTGTTTATACCCCATTGGTATGTTTGTTTTTCCGGTGAATTGATCCTCCCGCGGTATTCTTAGAAATGCATGACTCGGCTCAATGTACTTGATGAACGAGCTAATTACCTGGTTACTAAACATTCTCACATCCCATCTCGTTATTATTTGCGAAAAGAAATATCTAAAAAAATGTCAATACAAATATCTTAACTAATCACAGTTCCCGCTTCCCTCCGAAATTACAAAAAAAATAACCGAATCCATTCAATTATTTAATTCGCAGTGACCAATTATTATGATAATTCGCTCATAAATTCATAATTATAGTTGTTTAATTATTAAAATGATTAGATGTGTGGAGTATTTAGATTTGCCGTTTTTAGGGAATATTTCCGCGAGCCGCGAGGGCCATCACTCCTCATGAAATAACAAAATACTTTTTCTAATTTAAATTTAATAGGCGAAATGCCAGGTGACGCGTTTGTCGGAAGATTCTTTTGTCATGATAATGGAAAGATTTTTAGAAATCAGACCGGGTTATCATCCAAATCACACCAGAAAGAACCACCGAGAACGACCAGACGCTGATGGTTTTGCATGCCAAGCCTGCGCGTCAGGATCCTCTCACACACTCGTGCAAGTTACCAGGTCCGACATATGTTAACACACACGCAGAATAAAATCGTTGTGTAGTGCAAATCCTAGACTCATTTAGATAGGGTGTCATCCCTGTATTCTTCATGCAGATAATTTAATGATCACGATTTATGCATTTGGGGAGGGGGGGAGGGGGAAGAGGAAGTGATACGTCACGGGATCGGTTTACATCCGAATACGGAATTTCAATCGTTCTTTCCTGATTGGACCACGTGCTCGGTATTTATACCGTCTTGTTGGATAAATCGGTAAATTTAGATTGCGGTTGAGTGTACAAGTCTGTCGTGATATTGCAAGCTCTTACGTCAGGAGTCACATGATTGGATAAAAGTATTTGCGGTATTCGATAAGTATTACATCAATCAGTCGATGATTTTTCGTTTCACGTGCAGCTCCGACTGTTAAAATATAGCCGAAGAGATTCATTTATTAGTTTATCAAATGAGATTGACCTGACCCATCGAAAATGGTTCTCCAAAAAAATATGACGTGGAAAAAATAATTAAAAATTATTTAATTATTAGGTAATTTAATCAGAAAACCCCGCGACCGTTTAATTTTCCAACGCAGTAAAAAATTCGGGGATTTGGTAACGAAAAGTCATGACAAATGCAATAAAATTAAATAAATAATTGCTGCACTAGGGTCAGCCGGTACTGCGAATACTGTTATCAATAAAAATAAAATATAATATTGTAATACCTCAACAAATACATTATTTACCCGTTCTCACCGGTTATTGGCGGTCGTCGTCATTGGCTCAGCCTCACCTCTCTCACCCATTGACTCAGTTCATTATCATTATGAGCTTGCGGGATACCGGCGACGTAGACGTCGTTTTGACGCGGTGTGTCGTAGCTTGGGGGGTTGACTTTGTTCGTTTTGTCGTTGCGTAAGTAACTGTCTGGACGTCGGGTCGCCGCTCAGGCGTCAGTCAGTGAAGTGCCGTCAAAGCTCTTCGGTGTGTGTATCATATCAGATCAGCGGCCCTTCCTCGTGTCATTCACAAAATTTTTGTTCCCGTCCTAAAGCACAAGTTTCGCGAGTCGACCCCGAGGGATTAGAAGCAATAAAAAGGGATCGGGGTGAACGACCTTGTAACACGGGGCCATCTGCTGGTCAAAGCTCTCGACTTCGTCATTTAAAAATATAATAACAATTGTTAATGGAATTATTATTTATCTTGGTGGTGGTCAGCGAGGGAGTAAGTTGATGGGGAATGTTGTGACAACAACAAACTGCATCGGGTCATTGTTCATTCGCGAATGTCTTGAGCTTTTGCTGCAGAATTCAATTGATTGTAATTAATTTTATTAAATTATATATATAAATAAATATAAATTAAATTATATTTATTTAATTTTGTTTTGCTTCTCTCGTTGGAAAATTGTCGCGAAATTTTTCCTCCTGTTGTTGTCAATAACAAGGCAAACTGCAGTTGACCTGGAAAGCTTTTTCTCAAGGGCAATGGCACAGTTGAGGGTACGAGACGAGTATACACTGTCTAAACCCTAATTTTAGAATCCTTTGTACGTATTTACTACCACGTTGTGAAAAATAATGTCACTGGGTGGTAGTGCTTGTTCTCATAATTTAGTAGCAACTGCAGAATTGTTGTAATAGCAATAATCGTGAAGATATTTATCTATCGAGAGGCAATCGATTTTTCGAAAGCTCTGCGAGATGTGGTCGATCATTCAAAGCTCCAAATACACTGGACAAATTTACGCGCTTGCAATTATTAAATCAAATTGTAATGGAATATTTTGGAATTTCTGCAATTCTTTGATTTCAGAACAAAAAATTGTGAATGAAAAACTTCCGTTGAGTCACAATTGATTGCAAAATATGTAGTAACTGTTTTAATCTCGATAAACAGAGCAAAAATAATACTTCCTGATAATATAAATTCGGTAGACGACCGACAGATCTGATAAGCCCCTGCATTGATAATTATACACTCAAGTAGATAGTGCCGGAGTCATTGGGGGTAAAACAGACCGTTGAATCGCTACTAAATCTCCCTGTACGAGCAACACTAGAGTCGTTCACGGAAAGGTATAAAAGGTAGCTGATAATAATCGAGTGCCGTCAGTGATTCGTGACGCGTTGATGTGATAGATCTGTTTCGTAATGAATGACACGCGCGAAAAATTGACACCAAAAATTTTTAGATTGTTCTGCACTATCCGCTGAGACCCGGTAACAATCGGGAAGGACGAGGACTCGATTGTCAGTGACTTTGATGTGCGAAAAACGACTGATTAACTAGTAATTAATAATTAAGTGACAAGTGTACGAGAGTGAGAAATTTATCAAGTTCGCACGGAGGGACACTTATGAAGGGGTCCATCGAAGCGACGAAATCCATCGTTTACTTCATCAGACACATCTGGGATATCGATTGGAAACAGTAATTCAATAAAGGTAAATTGACGGAAAAATTGACAGAATTCGTGGTGTTCGTCCACCGGAAATGAGGATCAATAATTCGAGGGGCTGATGCTCCAGTCAATGCAATCGCGATTGTTAGAGATAAAGATATAGAATTATTGGAGATTATCTGGTAATTTTTTACCTGATTCATCCAGTCCAGTGACAATCTCACATTCGATTAATTTCCAATGATAGCAGAGATTAAATCAGCCTCGGTTCTTGGGTTTAATGATGGTGCACATTTTAATCTTGTAAATATATCAGAGGCTCATGGTTTTTCCAAATAAACAATTGTATTGTATCGATTTTTTAAAATTAAAATACGAATTTTTTGGAGTGGAGCTGTCACTTCTTAAAAATCTCTGTTGATAATTTTTAGACATTTTTTAAATAAATAAAATTATGAATGATTTCTTCAATCTGTCGAAACTGAACATGGGATTTGAAGCCACATAAAATCCAGTGAATAATAATCTTAAATATAAAAATTATTTATTTTTGCTTGAAGGATCTACGCACTCGTTGCTGGTTAACCCAAAAGTATCTCTTTTTTTTGGGTTCCATTACTATAAATTTTTTTTTCTCTGCTCACTCCTTCGATAAGGCGTTCGAGAGGTAATCTCCGTGAGTGTCACTGGACCCCCGCTAATCGGATAATCCCGGGTTTCCTCTTTGCCAGCTTCACTGACTATTTTCATTCTCGTTTCATCCTCCCTTGAAAGCCTTTCTCGCTGACCTCGCGCTCATACGAATCAAAACGGTAACGGGGTAACTTTTAAAAGGGGATGGAAAATGAAGTCACCAGTTTCTGACTCTGAATGCAAACTCGGTTTTCTTGTCTCCGAGTTGAATTCCATCTCAACGTCACGGGGAATGAGATAAGGGGACAGATCTACTTGGCTCCTTGAATCGAACACTAATCTTCTAATCTCATCCCTGAGACGTTCCTACAGCTTCTTTTTATTTTTCCTCGACGGAGGTCTCGTTGACGGATTACTACAAATTACTTTCTCGAATAAGTCTTGAGTGTGTGGAAGGATTTTTGAAATAATCCTTCTGGATTTTGTTTAAGTGCAGGAGAAACACGTGGCTTGCAAAAAAATTCACAAGTTTCAGGGGAAAAAGTGGATGAGCTTTAGAAAAGGCTTTTGCCATTTATTTTTTATTACATCATGAAAATTACCGCATCTGATTGTTTTTAAAAATATCAGTTGAAACCAATTGGTTCTATTTCATGAGGTTTTGGTCCATTTTATTTATCAAAAAAAGTGAACCTGAGTTACTTCAACGATTCAATTTATTTTCTATAGACTTTGCCTATCGATTTTTAATGTCAATAGAGAAGTTCGAACGCGGGAAAATATTTTTCTCGTGTCTCTCTATATTTCGGATTTTAGCCTGGGGCAGTGGGATCGGAATTGATGGGATAAAATCGATGGGTGGAGGCGGTTGATGAGAAATCTGGATGAACGTTAATTCCCATCCAGCTATGCCTGTGAGATTTCTTGAAGGTTTATTGCCTAAATTCCCGAGGTAATCGATGAGCAGTGGAATTCGGTAATTTACTGCCTCGTGATTTGCAGCATTCCGTGAATAATCGTAATATAATTGTGGCTTTACGTGAAAGTAAGAGAGACACATTGTTAATGAAACAATCGTCTCTTAAATATCGATCAGCGTGTAGAAGGGGGAGGTAGGGAGATTTTAGAAAAATTACTGCGATAAAAAAATGAGGATTTTTTAGGAAATTACGAAGTGGAAATCTCTGAAGATCTTTCAGCTATCGATCGAGTTCCTACGGATCTTCAATATTTATATCGATATTTATAGTTAGACAGTCTATACCTACACCATCCGGTTGAAATTATGGTATAACGTTAACTACACTCGCTTTTATAAGTTGGGTAATTAAAATTGTAGCAGACGGTGTGTCCATGTGAGTGTACGTATGGGTGTCGCCAAAAGTGGCACATCAAAGCACAAACTTCATCACAAGGCCTTCTCTCGAAATAAACCTGGCAAGCATCATCGGACGTGTTTTGCAATCATAAGAGGCGACTCGACGAGGAAATATTGATATTCACCGTTGACGGTTCCTTCATTTTTCCAACATTTCTCCTATTGTTATAATTTATCTCCATAAATTAAAATGTCTTGAACCACTTTTTCGACTTTTTCGATTTTTTTCGATAGTTAAAGCCCCCGAATGATAAACGTAAATCAAACCATAGCATTCATTATTGATAAATTTGATGATAAATAACCTCATTTATGTAAATGACGCGGTAGCATTTATAATGAGCCGATGGGAAATTTCGTATTTGTGGATAATGAATCCTATAAAGTGCATCAAAAGCACGAAACGGCTGAGTGAACATTGTGGGCCACATAATTACGGTAGTTCGTATGGGGAAAGATTGACTCATGAGTAATTGGAAAAATATTCACCCCCACCGAGACCAGGAGAGAGATTTCGCTCTCTCCAGGTTCGAAAAGACGAAATCAATAAATTGGAAGATCGAAGAGTGATGAATTCTATGTCTCGGGGATTTAAACGATTCAAGAAAAATCACTTGCGTCAAGTGAATATAATTCAGCTACTGATATTTATTCTTGCCAAGTTTTTTATAGTGAACCCGCCCTTTGCATGCGAGTCGAGTGGTCAAACCACCCCGCCATCTTTTTCCCTGTGTTCGACAAGTTTTTTTCCTTCCAATCCCCCAACGGCTACTTTCCGGTTGTTCCGAAACGGAATAAAAAACGCTGGATATTTTTTATCTGAATGATTCATTCCACGGTTCCTTCGTTCAACAAAACACCGAATTTTCCTGTCAATTTAAATAATTTTGTATGTTTTTTTTTCTTTACAATATTTTTTTGGAATTTTCTCATCGAATTGTCGAGCGTTGGACGTTGGCCGATGCGTATGTGACCCAGAATTTCACTAAAAATAATCTCCCCGTGTGATTTTATCTTATATACCCTGAATTTAGGGAAAAATTGTTACATAATGAGAGTGCAGATTACTCGGTGAATTCGTGACTCTGCACAGTTACGTGCCGACACCTCTTTATTATTCAGAAACTTTTAACAGATGAAGTTTCATATTTAACGACGAAAGTGCCGAAGATTCGGAGGAAAAAAGCTGAAAGAATTGAAATTTTATCGAGAAAAAAATTGCGCGTTTGAGTAGAAAAATTGTGGGGGGGGGGCCGAAGGGGGTAAATCATGCTGAATCGACGGATTCATTCGCTCATGTACCTCGGAGATTGTGAAACGTGGTGTGAAAACCCCATGATGTACCACTCGAGGCAACCGAATTCTTCTTTTCCGAATGTAACCCTTTGTTACTGGGGTACACCGCCCAGGATTAGCGTGTGGCCTGGATAATGTCCGGTTAAAGTTTGTTTTAACAGTTTCTAATGGAGTTTTGAGAGTTGCAAAAGTACGTAAGGGTTAGTATACCACGGGCAGTTTAGAGCACCCTTGTATGTTGGAAAATTGAACGACAGTTCTACAAACTCAGGTCATTGTTTCTTCTGTGGAATCCTCTCTCAGGATCCACTGGATTCGTTTCGTCCCCGGGCACATGACATAAATATTCAATAAACAATAGCCTATTTGTCCGTAATTCCGGACATTATCTCGAGCTTTCAGGGAATTTTCCCTGGACTCGGATTTATATCTATTTTTATTCACTAAAAATATATTTTGAAAACTGTGAATTTCATTCAATCAAATATTTTACTTTTCAAATAATATTTTTTACCCCAGTAACAAATTATAAACTTATATTTGAACGATTACAAAGCTTCTTTTCGAGAGCAAAACTATGTGAAGTCCGATACGAACTCTGCAATCAGTGATTATCAAAAAAAAAATGGGGGGAGAGGGAATGAAATGAGAGGGTTGCACCCTGTCTTTACTCCCAACTGGCTTAACGAAGTCTTGTTTGAGGAGCTTTCATCGCAACAGCAAACTCTCTTCTTTCAGGGCGTCTGTAGCTAGGAAAACGTGACCGACAATGAAACTGCAATTCGTGGAATTGAAATTCTTTGACTACTGCGGATTCCTCACGATTTGCAATATTTTTACCTCCCCCCCCCCTCCTCAACCGTTCCATTGATTTTCGACCGGTGATATCGATATGTTTATTGTCTGTTGTTCTTTCAGAGTTGTTAACTGAGAATGCGCGATGACGCAGCGGATTTATCAGTGGTCAACGAGCCCTCGCGAGGCCGTACCTCAGGGTATCCAAATGGAGCCCCCGAGAATAAACTCCAATCACCGAGGAAAAATCCTCTCGAGGTGTAAGTATCGTCAATTGCTTATGAAAAATTGGAAAGGTATTTGTTGCCTCCAAAGTCCATAAACCAACTGTCGAGAAAAATTTTTTTTCTCCCAACAATTTCCACCGATTTTTAGTTCAAAAATTCCGAGCGTTTGATTTTCCGATCGTCCCAATAACATAATTAGCCTAATTATATATATTTTCCCTCAGTGTAAGTCTGATGTCTCACCGTGGAGACGTGATAAAATTCCCAGAAACTCCTTGAACTCCCGGAGAAATTCTCGAAGTTCCTCGTAATTTCCAACTCCTCGATTTTTTTTTAATTTTCCGGTTCTAAAAATCATCTCCCTCGGGTCCCGTGTAATTAATGCCTCGATAAATATCTATAACCATGAGGTCTATCCTCTTGATCTCGAGACTGTCCATCTATCGTAGATTTGTCGTGAGTAAAGTTTCGAAACAGCAATTATTCTGGTTAATGGATCATTCCCCTTTCTCGTCTGGGGAATCGTCAGAGTGTGTTCCATGGAGTTTTGTACGAGGGTCTCGGGGAAGAACGAGAACGAGGAGAGGAGATGGAGGGATGTCAAGAGTCCAGGGAACAAGTGGAAGTTAGCCAGCTTACAAAGTCTGAGATCGTTCCACCAATCCTCTTGACACTCACATTTCTGTCCTGTTGTTCTTTTAATCCCCCGTCGAAAAGACGGAATTTACGTATTTCAAACGACTCGACGACATTTAAAGAAGAACTATTTAAGCAGAAGTGACGACACTGAGAGAAAAATTATGCTGTTAATTTTTGGGAATTTTTTAATTAAATATTTCGTCACCAACTTCGACTGGAAAAAATTAATTTCCTATTTTTTTTTGCATATTTCCATAGGGGGTAAAATAAAAGGGTCAGGGTGGGACACTTTCCCCACGAGCTCATAAACGAAAAAATATTCACTCTCTTATCTCCACTAAATCCCGAATAAATTAAAATAATTTGTAGTCCTGTCGTTCTTCCCCATTAAACAAATTAAAATAAACCCTTAAAACCTCGCCCTTTTATTATCTACACACGTGCAACCCAGGGGAAATACGAAATTCTTATCAGAGGGTTGCGATGATGTCAGACAGCCACTTATCTCAGAATGTCTCGTACAATATAACTAAACATTCGTTTAATAGGATATAAACGATATAATGACTATTGTTGGTGAGTGACGTACGTAAGGTACCAAATATCATTTCATTTACAGACACAGAGCAAGACAAGGCGAAGGATGAGTGGGAAGCCGATTACATGCTAAAGGATAATGAAGAACCCATGTACGAAATGATTGACAGTATTAATACACAGTACAGAACAATCAGATACATTTAGCATGAACTATTGACGAGGGAGTGATGGATAGAAGAGGGGAAAGGCATTTTGGGGCAACAACTCGAATATAATTATCGATAATTATTTGATAAATAATCGTGATCAGTGATAATTTATTTGATGATTGGGATATGATACTGGGGGGATACTAATTGTTTATTATTTTTTGTCCACAGTGAGTTTGTCCCACCGCAAACAAAGGAGGAGGAAAAGCCAGCACCAACACCATCTCTTCCACCCGTGCCTTATTACAAACTCGTGAGTTTTCAAATATAAGTTAATGGTGATGATGATTTATGAGGAGAAAATTAATTTTCAGGGGATGAAATAAAATCCTCGTTCGATATTCGGATAAAAATGAAATGTAATATTATATTACATTTCGTATTCTTCGGTTCAATTATCATAGCATAAATCATAGTTATTTTATGGAGCCGTGTCATGTTGCCCATTATATAACCCATTGGTTCCCTTTTGTGGTAACACGATATACGATACTCATCGAATCGACATCAAACGTATCAATCGATTGGGAAACCCTGGAATATCATAGCGAATGCCATTAGCAATGCCTTTACCCAGTTTGTGACATTGTTCTATCGTAATTACTGTAATCACACTGTTTTCCATGTTATACAGTTCCGATTTGCGACATTCGGTGAGTTGATGTACGTACTTGCGGGCCTGTTCATGGGGACCTTGACAGGCCTCTGTATTCCGGTATCGACGATACAGTACGGTGAATTCACTACTCTGTTGGTGGATAGAAATACCATAAACCAAACCAGCACACCCACACTCATCATGGCTTGGTTTGGCGGTGGCGCAGTCCTGTGAGTTATTTTTTTAAATAAAAAATTGCAAATCCGAAAAAAAATCTGGTGCTGGTACAGATAATTTTATTGGATCGTACCTGAATTTTTATAGAAAATTTCTCTCCCCCCCCCATAGTACCTCTCCTCCTTTTTCAATCGCAAAAATAAATCGACGTTTAAAAAACTCAATTCAATAGTACATTTCGATTTCTATAGACTTCAGCGATATCTGGTACGTTAAAAAATTCTTTACCTATCACTCGGTGAAAAAAGAAAATCTATTCTGTCGAGTGTCCCACTTCCTTTTTCTGGAGTTTTCAAAAAAAAAATTCTATGGCACTGATAAAAGATCTGCGCTTATTATTTATGGGGTAAAGTCTGGTAGAAACGGACAACGGATAGCAAGGGCATTCACGTTTCATAGCAAGAGCTGAAATACCGATCTTGTATTTAATTTATTACATTCTTCTCACCTCTCGGAATAGTAACTTCATCGCAAATCGATATTCTATCTTTGCGATGTTCACCGTGAGGCAACAAAATATTCACGTGAAAATGATCATAAATATTCCGATGCGTTAGGAATGTTCAACAATCGGGTGAATCGACGACTGATAACGATTGTCAGGGACATTTTTTATCTATAAACGTCGCTCGTCGAGTCGAACCGCTCGCGATTTCAGCCCTAATTATTCGCCCCATCGATCCCAAATTAATTACCCAGAGTAATTAATTTACAGAGGACCTAACGCTACTGAGGAAGAGCGAATGGATGCTCTGTATGACGACTCGGTGGCATTTGGCGTGTCATGTGCAGCCTTATCAACACTGCAATTCTTCTTCGCTATATTTACAGTGGACTTCCTCAACGTAGCGGCCTTCAGACAAATTGCCAGAGTCCGTAGAATGTTCTTGAGAGCTGTATTGCGACAGGATATGTCTTGGTACGATACGAATACATCCACCAACTTTGCCAGCAGGATAACAGAGTGAGTGGATAAATTTTTAACGTCAATATGTTGAGAAATCGTCGCCGATGGTCTAAGGAGTTACTCATCACTCCACTGCGTCATTTATTTATTTATTTTTTCTACTGGTGTGCAGACGAGACGTGGCATTTATCCAATGCAGTCATATTCTTCAGAGGTTTTTGATCTCGTCACGAGAATTATGTCATGTCGTTATTTAAATTTAGTTATTTTAATTGAGTAATGAGGGAATTAATATCGCAGGACTTTAGAGTATCACGAAAATGATTTAATTTGCAAAGAAACAATTTCTTTAATTGTCAGGGAAAGGAATCATTGATTTTCAATTTATTTGCGTTGATTCTGTGAACTGGAATAAGGGGAATTATTTGTGATACTTCTGAACGCTGTCTTTCCTATAAGTTGCTATCGATAATCTTATGGTAAACAAAAATGGAAATATCGATTAATTCAGTTTATCACATTGCCAGTGAATTCAATATGCCATTTGGTTATCTCTCGGTTAGTCACCTCAAGATGCATTATTTATCCAAGCGAATTGATAAGATATCTCGACTCACTAAATGCACCAGTTCGATGATAAAGTATTGCCACTAGCAAGTTTGACGCTAACTATCTTGCGCAAGATGGTTAGGGACGTTGAATGGTTTGACATGGGTATAACTGCATTCTCATTATCATTGTAACAAGTTTCTACTGTTCGACAGTTTGGGCAAGTTTAGTGAACAATGAGTGACACTAGTTCTGGACCATACGAGACTTTAATGTCTTTTAGGAATGGGGATATTAGTCTGGTACACAGACGACGGAACGACCTATCGATCGGTTAATCGATAGACGATGTTTGCATGAACTTTTTTGTTATCGGCCAGGGGGGGATGACCTGTCATATTGAGGACAGAAGCTGGGGGGAGGGGGAGAGAGGGCTGGGGTAGCTCAAGGTGGTACACGGGTTTGGAGGTTTCACGTTCAACCACCTGTTGCTGGGTGTACCCTTACACGATTGCATGAACATGTTAACCTTTGACATGAGCTTGTCTTCATCCTCGATTTTTTACATGTTGATGATAATTTGGATACGTCAGGTGGATTCGCAGGGGGTTAATTCTTGCTGGAGGTGGGAATATCAATCCCCCGTCGGTGAATAATTGAAAATAAATTATGTGTAATTTTTAATTTCTTGTTTAAGCTCTTGGGGAGCAACTGATTTTCGTGAAAATTCGGAAAATCAGCAATAATATGATGAAGTTCGAATTGTTAATAATTATTGGGGGTTATTTTTCCTGCCTTCCAGGGATTTAGACAAAATGAAGGAAGGAATTGCCGAGAAACTTGGAATTTTCACATACCTCCTGGTATCCTTCATATCATCTATCATCATATCCTTTATCTACGGCTGGAAACTCACTCTAGTGGTTTTGAGTTGTGCCCCAATAATCGTTATTGCCACTGCAATTGTGGCCAAAGTTCAGAGTTCCCTGACTGCCCGTGAATTGAGTGCTTACGGTCAGGCCGGAAGTGTTGCTGAAGAGGTGCTCGGTGCAATAAGAACAGTTGTGGCATTTGGGGGTGAAAAAGTTGAAGTTGCCAGATACACGAAGAAACTTGAGCCGGCTGAGAGTACAGGAATTAAGCGTGGATTGTGGTCTGGTGTTGGTGGTGGTGTCATGTGGTTTATCATCTACATGAGCTATGCCCTTGCATTCTGGTACGGTGTACAATTGATTCTCGAGGACAAGCCTAAAGATGATAAAGAGTATACACCAGCTGTTCTTGTGATTGTTTTTTTCGGTGTACTCGCTGGTGCACAAAATATGGGCCTCACATCACCACATCTTGAGGCATTTGCTGTTGCACGTGGTTCAGCAGCTGCTGTATTTCAAGTTTTAGATCGTGTCCCCACCATTGACAGTCTCAGCAGTGAAGGTCTCATGTTGAAGAGTGTTAATGGAGAGATTGAATTTAAGGATGTTCACTTCCGTTATCCGGCGAGGAAGGACGTCAAAGTCCTCCAGGGATTGAATTTGAAGATCAAACATGGGGAGACTGTGGCATTGGTGGGCGGCTCTGGTTGCGGTAAATCTACCTGTTTGCAGCTGATTCAGCGACTCTACGATCCTCTACAGGGACAGGTATGGCACACGGTGATAAATCTTGAAAAAAATTTTCAGTACCAGGACTAGAATTTTTTGATCGACATTTCTCTCTCTCCATTTTCCAAGTCTGTTAATGTATTCCTTTGGGTGCCGGGGGATTCAATTAAAATGGTAAAAGGAGATTATAGTTTATGGACTGAAACGCCAAGATCCATAACGGAAATGTAGATACTTCTTCCCTTTGTGGAATCACTCTTCTTGGTAAGCAGATTTCATGGGTTGAAAGTAGTGAAATCGATGGAAATCTTGCGCTCTTACGAATATCTCCCAACGCTTTCATACTGCGCACCGAGTTTTTCTTACGTTACCCTTAACGGCTCTATCTTTACACCGATATTTTATAGCTATCGTCATATACTGGGATAAATGGATTTTAGAGAGTTTTATTCACTGACTATTCAGAGGATGTTTATGGCCATTACTACACCGCATGTTCAACTGTCAGTTCCCTGGATACATTTATTTTCACGGATTTTTTTTATAGCGTAGCAATGAAATACAGCCATTTAAGGTCTTCGGGGAATACTTTTTCACCCCAGAGTTGGAGAGAGAGAATTCTTTTTTTCAAAACTTCTGATGGTAATAGTAGACGATGTGCTTGATTTCCTCCAATATTTTTTCATTCACCGGTAAATTCGAAATCTCAAATTTCATATTTTGAGAAGACCCTCTTTTATCCCAATATACAGAAACGGGGTTGACGTTGAGAATTGAATTTCCGGTGTAACAAGTACCGATGATCAATTGCAGGTACTGTTGGACGGCATTGAAATACCTAAATTGAACGTCGCATGGATGAGGTCACACATTGGTCTCGTGGGTCAGGAGCCAGTCCTATTTGACACAACAATCCGTGAAAATATACGGTACGGTAACGATAACGTTACAGAGGAGGAGATGATCAAAGCAGCAAAGGAAGCGAATGCACACGACTTCATCAGTAAACTGCCTGAGGTGAGATGGCTATTTAGTATTTCACGATTAACTTAATGCGTGAAAAATATAATTTTCACTTCATCACAATCCCATTCCCCCTCCCCCTCCTCACTCTCACAATTATCGAATATGATTAGTCTCTGTGAGTAAATAATTTAATAAGCTCGAGTAAGGTTGTGGAATTTATTCCGCCCATTTCGTGCAGAAATGACACTTTTGAATAATGAGTTAAATTAATTCCTCATTATCAGTCAAACTTAATGATCCTTTTTTACCTCAGGGGTATGATAGCCCAGTGGGTGAACGTGGCTCACAACTATCAGGCGGACAAAAGCAAAGAATAGCTATAGCACGTGCTTTAGTCAGACGTCCAGCGATTCTCCTGCTTGATGAGGCAACATCTGCTTTAGATCTCCACAGTGAGGCAACTGTACAACGCGCCCTGGATGCTGCATCCAAAGGAAGAACAACGGTCATTGTAACCCATCGCCTCTCAACAATCACCAATGCCGACAGAATCGTATTCATAAAGGACGGACAGGTAGCTGAGATGGGAACTCACGAGGAACTACTCGCACTTGGAAATCATTATCACGCCTTGGTATCAGCTGATGCCAGTGCTACTGCCAGAGGTGAGTGCCAGAGGGAGATTTCCGGTTTAGGAGATTTTTATTAATTTTCCCAAGTTCACATGTCTAACTCCATTGTCCATACACTTTCTGACAGCAAAAGCCACAGCATCGGCCGTGAAAACTGTGACAGCGACAAAACCGAAGCCGAAGCCACCGTTGAAGAAGCAATTTTCCACCCTCTCGATGCACTCACATCGTCTCTCCCTGGCGGGTGGATCGACAACGTCTGAAGAGGAACTTGAGGAGCATGAGAAGCCATACGATGCACCGACATTGAGAATATTTGGCCTGAACAAACCCGAGTGGCCATACAACGTAATTGGTGAGTAATGTATTCATTAAAAATTCCGGAGCTAATGAATGACAATTTATAAATATCAAATGAATGGTAATCAGGTTGTCTGGCAGCTGCTGTGGTTGGTGCCTCGTTCCCAGCATTTGCGGTGTTATTCGGTAAAGTCTATGAGGTATTAGGTCTACCCGATGACGACGAGATACGCGATGAAACCATAAACTTCTCGATTCTCTTCATTGTGGTTGGGATAATAACGGGAGTTGGTACTTTCCTACAAATGTACATGTTCGGTCTTGCGGGTGTGAGGATGACCACGAGATTGAGGAGTATAACGTTTGCGGCAATGTTGAAACAGGAGATGGGCTGGTTCGATGAGGATGCAAACAGTGTGGGTGCACTATGCGCTAGATTATCATCGGATGCTGCTGCTGTTCAAGGTGCTACTGGTAGCAGAATTGGATCGATTCTTCAAGCAATGTCGACACTCGTTCTGGGCGTTGGTTTGTCACTGTACTTCACTTGGAAGATGACACTTGTGTCAATCGTATCGATACCACTTGTACTGGGTGCTGTATTTATGGAGGCGAGGATAATGGGTGGTCAGGGTATGGAGGAGAAGAAAAAAATGGAGTGCGCTACGAGAATTGCCATCGAGGCTATATCAAATATACGTACGGTGGCCAGTTTGGGTAAAGAGGGAGCTTTTCTCGATCGTTATTGTGTGGAACTTGGAAAAGTTGCTGCGGCAACTAGAACACGAAATCGTCTACGCGGTTTGGTGTTCTCGTGCGGTCAGACTATACCGTATTTTGGGTATGCACTGAGTCTGTATTACGGTGGTTATCTTGTGGCTAGAGAGGGATTACCGTATAAAGACGTGATCACGGTATCCGAGGCACTGATCTTCGGCTCGTGGATGCTTGGTCAGGCACTTGCTTTTGCTCCTAATTTCAATACAGCTAAGATATCCGCTGGTAGGATATTTCGTCTATTGGATCGAGTGCCGGAGATCATGACACCACCGGAATTGGATGACAGGGATAAGGATTGGAAGGCTGATGGTCTCATACAATTTTCCAAAGTTGAATTTCATTATCCAACGCGCGTTGAGAGCCAGATCCTTCGTGGGCTCAATTTAATCGTTAAACCTGGACAAATGGTTGCATTGGTGGGCCAGAGTGGGTGTGGTAAATCAACCTGCATTCAGTTACTTCAACGACTTTATGATCCAGTATCGGGTACTGTTACGATGGATAGACGTGACATTTCATCGGTATCGCTTTCTGCGTTGAGGGCACAACTCGGTGTTGTGGGACAAGAGCCGGTATTGTTCGATCGTACTATCGCGGAAAATATTGCTTATGGAGACAATAATCGTTTTGTGGGAATGGAGGAGATCATGGAAGCCGCCAAGAAATCCAATATACATACTTTTGTCAGCTCTCTACCTTTGGTGAGTACAATATCAATAAGTCGTATGTGTATTAATTGGTCCTGCAGCTTTTACCAACCGTAATCACAAAAATTTTGAACTCTGTCCGATGATGTCGCTAATTTATATTGAGGTTCGAACAAAAATATCCGGGGGCGTATCGATTCCCCGGATATTATCGGTGTCCTGAGAAAGACGTAGAAGTTTCATGTCCGTTACCCAGTAATTTTCTGCTCAATGTGTAACTTTAACTTCAACCCCTCTACATCCACCTCTACTATCGAAGATCCATCACCGCCATCGGGTCATTTTAGTTCAATTTGGAACATTGGAATTGGTCTTTTTGTCAAGCGGATATACGCTAGACCGATTCAACTGGTATAAAATGAGATTGAAAACAGCATACTAAAGGTTGATTGAAATTTCACGCTGGGGTATAGAGAACTTCGTGAATGTTACATTGAATTCCCAATTAGCTGGGCGAACAGTTCAAGTGGATCCATTCAATGCAATCGTGATCAATTTTACCGGGATTTATAAAGTTCACCACAAATATCTACACTCGGTGAAAAGGTTACTCAAATTAAATGTGATAATAAATCATTGTTGCTGTTGATATTGACTAATTGGCAATTTATGATTAATATTTCTCAAACAATGCAGTTTTTTCGTTCGCCAAATTTTCGGTTTGAACAATCCACGAAGTTTTCCTTTTTTTTTCTCTGCTCTCAGGGATATGATACGAGACTGGGTAGCAAAGGTACTCAATTGTCAGGTGGTCAGAAACAACGTATAGCAATAGCACGTGCTCTCGTCAGAAATCCACGTATACTTCTTCTGGATGAAGCAACATCAGCCCTCGATACTCAGAGTGAAAAAGTGAGTATTTTTTCCTATTAATTTTGAAAAATCAGAGCCAAGAAAGAAAAACAAATACCTGGGGATTCGCATGACGTTGGAGGCATGAGTGACTGACGTAAAAGGCCACCCATACAATTTTTTTTTTACCATCCATACGCGTTGTGCGAATGGGGGAAAAACCCTACGGGGACACAAGACAAAAGACCATTTTTCAATGTGAACCCTCGCCCACTGTACAATGGGACGGAGCTACCAATTAACGGCGTTTATAATAGGGGAGCGTTCAAAACTTGGTGGTGGGATAAATTTTATAAAAGAGTAAATGTCAGGAGGATAAAACCTCGGGAATACGCGGAGAATTTTTTTTCCCCGTTGAGCTTAGATTTTTTTTCAAGCTCAAAGCTCAATTGTCTACTGTCTCACAAAGATGATGCGTAAGGATTTTTTTTTTGTGAGAGGCCCTCGGGGAAATCCACAGTTACTCCCCTTCGTCAGTTTGATGGAGAACCTCTGGTGTGTCGACACTGGTGCTTTTTTTTTTAACCCGAGAATATTATGACGCCAGTGATCATTTATAAGAGAAAGCACAATTTCGTACATCAAGTTGTTGGGGAATTGTGCGAAGTTTAAAACGCTTTTTACTCCTCCGTCTTTTATTGTGGATTATTCTGTTGTTGTAAACAGGTCGTGCAAGCGGCGCTAGATAAGGCTATGGAGGGTAGAACTTGCATCACTATAGCTCATCGTCTTGCCACCATAAGAAACGCAGACGTGATTTGCGTTTTTGAAAAGGGTACAGTAGCTGAGATGGGTACACACGATGACCTCATTGCAGCTGATGGCCTCTACGCTCACCTTCACGCTCTCCAGGAAGCAGCCATGGAATAAATGACAAAATTATCGGATTCCCGGAGTATTTTTTTTTTCTCCTCGTTTTAGATTTTTTTTTTGTTCGTATTCTCTAGTGGAGGGAGACAATGCTATGAAAATGGAGGTAGAATATTTCTCCGAAGGTGCTAGAGATCACGCATTTAAGTTGTACGTGTAGTTTCGTGGCTGATAAATCGTACCAACCCTCGGGAATTTGAGAATCTATTTGGGTCTAATAATAATATTTTTTTTTTCTCTCATCTCAGCTCAGTTCTATACTCAATTCACAGAGATTTGGCACATGCGCCAGGATTTTATGATCTTTTTTTTTAATGTTAGAGTAGGGAGAGCATGAGCTTCGCGTGGATTGATAGATTGCCTGATCACACGTAGACTCGTACTACTCGATCGTTATTATAACTAGGTATTTTTATTTAGTTGAAGTCGTAGATGTGCGAGTACTTTCTGCCGTTGGAAATGTCAAGCGCAAAGATTGATCTTGAGAGAATTTATTTTCGTATAGAATTTTTTTGTAAGTAAATTATTCAGTGTTTTTCCTTCACGTACTGTCCTCCATTATCCAATGGTGTACCATTCGGTTAGTTATAAATCGTTTATCTTTAAGATTGAGTAGATGGTTTTAGAGATGAAATAATAGAGCTGTCTGAAGTGAAACTGTCCAAGTGAATTATAACGTTTCATTATTGAATACACAAAAATAACGCAGTTAGTGTCAAATTTTCTACTAATGCAATGTCATTATTTTCGTAGAGTTGTAATCATTCTATTCCATATCGTTTCAATCATTCATATTCTTTCCCTGATGTATGGTCAATTTCGTGACGTATTTTTGTTCTATCAGGGCACAGTGTACACTAACTAACTTCCTGTGAAAAAAAATCGCACACACTCCCGTCATTATCGATGAAATAATGTTTAACGCAGTTTTTATTTCTCCGCTTATTGCATGTACAACGATAATTAGATACCCGGTCGCTCGTCATGGTGGGGTAATCTACTTATTGGTTGACGTAAAAAAGGACCGCAGAGGGATGAAAAAAAAATATGTCTGGCGGGGTGAAATCTTTCTTGTTAGCTCTCGTTTAACGAGGCATGTGGAGCCTCCGCAAAAACTCGAGTGTCTTTCTAGCGAGATTTTTTTTACAAATCTCCAAATTGCGACAATCTTTTTGTCCTCTGCATCCGTGAGAACGCGAGGGAGATATAATTGTAGTTGAATTTTTTTATTGAATATGTGGTGGAAGATAATACTGCGCCGGTTTGTCCAGGGAATTTTGATATCTTGTACTGGAGAGGTACGAAGTTTAAGAAAAAATTGAGGCAAATAACTTAATAACAATAGTTGATGGCCCATCTATTTTATAGGAGAGAATAATTAATTCGGTGGCTAAATAATTTTATGGAAATTCTACGGGGAATCCCCGAGTATTTCACTGATTTTTATGAACAAATATATAAATTTCCTATTCAATTTTCTAGAGGCATCTCATTTTGAGGATCGTGTCATATAATAAGATTAGAAACTGCCTTTAGCAGTTTATTTTCGGCCGATGACAATACATCTGTATAGATAGACGTATGTTAAATGACAATGACAATTCTTGAGAAACATACTCTTATAAATTATCGCTAGGCTATCAATTATAGACCGGGTAGGTAAATGTTACTTAAAATGTTGCAGACATTGACGCGTGGTCTAACTTAGCAGTTCAGTGATACTAGATATACATGAACGAGTATTACTTTTTGTGTTTTTTTTTTGTTCAGTGATGATGAGAGAGATGAACAAATATTGGAATCAATGTAATCCGCCATGTACCAACTTATGAGCATGAAAAAATAAACCGTTTTAATGCGAAAGTGATGGGGTTTTTTTTTCTCTGGGGAGGGTCTCAGGGGGGATTTATTCATGGAATAATTAATTAATTCGTACTGAGTACTGAGAATATTTCCCAGAATATTACAATGTATTTCCTCAAGTAGAAAAAATCGAAGCAGCAATTGTTTCCAGATAAAAAACCCCAACGATTCCAGATTTTTATGAAAATTTCGGGGTAATAAATTTATCCACAATTCTTTCTCCTACAAATTTTTTCCCCCAGTCAATTTTACTGCATCAACTTTTCGCAGCTTGCGGTGCCATCATCTGTACACAAGTATTAGAATGTAAAACTACCGAGAGGAGTCGTCCGCTTGTCGAGGTAATTTCAATTTTGTTTTGCGGTCTACGATCTCGGGAGTTTGCCTCAACAAGCACTGTCGAAATGTAAAAAGAAAGAGGGGAAGGGGGTTGGAGATAAGTTATGAGCGGATACGTCATCGTCGCCCTATTGTCGTCTTTGAGGACTGAGAGAAAACTAAGTTGACTCAGAGCTGAAGTACAGCATTTCCGAAGTTACCGCGAGAATAAGGACAGACTGTAATGCTGGAGGGTGTTTTTTCCACTTTTGTTCTCCTGTGCTTTTTTTTTTTACCGTAACTTTCGCTTGCAAAACTTATAGCGAGGTCGCTGCTGGCTGGAAAGGGTGAAAAAACTTTTATTTTTCACGTATCAGCTTGATCCATGACAACTTTCTAGAGTTGCTGAGGATGACTACCACTAGAGAAATATTCTGAAGCTCTTGACAGCCAAACGATGTTCCCGGAGAAAGCTATGACATATTTACCCTCTGGGAATTCAATCATGTTGAAACATTCAAAGCAGAGTGATTTTCAGGTTTGGGGACTGGCATTAAGCGGGATTTTATGGAAATTCAATGTTGCAAAGTTCTGCTGGCGATGGACATTTGAATCCAGATGGGCGTTGAGTGATTATCGGAAAACTCTTTGGGAAGATTCTGGGGAAGACGTTTCCCTTGGATTTCACAAGATCCGGAGCTAATCGACGATTTAGCGACTCGTGTTGCGAATGGAAAAATATCAAAGACACTGGGGACATTTTTCTGCAGTTTGATATGTCAAGATTTTTGACAATTGAGGTAACAGACGCATTTGCTTTATCATTGACACTTGGCATCTCACTTCAGTTGAATTTATAGTCAAGTGACATTCCCTGATTCATCAATGACGAATTCAAGAGAAATTCTATGTTAATTATTTGCGGTAGAAACGTTATAATCGAAAATATCGAAAAAAATTCAAGAACTCGTCAATAATTAACGAATCTCATTGGGAATTCGATAAATCATTCAATGCATGTCGGTAGTTCAAGTTTTACCCCTCAAAAGCTGCATTAGAGTGACGGGAGATGCCGACCCAATATTAAGTTTTGCATGCAGTGATCTCTAGATGGACGAATTCCCCTGAGAAATCGCGATGCATATAAATCAGAATAAAATTCCGTCGTGAATTTTCCATGCACTAGGCGTTAACCCCCAGACCACCCCATGTCTCCCTCAACCTAATCCCCATTCACTCACTCGTTTTACGATGTACTGTGCTTCAT
Organism: Diachasmimorpha longicaudata; assembly: GCF_034640455.1. Lineage (NCBI taxonomy): Eukaryota > Metazoa > Arthropoda > Insecta > Hymenoptera > Braconidae > Diachasmimorpha > Diachasmimorpha longicaudata. The sequence continues at coordinate 5,269,665 of NC_087240.1, forward strand.
TTTACAAAATGACCCCGCGGTAATCGAGAGCTTTTCATGGAAAATAATACAAACGATGATGAAAAAAACCGGAAATACGGTATTCGAAAATTAGTATTTCATATCACCGAGGCCCGGGGAAAGTCGGAAATCATATATGGAGATTAAAATTTGAATATCGCAGACTCTCGACAGGGGAAGCGTGTTTTTTTCCCCCCCGAAAGTTAATTTCATGTAATCCTGCTTGCTCTTTTGGGGTCTGAATAAAAAAAACTCAGGTGAGTTGGAAAACATTGGAGATAAAGAGTATCCCACCAGGTTGAGGGGAATGGATAGGGTGGGGTGGGGTGGAATGGACATTTGCACAGAAGAGAAAAAGGTTTAAATTTCCAGGAGAACGAAAAACTAGTGCACGAAATTAAGACCATCTCTTTTTTACAATTCAATTTTGTTCTTTATATTGTTCAAATGATCTGTAGAAAATATTTTGAATGTTGGAAGATTATTATTTTTCCCCGAATATTCACTGAAACATTTATTGACAAACACATCAATTCTACAGATAAATATATCAGCTCCGGAAATCCTGGACATCATATATCAGTTTCCCTGAACACGTGATATGTAAATTCCCATTGTCATTGAAATAGCAATTTATGTTGTGCCATGAAATCGAAGGACGGCGAGAAAAGAGAGGATGAAAACCTGAGAGCTTTTCCCAGACATTGAATGGTCACCCACACACTAGTAATGCCCATTCTTTTTAACGCTGTACCACTTTTCCCTGTGCAAACTTTCATCCGGATGGGGTAAGCACAGAAATTCCAATTTCAATATGGTGTTTCGTGTGTAACCGCCTCCGGGTAATATTCCCTAATACTATCTACGTAGAGCGAGTGGGACTCTAGGAGTCCGTAAACCCCCTCACCCACTCGTATCACCCCTTCTACATGTATTACACGTACAGACGCCCGAAAATTTCCACGGAAATCATGAATCCGTGAGAATTCACTGGATGGGGAGAAGAGCCGAAGTCTAGGTGGCTGACGATTATATCGCACCGAGTTATTAACTATTATCAAACTTGTTAAAGGTTACACTGGCCAGGGTGAGACAAGGGTATGACCGTTATACGTGTGGTAACATCGTGTCTTGTTTTGAATTGTGCTCAAACTGTACACCATTGTTAAACTTCAAGCCCTTGGGCATTGTTTCGTACCTCGGCGGTTCAAAACTTTAGCCTTTGAGAAATTCTAACGGACATATTATCTGCCCAACTATATTGATGATATTAAAATTCAGTTTACCAAGTGGATATCGAATGCATTGTTATCTCTGCATGAATACATTTCCTAAGGGTGAGGAGATTTTCGGGTAAAGTTCGGACTTATATAGCGGCTAAATTTGCACATGCAATTCATCGCGCTCGGGACGAACAACAAAATGTTGGCAATTTTGGTTTTCATTCCATTTTTGTTTTGATTTACCGTTGGATTTATGCACGAACTGAAATTTCCGGTAATAATTCGACCTCCAGGGGGTGGTAGGTGGGACGAGGGGTAGTTGATGCAGAAAAATTCACCCTGCTGAGTAAATAAATAAAAATATATTTCCAATTTCGGAGTAATATTTTTGATGTTGGAATTTAAAAAATTCTGAAATTTTCCCCGTCCCTCCTCCCTTGTTTCAGCAAATAAATTGGTACAAACTATGGAAAACTAGTGTCTTACTTGGTTGTTCCATATTAACCGCACCCATTTCCACTCTGGTAGAGGGATTTCCCCACGTCGGTAAACAAATAAATCAGCACTTCCTGCCATGCGATTTACGCTTTCATTCTGCTGATTCCGCTGTTTCATGCGGAGGAATACTCCCCCCACCCCTTTTTCTTTCTTCATTTTTCGGTCATCTTTCCTTCTCCCTGGGAATCTATAAATTCTCTCCCCCCCCTGCCAACAATTGCACTGTCTCCCTTTTCCTACCCCTCGTGTACACACATACACACACACACGTCACTAACGATCCCTTGTTCCCATCGATTTTACTCGAATTCATTCTACCAGTTAAAATGATTATTTCACCCGGTTGCACGCGTACTTGCTCCGCAAATGATGCTGTACTACAAAATTCACCCCCTCCTCACCCACCACTTTTCACTCTTCCAATGCCCCATTGTCTCCTACCAATATCTTCGAACTAATTACACCGATTCCATTTAATCACCTGGAAAATCTAATATGCCTCATTACCCTCAACGGCAATATTCACTCGATACTTTCGATTCTTTCTTGTACGTCTGTTTCCAGTGCGTTGAGCCATCCCCTTGTGATCCCAGCAACACGGAATTTTTTTTACCAATGTCGTTAGCCAATGGCATGCACAATTGGGTGATACAACAGAAGTTGGAGGCGATCGGTTGTGAATTATTAACTGATAATCAGGGACAGTGAAAAATGGCGAGTAAATCGAGCGATTCGATTAGCCTGGAACAGGTGGTTAATATATCAGTTTCAAATGAAAGTCGTGGGGGTGCGGGAAGGGCCGTTCATTTGTCGAGGAATTGTAAGTGTAGAATTATTAATCAATGGGGTTGTTCGGTGAGGAATGCCCGTTCATAAACAGCAACCGGAAGCCATCAAGTTGTCGCACGAATTTAAGTTGGTTAAAATGGGGAGAATGTTTTTTTTTCGAATGAAAGGGTTGAATTGATGGATAAAGCAGTTTTTTAAATATATTTTTCCATGTAATTTCCATTTTATATTTTTGACAGAAAGTCTGATCCAACTCCTAAACATATCCCTGCACTCTCGGGCAAAAAGTGCATAATAAAAAAAAAATTGCCGAACTTATTGAAAACCGGGGTGGAATGGGGAGTGAAATGTGAAAAATTTCCAAGTGTTATATACTCAAATATTTTTCCTCGACGGTCAAAGTGCGGTCTCGTGTACAAACCGTTGCCGTCAGGCATACATATATAAAGTAGAGACAGTGTTTTCAAACGAGTGAACCAATCGTCCAAACTTGAAGGGAAAAGAATGAAATGCTCGGGGGATGATAAAACTTTGTTCCGGTGTTTTTCCGAAAAACTTTTCAACGATTTTTATATATCTGGAGCATATCTCGTTCGATATCGTCGAAGTTGACGAGGCGAGTTGTTCACAAGCACGCAGAAATAAATTTTGGATAGAAATTAAACGTCTGGGGGGTGAAACGGGGGAGGAAATGCCGGAAAAATTGGACTTGAGGTAATTTTTATGATAAAACTAACCCTCGTCCCTCGTTTTGTCCCCTGGAGGTGCAATTTTTACCTAAAATTCCCTTTGGTGCTGTGGTGATCTCTCCCCACGTCTTTCCTGCTCGGTCACGACGGGGTTGTTTAGTATGGAAACCCGGGAAAACGTGATTAGTGTCGCGTTACAACTAAACGTAATATTGACTAATGTGTGCCACGAACGATAGCCCTGTCTCGCTAGGTAATTGAGGATCCAATCTCCTTTTAATTGGCCCATCAGGTTTCCATCAGGATGGACAACGTGGACGTGGTGCAGGTCGATTTCATGCAGATGCCTGGCAATTCGCCTCGAGTAATTTCGCTGGTGGGATTTTTCATTTATTGAAAAGAGATCCACAGCACACAAGAAATTACTTTTCAATTGCAATATTCGCTTCATCGTTATAAACATTTAAAAACATTTTTTCCCCATAACAAACTCGAGGCAACGAATTCCAATTTTTCCCGGTACGTTTTGTTTATATTTAATTAAAAAAAAATTTTTTACGGGAATAAAAAGTGGTTTTTCAATTTTTGGTGGTTAATGAGACAAAAATTAATGAAAATTGAAAGGGGGATGTTTTTTTGTTCGTACGTCAGTTAAATTTAAGATGGCATGGAAAGGCCTAGTCGTTTGTTAAGTAATATAGCGGCCAGATTTCAGCCAACGGCTCACTGCGCCGATAAAATTTTTCATTTCGTGGTTCACTGGACATTCGCCCGCTTTATCTCCCGATATGCTCTTATTGCATTTTTCTTATTACTTCCGGTGTTAATGTTCGTTTTAATGAAAACCGTCTTTGTGGAGCGATGGATCACAATCCCAGATAAAACATCCAACAATTCTAGTCAGAAAGAATCTCCAAGAAAATTAATTTATATCCAATTCCCACTCGTTAAATCTCAATTCATGTTAATATCATATTTTAAGGATTTGTAAATAAGTGGAGCAGGGGAGGGTATTTTTAATGAAAAAAAAATCATATTGATGAAGTGAAGGTAGAAAAATAAAATTTGCGAATTTTATCGTGGTTAGTCATGGTGAAAGATAATATTTTCATGCTCCTCTCAATTAAACGGATGAAAATGGCCGATAGAGTCTTTCCAATAATTGCTACAAAAAGGTAAAATAGAGTGAAATGCGAATAGAAACGAGAGAATGTCCACTGGCCCTCCAATCTCTACAGGATTCAACGAGTTGAACTGAATTTTCCAAGGATATGCCTCGTCGTTATTAAGTAATATCGGGAGCAGATTTTGGCTAACGGCTCACTGCGTCGATAAAATTTTTCATTTCGTGGTTCACTGGACATTTGCCCGCTTTATTTCACTACTTGCTCTTATTGTATTCTGCTTCCGGCGTTAATGTTTATTTTAATGAACGTATATACGCGTTAGGGGGAGAGATGGATTGCAATGGGGTGCATTCTTCTCATCTGCAGTAATTTTCCGGAGCGGATTTTAGTATTTGGTCACGTGAATTCCGGGAGAATTAAAAATCTCGCTTTTCAGGAATTTATTCGCACATATATTCGTCTGATTAGGGAAATTATTGTCATTTTTAATTGCGTTGCAGAATCGAGGGTACGATATTCTCTGACTTTCGGCTGAGTAACTTTATAATGAAGTCGAATTCGAATGGCAAAGATAATGCGTTTTGGGGAATCATGAAGGCATTTGTCAATTAAATGTTACCAACTTCTTTCTGTAATCCATTTTCTAGAGTAATTAGTCGAAACACGGTGGATACATGCAAATAAGTCTTTGTCACCGTAAATACTCTCTCTGAGAGGGAAAAAATGTTAATCAGCTCTGTCATTGTTTTCGAAAGAAGCTTTTCATCACTTCCATGCACCAACTTTTAGTTAAATTACCCCTCCTCTGACATCCACGAGTACGACTAATTTCCATGTTTAGGAAAGAGGGTTAAAACCTGAAATAATGAGTTTCCCAGCTTACGCGGCTTAAGAGAGGCTTTTATACGCACGAGCTTTCGAAGTTTCGAATACACTCTGTGGAACTGAAACCCCGAATAAAAAAAAAAATATTGGTGACTGCAGTTTTGATACTAGTTTCGATAGTTTCCCTTGTGAAATACAGTTAAACCATAAATCCGTCTTTGTTTTTCCAATGAAAAAATACTTTTCAATCCCGTACGAATTTATTCGGAGGAAATAACATTGGAGTCACGAAATCCAGTGGATTATTTACATGTGGGATCAACATGTATCAAGTCCACAAAATAAATTACCCACTACGTAGAGAATCACGTATACGTTGGATAAACCTCCGGGTTGGTCTACCCAATTAATTTGCCTCATTCGAATATCCACTCTATGTCGCACGCGCCCCACGGGCTTTCCTCATTATTCTATCTCTTTTCACTGTGTGTCTAAGCTTGAGCATTCAGATAATAGATTGAAATCACAAATTTATTGAAACAATTTGTGGCAATCGCAGCCGAGCAACAGAACAGTTTTCTACCCTTTAGAATTGAATTTCGCCAGCGAATTTCGAAACGTGAGAAAATTTTGAATTCATTCTCAACAATATCACTTTTTAGAAGCTTTTTCATTAGAATGTAATCAACCTAATTTTCAATAATTTATTTGAATGGTATGGAACGTAAATTTCACTCGAGTTTCTCTGCAATTTTTCATAATCGATTGGAAATGTTCAGTTCAATTATTTCCACCGAAAATATCGAAATAAAAGCCGAAAATCAGGATAATTGCATGAGAGCTTCATCCCCCGTTTACAATCACATCATCCACCCCGCAATCCCGAATAACGTTCGAAGGATTTCGACGTCGATAAACCGCATTCACATTTTATCGAACAAACATCAGAATCGTGATGTGACTTCCACCGAGTGCAAGACCCACCCCTGAAACGTTAGATCGGGATATCTAATTTTTTTTTCTAGTTTATCTAAGGGGAGGGAAATAGGCTGCATGCGAGGCACACAGTTACATGCTCACAGCGCCAACGATATCGAGGACACATCGATATCGATACACAGATTGAACGCATCCTGAGCCATAAATATTTTTCACCGCTGTGACACTTACCCTTGTTCTTTATGCTGCCATAAATGGATAAAGTGCTGGTGAATCTGTCTGCGATTTCATTTCATTTTAGCATTCGTGTTATCTCCTTCGAGTCATTCTCGCCACTCTTCATCTTTGAATATTTTTCATTCTTCTTCCACTGACCTCCTTTCCATCCACCTCAAATGCCGTCTCGGAAAATGGTGAATACAAAAATATAAAAAATCGAAAAAAACAAGTCGCTCGGTGAACGTGTATTCCTTTCGACGTAACTGCGTGAAAGTGCACTCTAGCCCATCCTGGTGAGGCTTGCTTAGCTTTCATCGTTTCTATCATCGGTTCGTGTAACTTTTCCGTTGGCATGGGAATTCACTTTACGGCTGAGTGGGCATTAAGAAAATTGGTATTACATTTGTATGGTGTGTTTAGTATTTCGTCTTACGGATGTTAAAAGCACGAATCGTTGGATATTTCGGAAAATTTGGGGGACCGTTGATCGGAAAATTTGGGGCAGAATATTGCGGATGATTTCGGGTGGAAGAAATTATGAAATTATTCAATTTTTTTACCGAGAAAAAATTTTTATTAATTTATTGGAGACTTTGGAGAGAAGCACTTCTGACTGGCTCCAGTTTTTTTAGGTATATCTCAGAATCTAGGAGAGGTGGGAAAATTTTCATTATGACCTTTTTTGTGAAGTGAATGGAGTTCTACAAAAAATATCTTTACAAAAATTTCGATATCTCCCTCAGATTTCGAGATATTGCTAGAATAGTCGACCTATCTCGCAATATCGCTTCGTAACCGACTTAGCAAGTATTTTTATTATAAATAAAAAATATTCGTGGAAAAATGAATGCCTCGTTTGATTAAATAGGTAATTACGAAGAAATTGTTCAGCTCGGTATTAAAATTAATAAAAAATTAGGGACGCAAACACCTGATAATCGAGGATAAATTCCTGAACAGCTCAGTATGAAAATATTATTTCCCCGTGAATTCCCAGCGTCATCATATTTCACGTGTCACGAAACTTCCGTATCCCGGAAATACCGAGGCATGCCACAATATCGGCTTCCCTCGCCGCTAAATTGAAGATCCCGAGACTGGAAAAAAACTTTGCTAAGCCTCCCCAATGCAATCTGAGACGAAGTTGGCTCGTACTAAACCGTTCAGTGGCTTCCCGAGGCCCGAGATCATAGGGTAGTCCACGGGGGACATAGAATGCACTATGTATCCCTGTAGCCATCCCCCGTGTTGCACGGTGCGAGCTAATCGTGAGATTTCCCGAGGTGATCGTACCTCATCCCCGAACTACTCGACGTTACGGTGGGTGGCCCATCTGAGTGATCCAGTTAGTCCCCATTGTAGTGTCATACTATTGCCTGTGCAACTCAATACTGTTTACTATACACTATATCAAATAAAGCCGCCACAATATCAGCCGGTGGAGGGAGAGACGAGTTTCAAAATTAATTACGTAATTAATTACCTAATACTGGTGTTTTCGGACGATTAAAAAATTGAGTGTATTATATACTTTCGTATTATTATACTCCATTTATAGATTTATAGTGTATCTTTTGGATTAATAATTATTTAACAATATTTAAAATTGAAATTATGATAATTAAACGCAATGAATATGATTTGAGAACTTTGGTGTGTTCGGAAATCATTTAGAAAATAAAATAATATGATATGTATGGGGGGTCAGGTGATCGGACATATAAAGGGTCAATTAATTATGGTGATGACGGGATATAGAGTTAATTAAAAATTACAATCCCTCACTCGTGGTGAAAATTCAACAATGCAGTCACGTATTCCCAGTATCATACCTATTTCTGTAATAACCCCGTCAAGAGGGGTTGAAAAGTGTGATTAGATTTCCTTTGCACTTGTATTTTCCTTGAAGCCTTTCAAAAGTGCTGGGCAAAGAAAACTAGTGAATGAAGTCACGTATCTTGACAGCGTTTCTTTTCTCTATTCTTGACGATGAGATGAAAGAGAGAAGAGTGGGAGAAGAAAAAAAAATGTACGACCTCGGGAACACGTCTGACTGCAGTCAGAGTTATTCGCTCGGTGAGATAGAGCTTACAGACTCAGGGCGTGTAATTCATAAAAGTTTATCACCTCAAGAGGGCTATTTCCCCCACACTGAGGCAACCCACCCTGGAGAGGAAAGAAAACGGAAGACTGGCACACGCAAGTTATCCCTGTGATGCGTGACAGAATCCAGTGGTGCCTGGAGAAACCGGATAATGTCGGTGGAGTTGGAATATAACAATGATAATGACAATTCTTGGAATGACAGTGACAGTCACGCGGTGGGATTTTTGTGAAATTTTACGCAGACTGTTCTGGGGATTTTTAGGGGTAAAATCAGCTCTGACTTGTTGCTCTCGAATTATCAGTGGTTAGCGAAATTAGTTGATTGAATTAAATATTTATTTCTATTGTTCAATTTATCTATTGATTTAACATCATTTTTGTAACACAAAAAAATTAGTGATTTCCTCATGTCGATAGGGAGATTGAAAATGCTCCTCCCCCACACGTCTATCCATCGCAAAAAAAATTTAGTCAGACTTCATAAAAACTTTGAAGACCTTCTGTTTCCCCCAACGTCCCAATATTCCTGGAATTTTTTTATCACGACGTGTGCAAATAAATTGACTATGGTAAAGGTTAACAGCGTGAAAATGAAACGAAGAGCGAGGTAAAAGAGTTTAATCAGGCTTTGCAGTTACCACTCTCTATTTTTGCATCCCTTCATCCAGAATAAAACGTTCAGCCCTTCGCCCGTGTTCGCACCTCAGCCGATAGCCTCCAACCTAATGAAATTTTCCATGCACAATTTTTTTTTCCAAAAAATTCATTCACCCGGGATAAAATAAATTGTTTCACCCTTGTGAAGTGCCATATTTTATGCATTAAATCAATGATATTTGACTAGAATATTGGACGCGATACCGCAGACAGTTGAATTTTTCAAGGTCCCCCATTGCTCGTGGAGAATTTGCAAAACTGAAAGCCCTGAAATCTCCAACGCGAGAGAATCTCCTGGGAGTCGTATACGACTCCTTCTCCAAGACGTTCTGCATTTTCAAGCATTATCCAGTGGTACACCCTCTATACCCATAACTGGACAATACTTTATCTGTCAGTAGTATACGCGGACTAATGACATAGCTGAGAACATTTGTACATGTCAGGTGCAGGCGAGTGCTGGGAAACTATCGACCAGAGGCATTAATAATGCACCGAGAAAGCCGTTCGGTGGAGGCCCTCGTCTGGGTGAGAACGTGGCTTGGATTCCTCGACGAACGAACCGTTCAACATTTGGCTTTGAAGTGGCATTCGCCATGTTTCTTCAACAATTTCACCATACCATTCACTGATGATTATTCCGGCAAAACCGCGGATTAAGTCGCTTCAATGGATTACCGAGATGCGATGAAAAATAACGCGATACCGAGAACAGTTGGAGAAATCACTTGGCAGGTTGATAGTAAGTACCTGCATTCAAGGTACTGGGGAACAGGCCGAGGTCCTTCAAGACAATGCTGGGGGATATAGACAAAAGGCTGAATACCGTAGGCGGGTAGGGACGTGTCTCTGAATCGTAAAGCAGCTGCACAAACCCCCAGCTGAGATGTAGATTAGCATCCTGTCTATGGTATACTGTAGTATAAATCTTCGGTGGATGTATTATGTGTTGAGGTCGACCAATGGCTGATGATTTTCATTTTTGAGAATTATGTTTGATTGAAGAATTTTCGGAGGAGAGATTTTTTCCCGGGATTTTTCAATCGCGAAGGAAATATTGATATTCAATTGAATGAACCGAATTTCACTGAATTTTTCCAATAAGAAACTTCTATAAATAAATTAAAGGCCGAAGGAAACGCTGATTGAAATCAGTGTCATTCCCATCAAATAATTCACGATGAATTTTTTTATTTAATAATAATTGAATTGAAGAGATATATATGGAATTATATATATGTGTTATATATTTAATATAACATTAGTCATTATATTCCCGGACATTATCAGAATTTACATCCACCAAGATGATTAATCAAGCCACGAAGCTCACGTAATTAATCCCCCTTTTTGCGTGAGCCCATGACAATGACCATAATCATTCACCATAACAAAAAATCAAGACAGATATGTATGAGACGATTTTCACTGGGCGTTGAGAAAATCCGTGACGTCGGTATGTCGTAAATTCAAGATAATCGGGATGAGTTCAGTTGGAAGGGTTTTAGGAGACATTGGATATAGGCTCGAGGATTCTACGATCCGGCTTAACTCTGGCTATTTATCAGCTATTGTCCAGAAAGGGGGTGGATGGCTGGACCACCAGACGCCACCGTTAAGCCCACCTCGTCCTAGTGATTCCTTTGAAGGCATCTCGGGCCCTGCAAACACATACCCGCCTGCTGCATCAGATATAACCGGGAATGAGATGATGCAACGGACTGGGATCACTAGGGGTTGGATGGGGGGGGGGTGGACGAACCGGTGACTGTAACACGTAAGAATTCGTGAACACCACTGACCCTTTGGTTATTCCGATGGGATTGGACGCCAATATGTTTTGCTATTGTGCTCGGGTTCACTGAGCCCAGTTGGTAATAATAGATGAAACTTTACCGACACTATTTTCACCCTCGTAGATCTGGGATTTTAGGGGATATTACATTTTCCCAGATCGGGGATAGTACGGGAATATTGTCAGTATTCTTTTCACGCACGGAAAAAAAATTATGGAATGCAAGCTCGCTTATCGATTACCAAAGTGACTGGAAATCTTTCGTAATATTTTGGAGAAAATGGGGTAGTAAATTACGGAACGGAAAAATACGTTATTTTTATTGAATGTTTATCTCCGAGTGGTCTCGAGGGAGAGAACGAGAATCTCAGGAAATTGTGCAGGAAATTATTGCATTCAACGATTTTTTAATATTTTTTTTAGGTCTCAATCGTCAGATAAATTATTTATAATCATCGCTTGGTGATAACGACAGTCCTAATGTGATAGCAACCATTCGACTCATTTTTTCAAAGTTCCTTAACAAAAGACCAAATTTAATTACTTGAATTTTCCTGTTCCTGAATTTTTATCGATAATTTCTCCCCGTAAAATGACACGAGAAATTCGCGTTTCTCCCCAGAGTATTTCCAATGCTGGGGGTTGATAGCGGACGATTAATCCCCCCGATCGCTCATTATTACATTTCAATCACATTTTTATCTCAGCGAGTAGCGAACTATTCACACCAGCAGATAACGTGCAGCAAAAGTTGAAAGCCATTAGCTCCCTGTCAGAAATGTGCTAAACGTGCACATACACATACGAACAGAATCTACTGTGCGTGCGGTCGCGAGGCGATTCTCGGTTAATGGTCTACGCTCATTGCGGTCAATTACCCACAATCGGGATATATGCGTTTTACTTGTGCCTCTTCTATAGTATCACGAGCTGAGTGAACTAAGTACTCGCCATGGGGCAGTGGTTTTCCCCGTGTGACAAATCGAGCATGTCCTTTTGGGAGAGGTTTACACTCACCAGAGTGGTCAATGTTTCTTCCAAAGAGAGTAGGTAATAATTGTATTAACCTCGACCAAAGCAAAAGTCCAAATAATTTAAACAAAAGGATTTTCAAACAATGAAGAGAAGAGAAACAAAAGGAGGAGGAGAAAATTTTTGAAAAATAATCATAAGAAACAATTCCAACGGATAATAAACAGCTCGACTTATTCTCATAATTCTGTTAATTGTTATTGAAATTAATGACGAAAAAAATTATCATTAGCAGTAAATTAATGGGCTTTTAATGGAAAAATGGAAAGTAATCAACTTTTTTTAAAATTCAGAGGAAAAAAAATTAAATTAGCTTTGAAATTGCTTCTCCCATTTGAAATAGTTAAATATAACATTTGTTAATGCGGTATTCCATTGTTTTATCCGAGGATAGTGAGCAAGAAGTCCAGGATTAAGGATTCAGCGAATGTAATGAAGTCATTTGTGGGGTTTTCTCAGCGTAACCTAAGACATTAGAAGCCACAGCGTGAGAATCCAGGGGTGGTGATAGGCGGATAAATAGCACTCGTGTAGGAGTAAAAGGAGGACTAATTTCACCCGCTGTTACTCGTACAATAAATTACAGTAGATGCAGGGAATGCATCTCCGTGGGGTTGCTAGTTGAGTACTGCTGGAGAGAGTTGAGAAAATTCCTCCGGACGTTTGGTCTTTTGTTTATTTTCTGTAACGGAAGTTATTTTAAATTTTCATTCACTGTTGTTGCTAATGCACACTGCGAATTGTTGGATTCACTCGCTTCGGCAATTACCGGGGTCGGGGAAAGGGACAACTTCATTGCATGAATTCACGAGAATTTTACGGAATTTACGAACGAAAACCTCTTCACACTATTTTTATATAGAAAGTGGGATAAAATGGAAATAATCGATTGATTTCAGCGTTGAACTGAGGGAATTCCTCGGAATTATGTGGGAATTAATCCCAAGACTTTTAAAGCTTGAAACTGTCGATTAATTTTTTAAAAATCAAAAGAACAATTTTTTGAAGCGATAAAATTGGGAAAAAATTCCAAGTGTACAGTAAATTACCGAAATTTCCCCGCCAAACTTCCGGGACTCCCTCCCCCCCCAGGGTGACCTATTTATCAGTGATAAATATCCGCTCTCGAGTGTCAGAAAGTCAAGTGCGACCCGGTATTTGATGAAATATACCCGAAAACCTCACGAGAAGTTGAAAATTCCACGAGAACAAGTGGGCCGAGGAGCTCAAGATAAAGTACTGAAGGTAAAAAACAAAAACAAAGTCACAACACCAGAGGGAGTATAAACGATAACGAAGAAAGACGTGAAGCACCCGGTGGTAATACATACATACACCCCCAAGACGACGCAACAAACTACCCCTGCATAGTTCAACATTATTTAGGAGCTTCGCCTAGTGTCCATGGTCTGAACGTAATTAAAGTATTTGTAGGATGAATTATTTATGAAGGTAGTTGGATGAAAACCGCATAAATGAGTATCCAGGGAGTGGGAGACAGCTCCACCGTATGTGGCGGCTGGAATAAGGATCAAATTGAAAGTAAAACTTGGAAAATAAAAGGAAGGAAAATTCTCCCAGTGGAAGAGGCCGTGGTTACCATCGCCAATTTTATGTGATATTAAATTCATGAGAAATTCCTTTACCCGCATCCTGTGTTGGATTGCAAATTACTTAATTGTGGAATTTAATCATGGACATTGTCCCTCTTGAAAATAATTTTAAACAGTCTTTTATTTAATTAAATACCCCGGGTATTTTTAAAAGACAGTTTTTCCCCGAATCCAATGGCCCGTTGGGCCGCTGATAATTAATGGATTATACCACGATATATTTAGCGAATAATTAATGATTGTCTTCCTGCATTCCGGGGTATTGATCCCCTTCCGAGGAATGAGGGTTTTGTGCTTAATAACGTCGAAAAAAAGTCATTCCAACTTCACCAAGTATTTGAGGTAAAAGCGGCGTTAGTTGAGCTCCAGTGAATTCAAGAGGGACTCATCCTGGCTTCACTCTTTCTCTCTCTTACCACCCATTTCTTTTATTATTATTATTTTTTTTTTCATTCACACTTGCCGCTTTTTCCCGTCAATGTTTTTTCGTCCTGGCGGGTCTTTCAGCTTCTCACATTTTGTTTTTGATCCATTCTCGTTTTCACAGATGTGAATACTCGAATTCTTCTATTTTATATTACATTTAACGAGACCAGTTGAAGTTGGGGAATTGTAGAAATATTAGCGCAAATTTGAGTATAAAATCATTTTCTCAAAAATAAATAGAAAACTTCCGAAGGGATTGCAAAGACATGACTGTCTTTTCCCCTCGTCGAAAATCAGTTATCGATAGCTCATTTGAAATGTCCCCACTCTAAAGGAAGTATCCCACCCCCTCGGTTCGTCCGGTAATAATTTTCTGTTCCTCGGAGCCTCATCAATCGATCAATCGATATTGAATATAAAATTCTTCGGTTTCATACGAAGTATTCACCCCCCTAATGTCCCCAGAACCAATTTTCCCTTTTGTGAAATAGCAACAATCTATAAGTGATGGCCTGCCACTTGTTATATCGTTACCATTTCGACTTACGACCGGAAGAGCGGATAATTTCAACAGCAACACAAAAGGGGTTGAAAAAAAATACGTGGGATATAGTCAGGTGGTTGAAAAACTGTCCTGCGTTTAGAATATTAAATAAACCGGGTGAAGACGGCACTGGACATTGTCATCCTATTCCTGCAACTGCAGTCGAGGGGTTGACATGGTACTACTACAGCAGAGTTTTCTGTGCTTTCAATACTTCGGTATCTGGCCTCCACTTCATTTGAAGCCCAAGAGCTGGCGGTCTCGGTTTTACTCGCTCTACACCATTTACATTGTGGCTCTTGTATATTGGTTCACATTATCAGAACTGATTAATCTGCTAATCACGACCGACGATGTCGAGGAATTTTCTGACAGTTGTTTCATGCTGCTATCGATGACAGCCGTATGTGCCAAAATTCTTATAATTCTCGTGAAGCGATCGGACATTAAAGATATTACGGTTGCTCTTGAGAGATATCCGCATAAAGCGATGAATTCGAAAGAACAGGATATTCAGGATGAGTATGATGGCCAGGTCAGGTAAGAAAATGCTTAAAATAAAATAATTAATAATTGAATTAATTATCGGCGTTGAAAAATGAACGTCAGTGCATCCAGATAAATTACGCGACGGAAAAGTTCACCCAATTTCAGGGAACCATTTCGCTGGGTAAAAGTAATTAATTAATTAATTAAGATCGCAATTAATTGATTAATTTGAAGAGAGCCTGGCTGAGAGGAATTTTTTTTATTAAAATTTTTTTTTCCTAGATTTTTTTAACGAAGAAATTGTTATTGATATTCCCACCCTGATCTATCTCTATATTTTTCATGGGAACAGTTTAGCAAATCGTTGATTGTTATAATTTTCTGTGAAGATTTCTCACCTCATTTTATGGTGTGGCCACAGAAATAACCGTATGGTCCATGTCCATCTTTACGTTCTTTCAAGAAATACCTTTTGGGGTACTTCCGTACAAGGCATGGATACCTTACGATTACTCGGGACCCAGAGTGTACTGGCTCACTTATTGTCAACAATTGCTCAGTGTTATCATTGGTGCCAACGTCAATATTGGATTTGACACTATTGTTCCTGGATTTATTCTGCAAATATGCGCCCAGTTCAATATTTTGAAGTGCAGATTGCACCCAGTCATTACTTATTTCAAGGACGAGGAACACTCGAAGGAAAAATCGACAGATGTTTCGATACTTTCGGAAAATCATCTCGTTGAGTGCATCAAATATCATCGTGATATATTCAAGTAATGGCTCTCACAATTTTTAGGTTCAATATATTCGAGCTTTTCCTCTCCGTTTGTGCATCGGGAGGAAAATTAATTGCGCTGGAAAAAGTATTTGTGGGAAAAAATTGGATTTTTTCCTGTCAACCGCCCGAGTCATTCTCGCGATATTTCTGATAATTCAGACAAATGTTTAAGTCTTGTGAGGCGTATTAAATTTTTTTGTATTAATATTGTCACGTGGAATGTATAATTTTTCAGCAGAACAATTTTTACCTCCCAATGCGCTATATTCCGAATATTTTATTGCAGAATGGCAAAAAAAATTAATTCTATCTTCACGAGTGTTATCTTGGTGCAATATGCAGCGAGTTCGATTATAATATGCGTCAGTGTGCTACTTATTTCCAAGATGCCATTATTTTCACCAAAATTTTTAGCTCTCTTCATGTACCTCTCATGTATGCTCATGCAAATCTTCATGTTTTGTGCTGCTGGGAATGAAGCCACCATCCAAGTACAATAACTAGATAATTTCCGCAGATAGCAATGACCTTCCCCCATTAACATATTTAAATCCGTAAACTAAACCCAAAGAACCATCGGAATTCATCAATTTCATGTTTAAACAATTCGTCTAGGCGTCATATTAAATGGAACTTCTCATTAATCTCGGGAAAAACTGATCCCTCACCCGATTAAAATTAATCATTAGTTTGAATTAGTTATAACAATTGCTACAGAGAGATCAATCTTCTAGATAAAATTGTTGATCACGTGATTTCAGTGCCAGAGCATGATAGATGGAATCTGCGGTACCAAATGGTACCTTTTGGGAAATCGTATGAAGAAATATCTTCTACTGATGATGCTTCGGACTTTGAGGCCCGTTAGATTTGTCAGTGGATTCATCATCACTCTGTCTTTAGATTCTTTCTGCGCTGTACGTACATATAATTATGGGAAAATTTAATGAGTGTACCTAGTGCATTAGCGATGAAATTCTATTAATATTTAAATTATTTTATTCGTGACAAAGATCAGTATGTATTTATAGGAAAATTGTTCTAACGAAATAATTTTTTTCAGCTCCTCAAAACGTCTTACTCGGCATACACAGTACTGCAAAGGTGTTCATGATGAAAAATTTTGTCACTAAAAACTCTGTCAAAAAGAATCCGATTGGCTAATTAATTAAAAAAATATTATTATGCATATTCGAGGTGTTGAATTGAAGTCTCATGGGTGAAAAGAATTTCAAACCCAATTTTTATTGTTTGATTTGTGATAGATATAATTGTTTCAGCTAATTGTTAACTAAAAAAATAAGTATTGAGGAACAGGTAGGGATGACATAGTCAATTTTATTAACTAGGAAGCTGTCGAACGTAAATATAAATTTAATGGCAAGAGGAAAAATAATTC
Organism: Diachasmimorpha longicaudata; assembly: GCF_034640455.1. Lineage (NCBI taxonomy): Eukaryota > Metazoa > Arthropoda > Insecta > Hymenoptera > Braconidae > Diachasmimorpha > Diachasmimorpha longicaudata. The sequence continues at coordinate 5,286,819 of NC_087240.1, forward strand.
CTGAAGGACATGTATTACGCATTTCGGTATCTTTTTATTTATGTCACACAGCAAATATTTTTAAGCTATTGAAATTAAGTTCTTCTGGAGTACCAGGAAATGGCATAAGAACTTTAGTATTCCTCTTTATTTTTCTTCCTTAATCAAAGCTGAGATTTTTTCAAATTTTAAAATTCATGAGCACTTTATATTTTTAATATTTCCTATTTTCTAAAGTCGATAAAAAATATTTTCCACTGGCATCATCTATATTAAAAAAATATGAAATATGTTTCATATCTATTTTCATCCCTATTTTAGCAAAAATAACTTCCACATAAGAACAACAGCAATTTTTCACTTCTTTTCTTATGGAATGTCTTCTCCCTGGCCAAAATATGCTCCTCCCTCATTATCCCTCCCCAAAGATGAAAAACAAAAATCTCCCGAGTACCGGAAAACTGTTCACAACTTATGAAGGTACACGGCGGGTACGACAGAAGTTTTTATTATTCAGCGACCGGCGATCGCGTTCAACTTCAGATTAAATTCCTATCAACTTCGGTGGAAATTTTTTTTTTTACCACACAGCATTCTCGCATGTACCCCGTGCAAAAATCCATTGTTAAGCGAGGGATTATACGGTGAAAATCGATTTCGCTGAGAGCATAGTTGACAGTCATGGATTTTTTTCACCCCATGCAAATGCAGATACGCAATTCCAATGGCTTTTTCCATTTGAATTTCGATGATTAATCGGGAATATGATATTCCATGTAATTCGATGCGCATCGATTCTCGTGTAACATCTCTATACGTGTCAGAATCGATTAATCGAGGCAACAATTCGAGCAGTCAGAATGCGTGACAGCCTGAGAATGCCAAATATTGATGTACAGCTCCATTCCATCTGCATTTGCATGTTCCAAAAATGAAGACAATTTGGACAAAATCGAAGGGCTGAATTGGCACGTGATGTCAATATTCCAGGGAAAATAAAAACAATGTTCGATGGTAGAAATGGAGAAAAAAAAAAAGGGAAAAATCTGGAGAGTAATGGTAGTCTCTTTATACTAGCACAACGATCGATCTACGCCAAAGAGGCATAGGCTATTTATAATCTCAGCCACAGGATGAAGAATGTAAGAAAGCCGTCGGGTGCGTCCACGAATACCGGGGAGTCTGATCGATTTTCAGGGCTTCACTCAGACCCTGACTCCATTACGATTTAATACCCATACTCCTGCTATGTGAATTACAGAGTCACGTTCCTATTACACTTCAGTGACACCGAAAAAATAAAGGCACGAAAAATCTACCATCGCTGAAAATCCAGAAGCTTCACACTCTAATGGATTTTCATCCCTTGGATTGCTTGAAATATCTGCGAAACGAACAATTGGCGATTGCCGAGGACTAAAATTAAATTATCGATATTTTTTCAGGGAGGAAAATATCTTATACAGAAGCATTTCATCCTCTAGAATTTTCCTGTTGAATAAATTCGCTGGGGTTCGCTAAACGAAAAGAAATTTTTGATAAAAATCAGAGCTCTAGAGGAACGAAATGACAATCAACCACATTAGACTCAGGAGGGTAATTTTAATGGTACAAGTAATATTCATCCCTCGTTTCGTCCCCTGGAGGTATTATTTTTACATAAAATATAGTTTTGTGTGGGTTTTCCAATGAGATTATTTTTCCTACGCTAAAATATTCGAGGAAAAAATATCAACGACGCACAAATATCTGACAAAATAAATTCATCACTGTATGAATAACCCAGAAAAATGAAAAAAATACTAGTCTCCTGACAGTACATTCCTGTTGTACAGGAGGAGAAATAATAGGATAGTAAGAAGGGTCTGGATTTGAATCATTCATGACTGCATTTCGCTTGGTCATCCACCTGTGCGCACACTTCTCTTCCGTCAAACTGATTCATACAGACATTTCGCTCTTGTTCTCTCTTCGTATACCTCAAAGGTTGTCTGAGGAACTGGATAATAAAAGAGGAGAACGTGTGAGAGTGGTGCATTGGACGAGAATTCACGGAAGGAAAACGAAAATTCAAGGATGGGAATTTTTTATTTTACTTTCTTTCACGAACACTCTTGTCCTTTCGAGTGCAGTACCATTCGTTTTCCTTCTGAAACGAAAAATGTGTAGAGCCAGGGGGTTCGGAGGGGGTGAGAATGCAACTGTGGAGAATGTACATGAAGATAAGGATGGACTGTTCCAAAAATAAAGAGAGTATGATCGATCCACTTCACAAAATATTTGATATGATATTCTCTAACATGTCTGGCATCGTTCACTCAGTATATTCATTTTTTTTGGCGATGGGGATAGGGGGCGGGGGTGGTGTGTTGAGAGAATAAGAGGGATGGAAAATAACGAGGAAAATATTTTGGGAGAATACGCCAACGGTGTTATTACCACTGGCTTTGACGTTGTACGTTAATTTGAGCGAACGGGTATGAAATGAAGATTAAATACTCGCAACTGTAGACATGTTGAAATATACTTGACTGAGAAAGAAATACATTTTCAACTTTAGATGTGTTATTGTTTAAAAAAAACATTGACTGTTAAGCAGTGGTTCTAAGTGAGTTTGAAAAAAAAATTTGCACCGAATGAAAAATTATCGGGTCTCAATAACTTTGTAATATTCATTTGTAATAATTTTCCGTCAAATTTTTCCACTTCGAAATTCTTTGGTTTTATCGGTTATATTCCTATCGTTTCCTGTGTCTCGAAGGTCATTTGATAATTTGTTCATTCCTTCGTTCGTATGATATATCATTTATGATGTTCTCTAATCAAATTTTTAGGTTTTTGCAAAAACAATACGGATTGACGAATTTCCTGGTTTGACAAACAATCTAACATGCCGTTAAAAAAGGCCATAGAGCGACCTGACGTCATCGGGATTTCGTCCATATATACTCAATCCTAAATGGAACTGGCCATAAGACGAAGTGAATTCAGTTTCGCCATAAGTTTCACAATATAATCCAAAGACGCGATAAGATCAGTTTGAATATTTTAATAATACTCATGTTACTCTGTTGTTAAAATGTTGAAGAAACAAATTTTGGTTTTATTCATCTTACTCGGTGCTTACCAGACATCGGGTTGGCTCTTCGATGTTCTTAAATTGGGTAAAAACCATATGATTACTTAATTGTAACAGAAAATGTTTGTATTAAAGTCTCGTCAACTACTTCTAGGGAGAAAGATTTGGAAGTTTGTGGGGAAGATACAAGACATGCGGGATAAAGCCGAGACTATTAAAAATGCTTTCACCGGAGAATTGATTAGTGCTCTATTTGACGAAGATGATGGAGGAATTGAAGCGCTATCGGAGCAGCTCGAGAATTTACGTACAGAACTTATCGGTCACTTACAACAAATAGAATCATTGGTCAAGCACATACCAGCGGAAATTAAAAAGGACGCTGAGAAAGCGAAATATGAAGACATTATTCACGAGATAGATGAGACCCATAAGTCTCTCCTCGAAGCCATCCAGGCAAATAATACTGCAAAATGGGGAAAAAACCCTTGTTCGGCGATGTACGATTTTCGTATGCAACTTCAAGATTTGGGGCCCCTACTGATGGGTAGCGACTACAAGTCCGGACTTCTCCAAATGATTGCTCGTAGTGATCCCGTAAGTAGTAATTATAACATCCTGAAAATGTAAGTCTCCTTTTCCCTTACTTTATCATGTTTGGGAGCAGGGATATAATAGTTCAGTAGAAATTACCGTGCCATTTGGCAACCCTTTTTTGTTTCGATGGTTTGGAAAAAAATACCGGACTGTTTAGCAGAAGGCGAAATGGTTAAATTAATTTTACTAAGACAACTCAGATTAAACTCATATCCTGGTCCAGGTGTTTTCTTCTTTTAAATTTACATATCCACTGATCAACGTTTATTTTATTACTTTAGGAATTCGAAACATTGCCGATATCCATTCAAGAGCAGCTGATATTTATTTTCGAAACAGTAATCCTAACTGAAATAAAGGGCCTGCATATAATAGCTAGTTGCCTCGAGAAAGACGGGGCCTCTTCAAAAGGTATTTAATTTACACTATGTTCGGTACATTAATGAACAAACGGAGAGAAATTCTTCAGAAAAATTCATGAGCCGATGCTAGAGATTGCGAAATTTTCTAAATGAACATTGAAATATGCCACTTGAAAACAATTTTAAACAATTCAGAGGGTTAGAAGGCTATTCACGCGGTAGTTTATGGTAAATTTGACGTATTTTTAATGAATTGCATCTCATTAACGATCGCTCACTGTTCATTGAACATTTTAGGCTTTTTCTCTGTAATTTTTATACGAAATATCGGAAAAGTTTATTTTCACTGAAAATTTATCTCCACGTGATAATGTCCACCCAAATAATCTCATCTTGAAAACACATTTCATTACTTTTTCAAAATAGATTGGGCTGTGGACATGGCAAGAGCTGTGAAAGTGTTTGAAGAACGTTATAAGTCGTATCTAAATGTTATGCTGGTCATTCTGGAAGGCACTTCGCCCTTTATACGATCTCGTGGCATTCCAACTATAGGGCCTCAAGGTAATACTTTTACCCATTTTATTTTCCCCTTTCCCCTGATCGAAGTTGAATAATTTCAATACTTATACGGGCAATTTCACATTATCCGAACTTTTTCCGATTATAGCTTCAGGTGAGTCTCGCTCGTATTATGAAATCGGATCATTCACACGCCCTCACGTAAATATGCAAGATTTAACCCCGTCTACGAGTATGACTGGTGGCTACTACCCTCAGTGCGCTGGCATCAACCAGAAGTTTGGCCAATGCCTGATCGAAGGAGCAGAAATCAATAATTATTGTATTAATGATGGCAGTCCACTGAATCTCTGCATGGTACCAAAAATTATAAGAATTTGCTCATTTTTTAATGGAAATCACGACTATATGTGAAATTCGAATGGATTCACTGTGATCGATGGGTCTGTAATTGATAATCCGTTAATCTGTTGATATAGACAGGCGAAGAGGTAATCAGTCTCAAATATAGCTCCAAGGTCATTGGGTCCCCTGATCCATGTTCACCCAAAAATCAAGTTTCTTTTAAACATCCTGCGACACGAATGAGTTGGTGTTACTGCCTATGTCATCGAGAAACTTCGAAACATTATCTCAGTTTGACCATGAGCCACGCGAATGTGATCAAGAATATGTGAGTTATTATTCAATTGATATAAAAAACTCTAAAAATTACGTTTCGAAAGGTAATCCTCACTCGAAGTCGTTCGGTAGTTTTTCCTCAATGTTCAAGAGTTCATAATTTATTCATAATGAATGTTCATACTGATTTATTTATCATTGATTTGTTGTTTGAGCTCGGGGAGGGCATTCCTAGGTGTTAATGTTGTTGAAGAATGACAGACATTTGATACAATGGCTGAGATGTTGTGATGACCTGCGAGGAACTAGTTTTTTATTTGCCGATAATTTATGGGGGATAATTTATTGATGATACTGAATTATTTAGGGTTATCATTGGTGCGAGATTCGTACAACACAATAAAATTATCCATGTTCAAGTATTGGAAGGGAAATTACTGCCAGATGGAAAAATTGAGAGAGGCTCGGAACAGTGGGTGCCTCTTCCTGCTAGACCAACAGTCATACCTCTGACATGGGGTCGCAGAAATTTTGTGCGTCATAATCCTGTTTTGCCCTTTGGATATGTTCTTATTGGTAATTAATTGTAATTAATTAATTGTAACACTTTGAGGTCAATTTTCGCCTGCAAAGTGTAACCTTCTGATGTGTCAAGCCTTCCTTGTACAAAGATGTGTGAATCCTTTCTCAATTTTTTAAATTTTATATTCAACATTAATTGCAATGTCCATTCTAGGAGTGCAATTTATTGACCAGAAGAATAAATTTGCCATTAGCGCAGTGGGAAAGAAGTATGACATAAGGCGGGGAGTGTTGTTACCAGGTTTCATACAGGTTGCCGCGGAATATTATCTGTGAGTTGTTTTTTTCACTGTTCAATAACTAATTAATGCTGTGCTAATTACTCAATTATTTTCCTTTTTGCGAATCCAGTCAAAATGATCATGCAGAATCAATGAGTACCTTGCCCGACCTTATGAATACTCTAGATTCCAAGGATGGCACTTATTCGATTCAATTACGAAAAGGCCCCAGAAAGGACGCTTCGCCAAACCCGACAATACCATTCTTCGATGGAACAATTGTCCAAGCTAGTCCAACAAGGGCATTAGCGGGAATTGGATTGATCAGTAAAAAAGGTGCAGATTCTAGCGAATTTATCTCTTTACAGGCGCGTTTAATTCCATTCAAAAGACATTTGGCACAATTGATCCTGGACTACATACCTGGACAAGTGTTGGAAGAATGGTAACTATTGAAATAAATCATTTGTCAAACATTCACATAATTTATAAGCTATTTTTTCAAATTAAAATGAAACCTATGTTTACAGTAACTGGGGCTTATGTACGTTGAGTTATATCCTGGATTTAGGTAAGACTTGGAGTCATTTGATTTGAAAATAATAATGATGTTGATAATTTGCAATTAAAAATGGAAATTAACTATAGGGCAGAGAATCAGCACTGTCATCTGGGAATTGTCTGAATTAGCTTTTGGTAATCATGTGAATCTACACTTGAAGATACAGACAGTACTTAGTGAGATTGCACAAGATATTGATGGCATGGCAGTCAACATGGATATAGATAAACTCAGGGCTGTGGTGCTGAATTCCACTCCCAAACCATTTAAAAATGAATTTCGAAAGTGGTTGAAAGGAGCTAGACCGATATTGGATAAGATTGATCAATCATATGACTGGTTGCTTCATACACATAATACCCAACAACCGATGAACTATACATATGCACAATTGTTGTCAAATGAGATACACGGCTACATTGATGAGTTCAACAAATATCTCCTTTCGTCACTGTCTTCACGTGGCAAGTTAATAAAAAAGATTGATAATCAGAAACCCGCGAAGGCGCGTAAGGCCCAAAAAGCTGTAAGTCTTGTTAGACTGCATATGGGAAATTCCATGTGAACTCAACAATTACGATGGCTTCTCAAAATATTTCAGATAGTTCAACTCATCATTTTTTTTTTTTAATGTGACCAAAGTCGAAGTCATTTTAACTTGAGTACAAACACAGAAAAAATTACCCATATGGTCGACGACGCTGAGGGTTTCTTCTTGGTTAAATTCACATGGAACTCCCCATGCGTATACCCATCTTGCGAATATTTTATTTCTTCAATTTTTCATATTTGATTTTAGGCTGTCACGGGTGACCAATGCCCCAGCGTGCAATCGATGCACTTTATCTTCACTGAACTCTTCCAAACACTAATGGGTTACGAAATTAAATCCATGGTTGTACTGACTTTCATTGCGAAACTTGAAAATCCCATTCAAATGGGTAAGTTGAACTTAATCAATCACTACAGTCCTAAAGACAATTTTCTATATTGTTTAAATTTTCTATATTGTTTAAATCATTAACCAGATTGGAAGGCAGATCTATTGAAGCTCCGAAAGAGTTTTCAAAATCGATTAAGTCAATACGTAGAATTATTTGATGACCTCTTAGAAAAGTTCCCCACAGATATTAACAGTTGTGACCCGACAGCAGCTCCTCCAGGTAATTAAACCCGTGAAGAAATTCTTAAAATAATAATTGCCATGAACATACTTTTGAAATACTGAAAATTTCTGTAGGCAAAGTTCACATCAAAGTCAAAGAAATTGGATCTGAGGCGAATGACGTAGCCACAACTTACGTCAGTTTAGATTTCAATGCTGCTAATGTGACCGAGAATATGTGAGTACAGTATAAATAATCATCAAATACATGACAAATATTTATTACCACTGATTGTCTCAGGGTCATTACCGGCATCAAATTTGTACTTCAAGACAATATTCTTCATATACAAATTAAAAAAGGACGATTGATGGGACATGGTCAGATTGATGAATCCTCGAATCATTGGGTTGACCCACCGAAGAATCCACGAAAAATTCCTATTCTTGCGAACAAGAAAACATTCGCACTCAACGATCATATATTCCCGTCGGATTATGCTGTGATCGGTAATTTTATTTGGCTTTTTATCCCCTGAAATTTCCTTGCGAACGAGTCTGTGGTTGCACTCCAACATTAAAAGTTCAATTAGACAAATTATTCTTATATTCAGTGCCATCCAAATTCAATGAAATTTCCCTAAATTTTGAGATAATTTGAGGGTGAGGAAAGGCACGATAAACTCCTCTGTAAATTATTTTGTTACTCGTAGGCGTTGGATTTATCGAAACCCCAGAAATTGGTATCGCGGTAGAAGCACGAAAGTTCAGCTTTTGGAATGGAACATTGCTGTCACGATCTATAAAGACAGGCGGAACACCGACTGTGGACAATACATTGCATGAAGCTATCCCTCACAAGGGTTATCATAAGTAAGAAAATCAAGTCTAAAAATAAATAAAAATTAGACTATTCATTTCCATACCACAAAACTCATTTCCCATAAATTCAACTCTGATTGCAGGAGAATTCCTCATGGAAAGGTGCACAAGCACGAAGAATCTACGAAATCATTCAGCGTAACATTGAAATCAGTTGAGGATAAAAAAACAGGTGAACAAGAAGTTCAGCCTAAATTCAATGGCTTCAGCGTTGAATCTATTCCACCAAAACCAATGGGAGGCATCAGCATATTCCGTCAAGAACGGAAGAATGGTGAATTCATTTCGCTCAAATTGCACTCACTCAACTTCAAAGAAAATTTGGAACATTTCCTCGAACAGCGTGACAGAAAAGAGGCCTTCCTAGAAGGATTTTAATAGATTATTGAAGAAGAATCTAATACAATATCATTTGTTTGATCATGTTGTATCCGAAATAAATTTCTGATGCTCACATAATGTGCAATTTTCGTAATAAAAATTCCCCAGCTCCCATTAAATATTGCGAAGGCGGTTGAACAAAAAAAAATTGTACAAGAAGTGACTCCCCTGATTTATTAGAATTTGATAAGATTTTTCTGTGCAACTGTTTGTTGATTGTTCCTAGAAACTGCTGCTGAACCGTTCGTGAAATTTTATTTATCTCAAACAGTCAACAATTTAGTCATGAAAGCATTAAATCATCGGAGCAACCCCCTACCAACACGGAGATTGCATGATGAAGCGGTTTATATAACTCGCCCTCACCCTTTCGGCTCTGCAGATCAATCACAACCGCCTTATCATATTTCGTATAATGTAATGAACCAACTCATATCATCAACTCACAAAGTATAATAACATAAACTACCCCGAGTATTTGTATTCTGAATTGATTTTCTGCTCGGATTTGCTGCGGAAAGTCCGAGGATATAATTTTCCGTGATTCATGGGGGCACTCGTAAAGACTAGCATGGCCATATTTACATTATCCTGATGAGGAAAATAATGAGTAGTGTTTGTTCAGGGGTTAGAACATCACCTCGGAATTTTTTTGGTACCGTTAGACTAATTTTTTACGGGTGTATATATTATTAAATATATAATTTAGCTGAATTCTATGAATGTTTGAAGCTTGTGCGACAATCGCATTCAGATCTCGTTAATTAACTTAAATTCGGAGGTTAATCAGAGCACCCCGGGGCTTTTAATAATCAGTCACTATCGGATGAGAAAAAATTTCAGTGTCGCTAGTCGTCTTGGAAACGAACGGTACAGACAGGAGAAAGGAGCGATCAAATGCGATAGAACAAATCCATCAGCAATGTGAGAGGGGACACTATCACGCCGGCCATATTGATTTCGTCCCCGATAAAGTTCTCGGAATCGGCGACAGTATTCGATGTCTGAATGCCCGAGGAAAAATCAAGTGATTTGCTGATCAATTGACATAAAATTGGATTTTTCAATCGGCCATCACAAAACTCATCAGCTGTAGCCTCTCATTTCATTTTACTTTAATTGTTCTTCCAATTTAAGGAAAGTCAATGTACAATGAGCTCGAACCACTTTGATTTTTCGTAGGGGGAAAAAAGTTCTGTAGAAATTATCAGAAAAATATGTAAGAATTCAGTAAAAAGTGTGAATAAAAACTAAAAGTCTATAATCTACGACATAAAATTCACATTTTGCAATTTTTTCGCAGTTCAGTGGTTCAGATTTTTTTTTCGTTTATTTTTCCACAAATTTTCAGGAGAAATCAGTGTACCGTGATTTTATTTTCAATTTTAAAGTGTAATTGTTGCGTCATTTCTGCGGAATATTTCTCTCCGTGTGTGGTATTTTGGAAATTAGATTATATTCTGTGGGTAAGTATTCGTAATCTTGAAGAGGAGGATATGCATAAGAGGTTTAGGGGAGATGAAGAAGAACCACTTTAACGTGGACCATGGACCGAGTATTGAACGAGGACCTCTTTGGTGCATGACTGGGTAATCTCTCGGCAATCGAAAAAACCTCATTTCAGGGTGACTTTGATGTCAACGGAGTCGATCACAAGCAGCAGCTGCACAACTGTCATTTTTACGACCCAATGAGCGAAGGCATTCCCAATAATTTATTGCTTTGAGCGAGAAACTGAAGAATTCGTAAACGAATGAAGATTAGCGGGTAGAAGAGCCTTGACCGCCACGAGTGCGGAAGAAATACTTTTAACGATTTTGAAAAATTCCGAAGGCATTTTTAAACTGCGATAAGATAGGCAGAAGCTATAAGTTTAACTTATCCCGAGCTGTCCGTAACAATAAATTTGGAATTTGTGGAGTTATCGTTTCCTGGAATATATTGACAAATCCCTGATTGAAAGACTCGCAAAAATTATTGTCGTCGCGGGATAGAATTTATGAATTTGACATTATCGGACAAATCCATTGTCAGTCGCCAGTTTTTCTCAACTAAATTCAATTTCTAGGACGAAAGATCTCAAGTTAGTAAACAAAAATTCATTTTCGTTTTGTAAATTACGGGATAACTTTTTACTGAAAATTATAAAAAATGTAAACTTCAATATTTCCCCCATTATTTAACTGCTTTGAAAAAATTCTTCAATCTTTTAGAATTTATGAGGTACGATTCTTTATGTTTTCGTTCATCCTCGTCAAATTTTATTGAGAATGAGCAATACCAACGAAGGACATCACAAGGAGATTCTTCGAAATAAAAAATGTTAAACACCTCAATTTTTTCCTATATATGCTACATCCCCAATCGTACTAACCCCAGTACTTTATTCATTTACTTCGACTATACAGATTCCTAGTTTTATAATATATTTCAAATATATCCTCACCACATTTTGACAGAAATTTATCCTCAAAATGTGGAAAAAACCGATTGTTCTTTTATTTATCATACTCGGCACCTATCAGGCCTCGGGTCTATTTGACGAACTGCTGTCACTCAGTAAGATTACACTGATGTCACATAATGAGGGAAAAGAGTGTTTCGACTAGCGGGAGTTGAAAACTACTTATAAAAAAAATATGTTTTTTTTTAAATCCACAAAATATGAAGAACGTTCTATTTTACTCTGCTCTCTTTTACAATGTCACCCATTGATATTTAGAGACTTTCCATAAAATTTTTGACAATTATTTTCAGCTAAACATATTTGGGCGGTTTGGAACACAGGTCAACAAATTGAGGACTCGTCCGAATATGCGAAAACTCTATGGACTGCGGTAATTCGCGATAGTGGTGATGAAAAACTGAAAAGTGAAAGACAATTCACGACGTCTTTACTTGACATCGAAGGGTTATTCAAATTTTCTGAGCAAGAGAAGATTAACTTCGAAAAGTGTCTAGATAGCTACCGTAAGAGTGGGGCTGTCATTCAGGAGGCCCATAATATGTTGCGCGACGCCGATATAGACAAATTTAAGGCTAATGGTACTATGCCCTACCGTGAAGTTAGCAAATTGAGATATGTCCTCAGGGATATATACAATGATGTGGCTGGCGATTTCAAGTCATGTTCCATTTTCAAGATGGTTTCTATTCCGACAAAAGTAAGTTATACTTTATGTAATTTCAAATCCTCCAGAACTAGCAACAGCGCGCCCGACAACGCGCCGTTCACGGTATCCGGACGCCATTTTTACGGGTCAGTCCTGCCCATTGTTTTTCGTACCAATGACGTGTTTTAAGGGACTAAAAATGTACTAAGTCTATTGGGGATGGGTTTAACTGAGCATTATACTTTTTTTTCAATTTATAATTTTACGTAGAATCGAAAAATATCGATTGAAATCAATGCGGTGCTCGTTGAACTAGTGATAAAATACCCATTATTTATATTTTTTTTCAAATTCCGGATTTTCGTAGGGGAAAATATTTGGTATAATTTTATCTGTCGATAAAAATTAAAGGAATTGTCAATTGACTATTGTTTAGATCCCGATCGATTTCTCTACGCTTTAAAACATGAATTCCTTCGGAGGAGGGGAAATTTTTTGAGTAATTATAATCTTTCCAATTTTCCCTTTGCTTTAGGAACCGTCTGGAATCAATCAAGGAGCCGGCGTACAACAATATTTAATTGAAACTTTTCATGAAGTCATCTTCCGTGAAATACAGCTCCTACAGCTATACGCAGGTTCCTGTGCGGCGCAAGGGTGGGACTCATTTAGTATGTTCATTTATTATATATGCATAAATTATAAAATGTAGAGATAATTGAAATTGACGTTTTTCTCCAGACATTCAGGACAAGACTTTTATTAAATTTTACTTTGCGTATTAACAACTGTAGAAATCAAAATGTTAGAAACAGAAAATTCTTAATTGCAATTGTCATTACTTTACTTATTTTTAAAATAGCATTCTCCACCACTTTCATGGAGGGAGTGCTGGACTTTGAAAGGCGTTATCTGAAATACCTCGATGAATTGCTAATCATACTAAAAAAGACTTCACCGTTTGTGAGACGTGTGGATTCCATAGGACAGGAGTCATTCAATTCTAATTATTCAATCAGCCTGAGCTGGAGTCTCGCCGATATGGCCAATAATAAGTGAGTCATTCATAAATAAATTCAATATACAACAATTCAAATAATCAAACAATTCAATAACAAGTCACATTTGAATCTGTGCTTTAGAAAAAAATTCTGAACCCTCAAGAGGTTTTACTAAATTATATTGCGTCGTCCCATTAGATTTTGCAGCGTAATTTCATTTTGTTCTGATAATTTTTACTGGATGGTTTATTTGAGAAGTGAAGATAGTCCAAGGGAGCATATGAAGAGAGTTGGGACCCCGTTGTTAATAAAGAATTATATTAATTAATGCATGTAGGGTTGTCGTTGGTGTGAAATTCGTGCAACACAATAATACTCTTCATATCCAAGTATTGGAGGGAATACTGGGGCAAGATGGTAAAGTTGACAAGAATTCAATTGCCTGGGCACCGCTGCCTGATAACCCAGAGTTAAGGCCCATAACCTGGGACACTAAAACTTTTAAACTCAATAATCCTGCTCTACCCTTTGGCTACGCTGCTGTTGGTAATTTATCTTCTTACAATACGTAATTCCTTAAAAAATAGTTATCATCAAAAACAAATATGTCATAAATTAATCAAACGAGACTTAACACCAGAAATCACTTTCCTGTCGCGATTAAAATATTTCAGGTGTTCAGTTCACTGTCAAACTCAATGTATTTGCTGTCAAAGTACTCGGAAAGAAATGGGATTTCAAACATGGGCTATTATTACCGGGTCTTCTTCAAATTTCAACGGAATCGCAGCATGAATAGTGAGTCATTACTGTCGAACGATTGAACGATTGATTCGATAAACATTTCCATTTTTTATAATTTCAGTAACGAGTTGCATGTTTCAAGAACAAGATCAATACCGAGAAACCTCAATGGCACCTCAATTACATACACAATAAATTCTGTCGACAACGGTCATTATATTAAATTACAGAAAGTACCCGCGGAAACGGATTTTCGACAGCCCACTGTACCATATTTTGATGCATTGGAAATTATCACTAACCCACCAAGAGCTATATCGGGCATTGGATTGTTTCATAAAAGTTATGAAAATAATCCTGGACTAATTTCATTGCAACTGCGTTTACCCCCATTCGAAAGACATATGGCCCAGATGATTATGGATTACAGGCCCATAAATGTATTGGAGGAAAGGTACCACTAAATTTTATTACTTTACTATTTTTTCCACATAAAGGAAAGCTCCTTACATGTTGTTATTTGCCAATAATTTCCGTCAAAGGGCTCAATTCTGCAATTAATACCGATTTTTCAAAACTTCGACTGATGGTATTCGATACAAAGAACTGATGGTTATATCGACGAAAGCAATTTTCGATATTTTATCAAGCGGAATAATTATAATTGAGCTTTAAATAATTTTAAACATAAGTATGAGCATAGATGATTAACCATAAATTTTGTTTACAGTGTCACGGAATCACATGGCTTGGTATTGATCTTTGACATATGTAAGACTGAATCATATTCACGAACATTATTATTATTATCTTGAAAAATAGAAAATAAAGTGTAAAATATTAGGTCGTAGAATATACACTCTGATAGACGATTTGAAGGAATTGCGTTATGGTGATTCCGTGAAAATGAAGCTGAAGATGAGAGATTCATTCAGCGATATAGCACAATATCTCGATGATATAACACGTCACCAGGATACGTCAAATCTCATCGATCTCATGAAAAAATCAATTCCCAAAGTTATGAGTGATTCATTGAAAACATTAGCAACAGGACCTCCGGCAACACGGAAGGATATTGATGAAATGTACGATTGGTTGATCAACGCAAAAAACTTAAATTATACCTACGCACAATTGTCACTACCAAAAATTAAACGAATACTTTCCGATTGCCCGTCTTTTATCCGTTCAACACTAGATGCAATAACTTCCCATATAGACGGCAATATTTTGGCGCGTGTTTATAAGTTGACAACGGTAATAATATTTTAATAATATATCATTACGACTTTTTGCCTCCCCAAAAGTGAAATATTCCACTTATTCATCTTTCGTTAATTTTTTTCCCTGATTTTCTTCCTTCAAATTTATCTCGTTTCAGACGCACTACGATGGCAAAGGCTTGCAAACAATGCACTACGCCTTAACTCAAATCTTCACAACACTAATAAGCTACGAAATAAAATCTATGATGATTGAAACATTTCTTCATGCACTTCAATCAACTGATGATGAATGTAAGTAATAAATACTACAAATAACGATTGTCAACCCGTCACTGATAAATTTCTTTAGTAGAATCAGATTGGACAAGACCCGCATGGAACAGCCAAAGACAGTTTCTATATCGATTGAAAGAATACGTCGCAGAATTCTCCGGATCTATGAAAGATTTTCCAGGATATATTCAAAGCCTTGATCCCACCCTTTCTGAACGTTCTCAAGGTAACAAAATTACAACGAATATATCCTGAAATAATTATCATAAATTTAACTTTGAGGTATTGAAAACTACTTCAGGTGATATTCACATCGCCCTCCGAATACCCACAAACATGACGTTTTTCCATTATGAAAAGTCTCGAGGAACAAACGATTGTGGCGAGGCATTTAAGTGGGGAACAATGAAATATTATGAAGAGCGAGACCGATGTTCAGGCATCCTAAATAATTGCTTCGACGTTGTGGAAGTTGAAGCTTGCGGCAAGGTAGCATAAAGCTCACCTATTAATCACAAATTACCGATTAAATGTTAATCAACTGTTAATTCTTACGCGAAAAAAAAAATTTTAATAGAAATTAAACCTCCGGGGGGTGAGACGAGGGACAAAGATTAGTTTTACCCCAAAAGTCATCCTCCCAAGTCTAATTTCTCTATTAAACCCTCACCAAGAAGTGGTTGATCGTCATTTCGTTCCACGTTTCACCCTCTAGAGGTCTAATTATTGTCCCAAATTTCGTTCTGTGTATCGACTTACTTTTTATCGAGCAGAACAGCCGCACGGCGGTTTCATGGAAAAATAAAGAAGGCAACCGGATACGCTCGCGCGATTGTGAATCAGAAGAAGGAAAAGTTGAGGTTTATGTCACTGACCGTTACAACCAACAGTGTGTCTGTTATTGTAACCAAAGATCGGAAATCTATCTAAATTTGGATATGCGTCGTGCCCATACATCCGAAAATATGTGAGTTAACCGCAGAGTTATAAAATATTTTTCACACCGTACGTTTGATTAATTCTTGATATTTCAGGGTCATTACCGGCATACAATTTGTACTCATAAAGGATACTATTTACACAAAAATAAAACAGGGACGATTGATGCCACATGGTAAGGTCGATCCCTCCACGAATCATTGGATTGATCCAGTAGAGTCAGAAACGTCACGAGTTCCAATTTGGGGAAGGGTGGAGCTCGTCGACGTTATTTTCCCATCGGATTATGCTCTGACCGGTAATTACTTCATTATGAATTATGGAAATGATTGCCATCCTCTTCAAAGGAAGAAATACTAGATAATCAGAAAAGTATCGATATCGAGTATCGATTTTTCTGGTGATGATCTACATTTTTTGTTAAAGGGAACGGAATTTTTTTATTTTTCTGGATCCACGCGAATGAAATGGAATAAAATAATAATGTAATCTGACAATTATGATTGTTTATAGGTATTCAATTTTATGGGGGTAACAATCGGTTCTTTGTAAGGGTACAAGGGAATAGATTCAATTACTGGACTGGTGCCCTGTCACCCGAGGGTAGCATAAGGGGTAATAATCCAGATGATCGAGCACACATGGAGTTGCATAAAAAATATGGACGTGGCCCTTAGTAAGAGAATCTACTGCATTGATATTCTATTGAAAATTAATCATCAATTTAAAAAAATTAATTTTTCATTTATTCATGTGATTACAGCGGCATTATTAACTTTAAAACCCCAGTGGACAGATATAAACGGACCGCATGGGCGATCTTCAAGCCATCTGCCATCGGAACCAGTAATTCACAAATTCAACCTCGGTTTAATGGTCTCACTGTTGAAGTTAATCCACCATCGGTACTTGGAGGCATTGGAATATTCCATCATGAGACTGTGAAAAATGATGGATTCATTTCATTCAGATTGCATTCCCTCAATTTTCAACATGATTTGGGATATTTTATCTCACAGCGCGAGAAGGGAACAGCATTCCTACGAGGTTACTGAGAATCTCAATGGAGTGTATAATATGTACAAGTGTACAATAGAATGATGAAGAGAAATAAAAAATTATCGCACTTCAAATTTGGGGAGTTTTTTTTTTTCGATCCATTAGATGATCGACTCCAGGGGCAGTTCTAAAGATTAAATGAGGGGCGATGATGCAGGTTTAGACAACATGAATACGTCTGTCGGAGTCCATATTTTGTCATTTCAGTGTGATAATGGGAAAAACACTAGGGGAAACTTCGAATCGTTGTAAACTCAATATAAATTCAATTTTTCTCGGCTGAAAGGGCTCTCGCTCCTTTACAGAAGATTCTTCAGAAGAAACTAACAAATTTTGAGAGCAAGGGCTAACGGAAGAAGGCAGAAATGGCACACGGGGGAGGTAAAAGAGGGAAAAGCATCGAATTTATAAAATTTGAGAAAACGTTTACCCGTTCCATTCTCCTCTGTATTTTCACATCGTTTGATTCTCACTGGAGAAATATAAAAATAATTGTCAAATAGTGCACAAAGTGAATTTTCCGTCAATTGAAATTGTCCCAATACAATTGAAATCTTGGGTGAATTATACTGCATGTATGCACATAAAGCTGGGAATCTTTAATGAGCCGTTTGAGCAGACGATGCAGAAAATACGAATGTGGCGAGCCATGTGGATTTCAACTGGAAATCCAGGCTTTCAATCCATCCACTCTGTGGTGTATTTGGCTCAGCTGGTAAGAACAATTTTAGCAGAACAAGTTCGATTCCGTTTCGTGCTTGCAAACGACAGCCTCTTGCATGTGCATATTGAATTTCAACGTTGACTGGAACGTATGGATCCTCAAAAACTACTCATCCAAACAGTGAACCTAACATTCGTAATGTACATTCACTGGGTACCCTAGACAATTGAGAGAATATTCCCGGCAACTTGGTGATTGAAATTTATGTAATTTCATGCCGATGCACCAATGGAATGTTGATTTTTCTCCTCGAATTTTTTTTCCACCTGAAAATATCTGGGGAATTTAGTGATTTAGTTTTGTTCACGAACGGGGAAGGATTTGTTTAACGAATTAAATTGATTGCTCAAGTCTTGACTTTACTAATGACATTAAAATACTGAAATTTTTCTAAATTCAATGGTCAGTATCTTGTAGACGATAAATTGCTGAGATTATTTTTCGAATAATTCAATTGTTCAGATTTAATATCTTAAGGGGTTTCAATATCAATAATGCAATTCATCGTAAATTATTCTCCTCGCGAAGTTCATTCGACTCGGATAATATCTTTAATCTGGATTGCGGTGGAATTATCCAACTATTGAACGCTCCACAATTGGAGTCGTGTTATGTTAACTATGTGATTTCACTCCAGGGAATTTCCACCAGACAAATAATAGCATTTCTCCCATGACAAAATGATTTTTAACACTGAAAAATACGTTTGCTGTCGTTGTTTAAATTCCATGAATGAAAATCATGTGTACAATCGTTTCGAGCGAATGAACATGAGGAAAAAATTACTGCGATAAATGTGATTAAAACCTTGTTCAACAGATCGAATTTTCGATATTGTAATAATTAAACAAGGTCTCCATTCCCCAAGGAGATTACACAATGTACACAATTATCAAACATCTGCATTGGTAACTAGATAAATACTCAACTCGACCGAGATACGATACATCGACATAAACAATAGATAAAATTTATTCTCCAGCAAGAATTAATTCTCCAATTAAATTATTAACTGATATAAATGAACGAACGAATGGAAAAATTAAAACAAGAGGGGGGACGACTTATTTAATTATCCTGTTAGTTATTAATTTTCAAAGAAACATTTGAGCGAATATTCAAGGGATCGGATTTTTAAAATGAGAGTTGGGGGCGTTTTCTCTAATGGACAATGGAAAAAATCTAATGAACGCTGATAAATTTCTAACCCCACGTGTGATATTATGAAAAATAGACGCAAGATGATCAGGAACATACCTTAGCTGCAATTGGCGTGGAATGCCCCACATAGATCATCACTGGAGGGTATGATTTCCGTGCTTGACGTTCTAATCTACCTACACATTATCGTATCTAAGAGAATGGATGGATTCAAAGCTAATGGCTTCTCACATGATTGCATAATTCATTTTCGCATGAAAGCGAAAATGTAAACATATATTAACACCTCGAATTCACTACTGGAGTCGACTTGAACGAAAATACTCGTGTACTTGTTATCAAATGTGAAATGTACAGAAATTAAATTCACCGAGTCAACATTAATGAAGTTTCCATAAAGGTGTGTGCCCTTTTGCTGCGTCAGTTCAATCGATGTTGAAATTTTCCAACAGAGGAGAATGGAATTTGTGAATGAACGATTTAGTCGCTGGGTTGATGTACAAAGCGTGAAAATAATATTCTAAAAATTCCCGTCTGTTCATAAATAAATTATTCCAACTGATGCAGTCCCCTGCATCTTTTAATGAAAAAAAAATACCTCGATCTGTTGAAACGTATGACAAATACAAATATCTGAATACTGAAATGTCATGTATTTATAGCTCACGAATTCCGAAACGTGGAAAATAAAATTTCAATAATTTTATTGTTCGTGCGAATATCACAAGGCAATTTTTTCTCTAAAGAATTCTCTGATATTTCCATTTCGCTCAATTCTCGCACGATGAAGTGCGTCAATAAAATTTATGCGCACTGCATAAAACAAGATTTCAAGTGTTTTTTGATCGAAGTAGCTATATGATCCCCTAATCTACCACTTCCTATGCTCACATCTACCCTCCGAAAATAACAAACGTTCGCCTCCCCGACTTTTCCCCCTAAACTAAAATCCAATAAATGAATGAAATAAAAATAAATCACGAAAAATCACAAAATTTATCTGCTAAACCCAACGACCGAAGGCTGAGTGTCTTCATCAACGCGTCTATAACAATAAAAACCGAATAAAAAATTCAGTCTCTCATAATTCCACCCTCCCCCAATCCACCGTGCCTCAAAGCTCTTTTTCCTCCCTCCCCAACACCATCGACAATATTCTCATCCCCCTTGCACACCGAAAACAACGAGAAAACTTCCCGAGATTGCACAAGGGTAAGGCCCACCAAGAAATAAGAAAACGTACACAGTGAGACACACTCTCAACAGAGAAAATACCTTGACTAAACACCCACGACTATTTTCCGCAATATCATGCAATTTCCTGCGTGCAATGCTGCTCGTGATGTCTCGCAAAAGGATAGAGCTGAAAACTCCTAGATGGCATAGACCCCCTCACCCTCCCAAAAAAAAAAAAAAACTCGAAACGGTATAGAAAGGAGCTCCGAACACACCTGACCCCGTGTAACTTCAACACTTGGGGGATTTAACGAGAGTTCTTCGGGACGGCATTATCGACCTTACACAGTCTCACCACGTTCGAACCATACGACCAACCATGTACGTGACTGCGTCTACCTCTCTCCCCCCCTTTCCACCCCTTCGGCAATGCTTTTATGCGCGTCTTTAGAAAATTAGGAGTACCATAAAGTAATGGAGACGTACAACAACAAGAGATAAAAATTATTTTCGACAACAATTCATTCTGGTTGAATAAATATCGACGAGGATATTGATTCGATGGAGTTGGACTATCCTTGGGTGAAAAGCCTGGTACAACGGCAAACAACTCGATTGGAAGGACCACCAATGGTACGACAATGATGCTCGAGAAATGTATCGAACGATACAAACTGGTCTGCGTTTGACACAACAGCTATTTATGGTGGATTGAGGTAACGCGGCCTTTTACACATTTCATTCTTCGCTAGGGTGGGGTGGTGAGAGGGATGGAAGGGGGAGAGAGAGGTCTGCAATCATCTGCAACCCTTTCTATCACTGAAATGCACCTCCGGCGAGTTTTATCCGGGTAGTGGAATTGATGGAGACAGTTGAGAATCTTTCGGCAATTTTTTTTTTGAAAAAAAAAAAAAGGCTGGGTTTAATTGGAAAGGCTCGCGATGTCGTTACCTTCCGCTTTCTTTGGGCCAACGTTGAGTGCGGAAAGCCACCAATTTGATTTACTTAACAAGGTGGAGGGTTAACTTTCGAATTAACGAGCTTTCAACTTTTCAGGATTAAATTTAAGATTTAATTTATCACTTTTGGGGGAGGGACTGTATTAGGGTGAATGGGGTGGTACAGGGGGGGGGGCATGGGATGTTCGTTGAAATATGGAAACTTGGAATTCATATGTAAAAAAAAAAGGGAATGGTGGGGGACGAGGTAGAGAAAATTCCATTAATGCTCTGGTAATTGTCAAAATAATTGTTTTACTAGTCATTAATTATTTTGATAATTGCGAGGTCTGCATTGAGAAAAAAAATGTATTGTGGTCGGATACTCATTTGTGTGAGGAAAATATTGATTTTCTCGATAGATTATTTCTTCAGTCGAGGAACTCTCGATGAATTTTCATTACATTTGAATTATTACAATTATATTGCGTTGGAACATGGGAATAATGAAAAATTCGATGGACCTTCTACTTGCGTGATTCACGCGCAGTGTGAATACCACCTCTGGATAATCAATCACAAACAGAATGAGAAGAGAGCATGAAAATTTCAGTATCACTGCTACCCTCGGAAATGAGCGATACGAACACGAGAGAGGATCGACAGTCTCTGATAGAACAAATCCATCAGCAATGGGAGGACTGGACACCATCAAGTCGGCAGTATTGATTTCTTCTCTGATAAAATTATCAGACCCTGTGATACTATTCGATATCCAATTCTTCGAGTAAAAATGAAGAAATTCACAAATCCATTGACATAAATTTCGATTGTTCAATTCCCCTATCACCTTTTACCAAGAGAAATCTCATCACCATTACCCAGTCGTTTCATCTCACTTTAATTGTCCCTTCTTCTTATTGAGTTTCGATGTATACCGTTCGAATTACCTTCATTTCCCACGCTATCACGGAAATTGGGTTACATTCCATCGACGAGTATTCCTCATTGTTTCAAGGAGGATGTGCATAAGAGGTTTAGGGAAGATCAACGACAACTGTACTATGGAGACCATGGACGGAGTATTGAACGAGAAATTCACCCGTCCACGACTGTCAATTCCGAAGAATTTTATTTTCGTTTGACTCGATATCAATTTAATCGATCACAAGTGCAATTTACAGAATTATTCTCGCGTGATTTTTTCAAATTAGGAATTGACAAATGCAGATGTCTCAGCTTATCACTGTCACTTTCGCCAATCAGTATACGACGGCTGTTTGAATTATTTACTACTCATGTTGAGAAGTCTGAGCCAGGGGACTTGTCTCCTTCTATTCTTCATGTATTTGACATGAGAATAAATCCTCAAACATCTCGGCAGATAAGTGAGGAAAGTATTTTTCTACTGCAGACAACATAAATTTTTTTAGAGTGAAATAAAATGTTCCCTCAAGTCAAGAAAAATAATCCTGAGAAGAAAAAATTTTATTTCCCTCGAGGGCACCATTTAACCCCCACACACCCTATTTTTATGATCAATATTCCTATCAACGGCAATTAAATAAATAATTAATAATAAATGGTAGTGATATTTTCTTCATCAATTTCCTTTTCATATCAATTATCGGAGTGTTCTAAAAAAAATTCTTAATCCCACCGAAACGCTTCCACCAACACCCACCCGAAAATCCATAATTCACGAGAATACACCAATTGGAGCGATCCTCCCCGTCCGTCCTCATAATTTACGTCAATTCCAATGTTGATTGAGTACGAAAAAAGATAATACCGAAGGGATGTCAGCGAGGGGATTAACTCAGTGCGTGAGGGATAACGAGGACGTTCATTGAACACTCCCGTCGGTTCAATCGTACTCTGTTTTCCTTACAGACCCATTTATAAGGATAATAAATGGTGGATAGAGGAGAGTCATTGCTGGGGTGGAGTTACGAGAGATGCCCAAGAATACTTAACGACTCAATGCCAGTAATATACCGTGACCATGGGCCCTGAATAAAACAACTGTTACCGACATGTCAATGAAATATTACAACTTAAAATATTCCCTAATACTTCCACTTCACAGGTAAATGTGTAGATAAGTTGTCCATAAATTATTCATTCCTCGAGCATTAGATGAATTGCACGATGAGTGATGTGGTACAGGACCTCGGTATCTTGAATATACCGTAATATTCAATTCATGAATAATTTTACATAGAAGATATATTTAATTCTCGAGAGATAGACGTCGTACATTCGAAATGAGGAAAATATCTTCAGCATTGTTACCAACTGAGCAACCAACTTTCTGGTAATTCAATTGATGAGTGATATGGAGAAAATATGATTGCGAGAGGGGGTTTGATGATGGTACCGAGTGTCTCGGGTCCATGAGGCCATGGACAGTCCAGAGATTTGTATACATATTCCATGAACAAGTGGAAGAATACTTGAGGGGATAGATGGATAGACGGAATAGTCAGATATTCCCATGGTGAGAGGGTGAGGCTGGATGGCTGGGGTTGTAAACCAACTGAGGGACCTAACAGACTCCTCGTAGCCGCGATTAATCTAAATTAATGTCGTCACTGAAATGCTACAGGAGGGGGTGGGTAAAAGGGGGTAGGGGGTAGGTATCTGTAGCCCCTCCAATCAGGGTCTCCTGTAAATGTTTAACGAGTTGTCAACTCATCGCTCTGCTCTAGTTTTCCTCGAGAGCTGTGGCAATTTTCCCAGAGAGGTCTCAATGATAGATCAAAGTGTACATTAATCATCACGATCAACAATTCAATTGAAAAAATTTGAAGGATTAGGGGGGAGGGGGTGATATTGATGGCTCGATGGGAAAGGCTTTAGGGAATGAAGGAATATTGATATTAAAAATTTTATTGGTAATGAATTGGGAAAATTAATTGACTAATAGTTAAATTAATTGGTGGAGGGAATTTCTCAGATACGACTCGATGAATTATTGACGGAATCTTAGACGAAAAATAAAGCATTCAATGGAATCTGATGGAGTGAAATATCGGTATGAAGTTCTTGCAATTTTAGTAATGGCACAGGGGTAGAACTGGGTAACAGCTCCGTTGATTTATCATTCTGTCAGGGTGTAAACGCTTGTGGATATAACCCATCATCATTCGCCTGTGGATGTATTGTGTTCAACTTGATAGTCACATAAATTAATTTGCCTCAATTGTTCATCCCAGGACTAATGAAAATATCTGAAATGGTTGGTAGTAAAGTTGATAAAAGCGGGAAACGAGAGATGGTGAAATGAAAATCCAAGGTTCATTGGAATGGTAAACCTCCTTGGATGTAGCATCGGTGGGGTAGTTTTTGAAGTTCAGTCTGAGTAATATAGCCTTAGTCGGGTTGCAATCTTCATTTACATTTCCTCTTTCAGTTTTATATTCGTCACTGTATTCATTTTATTTATGCATTTATTCATATTTGCGTGCTTTCATTCCATCTACCTATTGGAGAAACAAATATCCGACTGTAATTCAAGCTCTCGGAATAAAATGAAAGCTCTTGTTTACAACGAGTCGAGAGTGCTGGCCATCACCTCGATCCTTAAAAAATCGACAGGAGCCTTTACATTACAAGTGCACATTCGGGTTTCAATATGACATTATGCGAAATGAAACTATTCCCTTTTTAAATGTCTCCGGTTCAACCATTTTTTTTTATGTCACGTGGATTAATGGAATGTTAAAAATATACATCCAATAACACCAGGGTATAACTCGATATTAGTATTTTTAGTGGGAAGTTTAATGAAATTATGCGTTGGATAAATGTGAATTTGACGTCAAGTGAATGTTTTCATTACTTAATGAATAGTATTTATCGCGGGGTCGAGAAAAAAAAAAGATTTTAAAGAAATTACAACGCAAAAATGCGACGACTTGAGATAAATTGAAAATGAAAAACTAAAAAGGCGGATAAATTTCCCATTACGCTTCTTATCCTCAAGTAAAATTTTATTTGTCTCAGTAAAGATATCTTTCAATTTTCAACGCTGTCTTCCAGGAACATTACTTACCTAATGGATCATTAATTTTTATGTTATGGGAGAGCACTGGACTACGCAGGAAGTAGCCGCAAGAGTTTTCACAACACTCACTATCCGACGGGGCAGAAGTGAGAACAGATATTGAGTAAAATAACAAATTAGTTATCCAAGATGAAGTAATAATAATAACCATAATCAGTGACTGGAGGGCGGTTCTGGAGGGCTGACGAGCTAACGATAGAGTATGATAAATCAAGCAGAACAATTTATGAAAAGAATATAAAAAAAAAAATGTTCGTTTCAATGGAATAATGGTTTGGGGAGGGGTTCCGTAATCAGAGAACAGGGTATCCATTCTTTCGTACTCCACGGGATTTTTGCTCGAACTGAACCATCAAATGGAGCAAAGGAAAGGGAAAGGGAAAATTACTTGGCGCTGGGCAGAGTAGAAAGGCTCAGAAAATTCCTTGTTTCCGTGTCAGTCGTTTTACGAGGATGTAACTCTTGCGCCTATTCACCGTCGTTGCTCTGTAGTCTGCAACTTGAGTTTTTTATTCTCATGGAGGCGGGCTATTTGGTCATCGTAAAAAGCCAGGATCCTTCCGAGCGAGAACATGCTTTGAAATCGTCACAAGAAGGAAAAATTACGGTAAACATATGTCGGTAACGACAGGGAGATGTCAACAATTTGCGAAATCAATCGAGGAAAATTTTAACGGATTTAAAAATTTATATTCAATTTGTAAACAATCCTATGAAGCTCTCAAAATTTATAATGCCACAAAAATTGTTCTCATGTTGTACAAGAATTTCTCCGGGGGGAAAATAAAATCCGGAAAACTGACGCCATTGTACGAAGTGCAATTGCAAAGGAAAAGCGTCACCTCTGATCAGGGAAAACCGCGGATAGAAACTTGTCATTGAGTTTTCAACATTTTTCATCCTTGTCTGACTGTGTTTTCATATCACTCCTCACATTTTATACGCTATTTTTCCAATTCCATTTATTTCTATGCTCTTGCGTTGAGACAAAGGGTATGCGAAAGCGCGGATCGTCCTTTATTTTTATGGCTCCAATCCTCTCTAAACCTCTCTCGGTCATTTTAGAGTTTCATAGAATATTCAAGAAAATTGCGAAACTTTCTGGAGACTCGTTTCTAAGCATTAGAAATATTCCACAATCCTCTGTTCTGTCGTACATAATGTACATTGGAATCGCTCCCCTTTCGAATACTGAAATCCAACGGAATTGTTCGAATTTCACGTTTGTAATCCATGCACTGAACCGAATTCCGATAGCCCAAGAGGGAGGAAATATTTTTTGAGAAAACAGTGCAGAAAGTTATGATGATTGTAATCAGTAATTTATAATCAATGCTGATCAATGTGGATATATATGTATATTAGAGTGACTCGACGTATTCTGGCAATCGATTTGTACTATTGTCGCCCTCCTGATTCATCACTTTTATAGCACTTACACTCTTTGCAATTATCTTTTTATGGTCCTGTGTACGTACAGTTGTGTACACATAACTTATGTATAATACTGAGGAGGAAACCATTGCCAGATAATTGCTGGCGATAGAACTCCCGGCACAATTATTTTCCCACAATTACGATTGAGTGAAGACGCGGAAATGTTTCATGAAAATAGCCCATTGTGCAAAAAAAAAAATCGATGGAGAATGATTATTGGAGTTTGCAGATGTACACAGAGAGATTTTTATTCGAAAAAAAATCCTCGAAGGGAAAAAAAAACAAAGGGACCGTGAGGAAAAGTATTTCCATGAAAAATTCGCAATCTCCAAAACTTTCACCGGAAATTCCGAGATATGTTATTGCATTTTTTTTTTCATGAACAAATATAAAATATGGTTTATGGTATATTTTGATATTTTCTTTTGCTGAGTGTGTGTACATCTGCGGAGGTAAATGTCCCCCTAATTTGACGCTTTTCGTTGTTTTTTTTAATGAAAAAGTTGAAAACTGAATTTTGTACACTCGAAACTGCATTTACGGTTGAAACTACAATCCCTACATATTACTACAATGTCTATGCATACATGGACAAAAGAAACAAAGCCTCGGGCCAAGTTGTGAGATTAGATTTTTTATAGCTGGCCATCATATTTGTTTCCTTGTCCCACATTGCTCCAATACTTCTTTCACTAGTTTTCCCCTGAGGGACTTTGTTATGAGTTTTTCGTATATAAAATGGCACGAAGTGGTTCATACATCTATTAAGGAACACGCAGGGACTTACTAGGCTACGACGAGATTACGCAGGGGTTGTACTATGTCACGATTGCATATATAACTTTGGTGGAGTAACACACCCCCTCATGTTTTTTTCGCCACCCATGTGAGGTTTTCATTACCATAATCTATTTTACACAGGGTGTCGGCAAAATACAGTCCAACTTTTTTGGGGTTGTTATTTGGATACGAAAAACTGAATGAAATTATCGTAGTCCGGGGTTTTCTAAGTACGAAAAAAAAATTAACTGAAAATTTGGTAAAGTGAGAATTATTTGATTTCTAGAATGTTTTTTGATGTGAATATTCCGGCCATTAACTAGATAAATGAAGAATAAAAAATTGAACGTACAATCCCGTCACTCACTGTCCAATACGAGGAAATTTTTTTACGAATTAATATTTTCTCGGGATAAATTTCACACTTATTTCAGAAAAAAAAAATTATTTATAAGAAATCCTGTGCGTTATTAGTTATTATATAAATATGGATGGACTATCATTTCACCGGAATTACTACTCTATCGGTAATTATCTTCAGACGTAGTGTGAAGAACATCAATTTTTAACTGACCGTGAAATATGAAAGTCTACCATAATATTTTATATCTCCTTGATGGTATAAAATTTTTATACCCTGTGACAAGAAAATCCCCTCGCATTTTAAACTGCCAAATTATGAAGTTTCCGTGGCTTCCTATCTAATTATATAGAAGAAAAAAAAATCCAATGACCACGATAACGATAAAATAATATGATACCGATGGAAAATAAAATCACTGTAAGACAATTTTTTTTATGATACTCGATTCGAAGGCATTCGACGATTTTTCCTCTATGATGTGAGTTTACACAGACCATTGATTTCATATTCTATCTATAATTCATTTTTTTATGAGTTGATGCAGCCTCAGGAATCCTCTGATGTAGACGATGAGAAGAGAGGATAAAGAATTGAGTGAGGGAGATGAAAAAACTGTAAAACACTTTCCCCCATCTCTGTGATTCTGAAACTGAGAGTGGGACAATTTTTTCGCGTCAATTCCACCATCTACAGGAAGTCACAAGAAATGTATCCGCTTCGTGAAGTTTTATGAGGATTTATGAAATTTCCGAATAATCTGCTGTTCTCGAGTAATATCTACCCGAGTTACTATCAAATCTTGTGGAATTTACGCTCCACCGAGCATTATGACAACAATTAAAACATTGACGGGAATGGCCGGTGAGTTTGGTGCTAAGCACCAAAGGGACCGGAATAATGTCGGTGGTTTTCTATAAAAATACAATGCCCGATGGCATTTACCATTCAGTTCAAGATTGACGGAATCTGGAATAACGTGCAATGGCAACGTGGGTGAGTACTGATACCACGATCACATAATTTTTCTCGTTTATCAAAAATCGTGAGTGAAAAATTGATGAAAATTTGGATTTCCACACCAAGAAATATCTTAGCAAAATGTTAAAGTTCGTCTAGAAATTTGAGACTTATCAGAATAACTTAACTTGATCAAGAATATTGTAGAATCAGAAATTAATGAAATAAATATTCGCCCCAAAAAGATTAAATTAACACGAAAACCGAACAGAAATTCTTGTTAACAATTATATTAAAAATTTATTCCCGAAGAATCGTCCATTGCTTCGCATTTTCATTAATATTTTAAAAAAATTTTCCTGCTAAATAAAATCCGCTTACCTCGGGATTGAGGTCTTTTGTGCCAATTGTACTGGCATTAATTACATTGTACAACAATAGCCCTGACGTACAATGCTAAACGAAAATGATTTAATTTGTGAATGAAAATAATTCATAGATGTGGAAGTGTTGATAATATTATTCATGAAACACTACCGAAAGAACAATCAACTACCGAAAGTCGGTCTTTGGGCTTTTAGCCCACAAATTCTAATGCTGAGCGGATAAAGTCGAATCGCTGACTCGTTTGTGGAACAATAATATAGTTAACATTTCAATTATCACTTTGGCGAAAATCATGACATATTTATAGAGGTGGAACACTGGGAGAAGTGATAATGGATCTCACGCGATTTGGTGGATATTATCTTGTTCTTTCGCTTGAGCGTGTTAGGTCGTGAGGAAATTTATGGCTCTCATTAAATAGATTCTGCAACTAACCTATTAGTGGATTTTACAGGCGTGGCTCGCGGTCCTCGCCCTAATAGCTGGTGGATCTGCCGATGTAGTTTATCGGGATCCACGCACTAGGAATCAAGAGCCCATAGATGTGCCAGACCCAGAGAATTTGAGTAGAGTAACGAGAGATGCACAAACACCAGTTCCACTCGACCAAAATGCCCGGAACGAAGCCGATAAGAATGTAAAAATGATAAATATTGGAAGAGGCCGGAGCTAAATCAGATGTTTCTATTTTTAAATCTGCTTCTGCTCCGATCTGCCCTTTCCTAATAATGATTTCTATCACTGATAAAATATTTGCATCACAGGTAGAGGAAAAGTCCCCGAAGAAACGACAGCTCAGTGGTTTGAGTTTCTCGAAACAAGAGTTTCCACCTTTACCACCCATGACAGTGGATATAACAAATCCCTTTCCTCGATCTACCAATCTAAAGGGGAATGATATCCCTAGTTACACTTTACCGATTACCCCCGATATATTAGAACGAAAATTTGATCACGGAATTCGTCGAGACAGTCACCACGCCGCCTCTTTCCATCACGGTCATCATCATGGTCATGAACACAAACACGGCCATCACCACGGCCATCACAGCAAGCACGATCATGGACATCATCACAAACACGAGCATGGACATCACCATAAACATGGCCACGATCATAAACATGGCCATCATCATGGAGCACATCATCATCATCATGCCGAACATCATCATAAACATGATCACGAGCACAAACATGGCCATCATCACGACCAGCATCACAAACATCATGGAGAGCATCATCACAAGCATCATCACGATCATAAGCATGGCCACAAGCACGGACATGAGCATAAACACGGCCACGATCATCATCACAAACATGGACATCATCATCACTCGAAGCACGAGCATCATGAAGAGCATAAACATCACGGCGAGCATCATCACCACCATAAACACAGTCACCATAACGAGCATCACCATCACCACGATCATCATCACGTCAATGAGCATCATCATCATCATTCGCATAAGGAAACTGAGTCGCATCATCATCATCACGGACATGGACACAAAGAAGAGCACAAGCACGAGCATAAACAGGTGCGTCTTTGCGATATTAAGTACGATTATTTGGTCATTAACTCGATATTATGATCACTGTTTTTATTTTTCCACAGGAGCATCACCACAAACACGGACATGAACACAAACACGGTCATCACGCCGATCATCATCACGGCCATCACCACGATCATCATCAGAAACACGGCCACGAGCATAAGCACGGCCATCACGAAGATCACAAACACGGCCATCACGAGGATCACCATCACAAACACGGACACGAACACAAACATGGTCATCACGTTGATCATCACCACAAGCATCATCACGAACACAAACACGGACACAAGGAGGAGCACAAGCATGATCATCACGAGGATCATAAACACGGACATCATCATCATCACAAACATGGACATCATCATCACGGCCATCACAAACACGACGAGGGACATCACTACGAGGGCCACCACGATCATCATCATCATCACAAAGCATCCGAAGATCATCATCATGATTATGACTCGGACAAGACATTCGATGGAGGACTACTCTTTGGTGCCACCGAAACACTTGAAGAGTACAATTTTCCTGATGAAGGTGTGCCTTCAGAAGATCAAATTGTTGTTGTTGATCTTAAGAAAGAGCCCAGCTCCATCAAAGCCACACTCGCTACACCAACACAGCCGGCTATTACTGTTGTATGATAATCTGGATGAAGTGATTCCACGTAGATCAGAAGTAGTAACTTATCCAGAAAAAAATCTTATCCTAATGATTGTATAGCTTTATAAAATAACTTTGTTGAATATTTGTTGAATATAGAGAATAAAGGCATTCTTCGTTTCACGACAAAATGTATATAATTCACAAAACCATTGACACCAACAATCCATGAAATCTATCGTTCGAATACTACGAGTTTCAATATCATTCGTACTCAACCAAATTGAATATCACCAACTCCCAGAACTTGCTGGAGATTCCACCTCATGATATATCTTCGGTTAGTGATATAACACATAAGTGAATTCACGAAACTCTTGACAGTTAGTTTGGGTGTCTCTGTAGCTATAGGTACTCTGTCAAGACTGAAAGTTCATCGTTCCGGAACTGGTGTATCTCTCACTCTCACCCAGTGAGATTACAGTGCATCGTGTTCACACTTTTCAAAGCTTTTG
Organism: Diachasmimorpha longicaudata; assembly: GCF_034640455.1. Taxonomy (NCBI): domain Eukaryota; kingdom Metazoa; phylum Arthropoda; class Insecta; order Hymenoptera; family Braconidae; genus Diachasmimorpha; species Diachasmimorpha longicaudata. The sequence goes on from NC_087240.1 coordinate 5,318,752, forward strand.
TAAACTCATCTTATGTGTGTATAACGCACGTGGATAACTTCATTAAGAAAACGACCATTAAACTTTCCACTACTGGATTTTTAAGCGGAAACAGGCGCAACTTGTCTGACGACTGACTCCTTAATTCATCAAGTAGAAATTTCGTAATGGTCAGACAAACGAGTACAGTGAGAAAATCAATCGTCAATGGTAATCAATTCAGATGAAACTATGAGCATCATAAAATATTTTTGTGATGAGAAACATAAACCGTCATGTTACCGAAAATTGTTGATTGATTGTCCAAACAATATGTTGTTGTTGAATGGTTTGAAAAATATGGGCAATTGAAAGTGGACGAAACGAGTTCAATACTGTTTTGATGTTACGTACACCATTCCATTGGTGAAAAAAAAAAACATACGACAATTCATACAATTTTAGCTGTTTGCAAAGTACTCCCCCGGGTGCCGTACAAACATTCACGACTATTATAGAATTTTTGAATTTATGACTCGGGAGAATCAGCAATGAAGAGCCCTTCCATCGGATTTTATTTTTTATTTTTCAATGGGTTACGATTAATGAGGTATCGTGTAAAAACATGGCCGCATCACGAGCCCTCGGTAAAAGTCTGATCCCACACGGAACTTATAAGGGGATTTCCATTGCAATGGTCAGACCCATTTAGTCAGATGCAACTGGGTGTAGATAAACTGTGACTTAGTACTGTTCCTCTACTGAAACTCCAACCCCCGTAACCTCTTCTTTGCCGAGTGGTGCACCACCAGACTACTACCAACTGTTCAACGAAACTTTTGCATCCTGATGTCTCTCGGGAGCTATTTATGCCAACAGATAATCCGCGTAAAAATAGAAAAATCGTCAATTATGTCTCCGAAAAGACTAATTAACGTCATGTCTACTCCCACTGATTTTTATTTCAAGGAAATGTCTAAATGAATTTTCTTCATTCATTCAAAAATCAAATGAAATAATAATTTTTGAAAAATCGATAAGGAACGCTCAGTGCTATGAGAAGGAGAGAATGGAGTATGTGTCAATGAGAAAAATCAAAAATGGAAAATGTGAATTTTCGATAAAATTGAACGCATAAGACTGTAAAAATCACATTGAATAATGTTGGACATTCATAAATATAGTGGTGCGGTTAAGGCCAGTACCGTCGCAGAGTCGGCATTTTTCGTTCAAGTGAGTGGCGATCTAACGATCGACTGAACACGCGTTTTTATATTTTCACCTCTTCTCCCATACGTTACCACTCCCATTGTTCCCGGGAGCAACCATTTTATTTATATTTCTCACGCTATTTCTTCCAATAATCGAATGTCGTACGGATATCGCAGGCAGTTATTCTGGCATGTAGCCAACTATCTTCGAATCTCACGGGTAACAACATCGCACTATTCCCTATATAGAACGCATGTATAGTGGCAGTATGTATTCGCCAAAGCCACACAAGAATATTGTTGAGGCCATACAGCCTTGCCAAATTGACCGAGAACTATCAAATGGACGTGTATATGGTAACCCATAAAGTATCTCCTAAACCCGGCAATGTGCATACTGATCGTATCACACGAAATTTTTAAACATTGATTGATTGCTCACCCAGTTGGAGATGAAATTCATTCCTCCTCGTCGATGAAATTGCGAGGACCAACACAATACACTGACACTGAAACTGACACTGACACTGACACTCACACTCACACTGACACTGACACTGACACTTATATTCCTGATCCTGCAGTACAGAAGTGGAGCTGAAAAATAAATTAATATATAAAATATAATTATTTTTTTTAATATATTTGCCTGAGAGAAATAAATAAAAAAATTAATGGATTAACTAATTATTTCCTTATTTGATTTTGAAAGAGTAATACTCTTTAATATAAATTCATATAAATTCGATTCTGGTCTGTTTTCCCATCACAAAGAATTCTTCATAGGCCTTTGACTACAAAACTCCACTGAGTGACCCCTAGAATTGGCCAATCCCAGTGCAAAGGGTGGCATTCCTTTTGTCGACTAAACCATCGCAATTGTTAATTAAAATGTTTGACTTGCAATCGTCATCAGGGGAAGATACTCGGATAAAATTTTATTGAACTCAATTACCCCAGAGTTAAACAACTCCACCGCAAAATTTTGTTGACTTTCAAAATCGAAGTATTTGCCAACAATGGACGCCCATTGATCAATAAACAAGCCACATCCACTGACAATTTTCGTATTTGAATGGCAACTGTATTATCACGCTCCAATTCTCAAAAAACTCAACATCAGTGTTTTTCAACGCATCAATTATGCGATAGAAAATGAATGATAGAAATCGTTAAAAAAAAAAATTGACAAAAAACTGGGAACGTTCCTGCAATCGATAGCCAACGTTCACTCGATTTATCATGGTGGTGGGAAAGGCTTTTTCACATTTGCATTTGCGTGTCAAGGGAGAGAAGAGGGTGGAGAGTAATGTTTCCCCAGTAAATCCCCCCATTACGTATCCCCCGGAATTTTGTCCCGTCAGTTGAACCGAGAATAATTCGATAGTGTTTACGAAGAGGTGAGCGGCGACCATTTGACCACTGTTCTTTGACTCTGTTCTGTTCCGCCATACATATTCATTTGAAGAAAAAAAAAAAAATACAATGAATGAGTCTGCGCATATGCATTTGAACAAGAATTTTTTTTAATATACGCTGTACTGCTTACACAACTTACGTTGGCGATATGAATGCAAGAATTATTCATCAAAACTGTTGTCTACGTTAATTAAAATCCCACCACCACCTATTGTACAATGAGCCTAGGGAGTATATATTTTACCTGAACGAAAAGTCCCGAGAGAAATCAGGGAATCAGTGAATAAAAGTCAATTAAATTGATATCAAAATCATACATTCCCTTTCAATTCCATGAAGTCTTGTTAACGTCGAAGAGAGTGAGCTAATATCGTCCCTCATAATGCCACCCAAAAGCCCTTCAAAAGTCATAAAAATTTTCAAATTTCTCCCCCCAAAAAAACAAGCTCTCCACCAATATAATTTCCATTTTTATGTAAATGACTAATGACTTTTTAAAACCCTATAAATTCCGATTTTCGTGACACAGAAGAAGCCACCATACGTCAAATTACCCCAAAGCCTGAATACCATCGATCAACCGATAATTTATGATCATTTTCTTCTGCATATCCCATAATCATTAAACCGATCAACGCACCGACAATTGCTGAACATCGAAACATTCCAAACCCCCCACCATGACATTGTTTTCAGGTGAAGAGTCTCCCCTAAAAAAAAAATAATAAAAAAAAACATTGATACACGGTGGCATACATCCAAAGAAGAAGAGAGACATGTTGATGCGTGACCCAAAGTGAAACATAGAAGACGAGCACCGACGAATAACTTGGCTACGCTTGCGCAATACTATGAGAGGAAAACGCCGACGTATTCGCCAGTCGGGTCTTCAACTCCGGGCCGCGTATATCGTACCCCTGGTGAGTCCTACCTCAGCATCCAAACTGATCGCGATACTATCAAGTCTACCACCCACTCACTCTTCATCATCACTATTTGTCTCACCCGCACCACACCTAATCAAATTACCATTGTCAATTCACCAAAGATTTCCCTCACAACCCGACAATTCAAATAAATCAGCTAATGTCAATGCCTAATTACCAACATTTAATTGGCATACAGAGTGCAGTAGATATTGGTAACAGTTAATTGGGGTCTATCATCAGTGGCTGACGGAATTTACACTGTTACGTATATCCCTCGTTACGTGAAAATGATTTTAATCCATTCGAATGGATCATTCATGGCAATGTGAGTCAGCGTAATTGGACGCCACAAATACTATTCAAATTCCCATCGAAATACCGGAATGAAAAGTGGATCGTACATTAAACGCAGTTAGAAATTGATTAAGCTGAATATATCGGTGAGTTATTCACAGTCTCTCATCGATAAATTGTATCAATAAGACTCACCACCAACAGCATCAAGAACATCGTGTTTATTCATCAAATAATACGCATTGAATTTCCAACTATCGAAGCACTGACCTAGGACTACCCCAGGGAAAATTCAGTATTAAATACATTAATTATTGCAACCCCTCAGAATTTCATCGCTTTGAAATCCACAAGACGTGTTGCAAATACGTTAACGTTAAGGCGTGCTGTTGTCCTGTGGTACACGACGAAAAAAAAATTTCCTTCGTTCTCTGGTTTTTCACGCTGCTTTTGTATCTGGTGAAAAATTGAAAATAAAAACATTCCTTCGTCAGGTATGAATATCACTGAATAATTCAAATTCTAACGTCGAAAACGTCAGTTGTTCGGTAGTAGCTGAAGACGAAAGCAGGTGAATACCTTTACGACTGTGCTCTGCATATGAAAATACACCTGAGGGAGTCGTGTAAAACACGATAAAACTGGCCCGTCATCGTTTTCCCGTATTTTCGTATCAAATTCCGAGGGAGGGTTTTCCACGATCAACTTTAGTACACCATTCCAAATACGTGGTATCCAGCTATTTCTGGACGCTATGTAAGATCCCAAGGTTTACGAATGACATGTCCCCCTGGGGCTCGTGTCCGATCAAGATAAATTGAACTCAGAGTAGACGAGAGGTGCAACGATCAAGAATGAAGGTGCAATATTAAGAAGACATACAAAGGTATCCCCTACGGTGAGAGAAGAGAGAAAAAAAAAGGAAAATGATGGAGTAAAATTCATTGCGCAAGTGTCGGAAATTTACTCGAAATCCTGATGAACTTTTCGCTGTAAACAATCTGAAGTGACAGAGGCATCATGATTTGAAGGGCACATCTCATCTCTCGGTAGGACATGACATAACCTCCTGGGACGCCTGTCCAATCAAGATAAATTGAACTTTGTGCAGACGAGAGTGAAAAATCTTGATGAATTCCCCAAGAAATACCCGAAATCGGAGTTGTCTCACCGTTTGAAGGACTTGCTCGTATCTAGTGCTTATTTCGACTTTCGGTGATACTCGTGTGTCTTCAAAGTTTACGAATGACATCATCTCCAGGGACTCCTGTCCCCCCCCTGTGATAAATTGAGCTGTGCTGAGGAGTGGCTCGAATGAATATTGAAGGTCGAATATCAACAAGACATACGGGTGAATAAAAGTCTAGGCTCGAGTGAAGTTGTGTACGAATTATCCGATAAACTTCAACTACTCGGAACAACTTTACGTCATAATTCCCCAAAATCTTCACGAGAAATATTTCATTTCATATCTACTTCTTGTCTCACTGTTCCCTATCCGCGAAACCGTCTTCAAAGTTCACGGATGACATGTCCTCCGGGGACTTTACCGGATCAAGATTATCTGAATTTCGTGGGAGGGGAAGGTGCATTGGTCATTACTGAATGCTCCTCATATCAAATTCTCGTCTCACTTGTTGGTGTCATCGTGAAAGTTTTTTTCAAATTCCCCACACGAGACAACATCCTGGGACTTTCCAGATGAAATGATCTTCGAATAATAATATCAGTCAATATTTATCACGAGAATATCCAGAAGAAAAAAAACAACTAGTGCTGTGAATAGTGCAAGTTGTTGAAAAACTCGATAAACTAACCAGCAAAAGCTCCTTTGAATTTACCAAGAAGCGACTGAAAAGGCAACGACATCATGATTTGAAGAGCCCTCACCTTCATCTTCAATTCTTGTTTCATCTTTCACTATCACCCACAACTTGATATGCCAGGGGCAAGCTAATTAATCACCGTGCACTAACGAGCTACCCAGCTATCCCCGCGGTCTCACAGACTCTCCCCCCCCCTCCTTACCCCTACCCTTAACGACACCCACGAGAGCTTTAACTTGCAGTGTCTGTGCTTGTGTATATGACACACTGACAGACAGATCTTACAGTGAAAAAAAAAAAAAATTGAACAACTTAAAGTAGAAACAAAGTCACTTCAGTGAACATTTGTATCAACGAGTTATGATGGTTTTGGTATTGGTGATATCGGTTACTCGATAACAAGCTTTTAGCCTTTTTTGACCGGAGCTTACGGCTCACCAGTGTGTATGTATACCACGTTTTCAAACGTTGAATTGAGGACTCTTGATGGTATCCGGTGAAATTGAGTTTGACTACGTTCAATTCCACCGCACTATTTGCTGTACAATTCAGTGACATTCGAGGAGGTGAAGTACACGTATGATACGTTATTTTTTTTTATCTTTTCTTATCAAATTTCAATCATGGTATTGTACCTACTTAAATACTCGAAATAATAGCGTGTAAGTAATTATCAAAAAGTGGAGAAAATCACTGAATTACGTTGAAAGTCAGGTAATTTGGTTTAACAGTGTGTCACATCAGTGAGCATTCACCCTCGTCAAATATTCAACCAAGAGAGAATAATTGATCACTCGAAATGGCGTAAGCCAGATATTCAATGGTACATGTGTAACGAAAGCATCTGGGTTATGGCATGAAGACATTATCAGTGAAAGCAACCTGCGGGCCCAGCGAGGTGGAGGATGAGGATGGTGATGGGTGTCATGGTGCTGGGTCAGCTTTTGATGAGGATCCTGTTGGCTGCTCATGCCGTAGATCGGCTGGCAGCTGCCCGCAGGATACTTCGAGACGTCCCTCTCATAGATGGGTAAGCATTAATGAATAATACACTCATTGTTATCAACTATTCACTCGGCGACGTGTGAGGATTAAGTTATGAAAAGTCAAATGGGTTTAATAAAGTGAGTTTAATACGCGGAGAGTTGTGGGAAAGAAAATTGTAATAATGTCACGGGGTGAGGTGCTACGTAAGTGGTTACCACCGGGAAAATATTACCAATAAAACATGCGCATTTATACAATATCGTGGGCTTTTCTTTATTTTTACGGAGAACGACCTCGGTGGCACTTCAGACGCCTGTTATAGGTGGGTTATGTCAGCTGTGGCATGAGAACACCACGAAATATCGTTTATGATAATGAAAAACTGGGAGACGTATGTCGAGAAGGGAAATTTTACCTACTCCACCGTTTTCATTATGAGGAAAAGTCCTTTCAGACGTTATGTTATAGTTTAAAATTTTTTTTCAACGATTGTTAACGTTTTTTACGGCTAATAAATATTCATTTGATGTGCGGATAAGTCTGGATTAAATTATTAGCAGTAGTAAACAAGATTTCTGGTCAGACTTCCAAAATGAAAAATTATTATTTTCGTGATATTGTGCAGAGAAGGAAATTTTTGATAAAAATGAGATCTGAACCACTTGTTAGGTCAATTTTTGTTGAGACTTTGGTGATAAAACAAATAAAATTTTGTTCCCTGTGGCGGTTTAAAAACAATTTTCCAATTTTTCATTTTGATTCGCGTAAAAAATGTGCTCGACAACCCGGAGGTTCGCAGATGTGGCTTTTTTTTTTCTCCAGCTTTTCCCTACACACTTGGAATATCCGATGTGACTCTTTCTCCGTGCGTACTTGGTCATGCATGCTTCGCATCCAAGATCTTTTTTTGAGCTTTGTGCAACTACAGTGTATCGACGTCCTCTAGTACAAATAAGTTCACCAGATCAGAAAGCCAACGAATTCGTCCTTTGTGGGGTAAAATTGCATCCTTTCTTCCCTATTTTTGGGATTCTCAGGGGGGATTTCTGGTGAATAAAATGGTTTTTCGACTACGAACTCGATGATCCGGAGGTTGGAAAGGGGTAGAGGGGGATTGAGTTGAGAAAAATTGCTTCGTAAAGCCCTGGTTTGCATCTATGCGATGGGATTGAACGGAGAAGAGTGGGTTTAATATCTCGGTGATATACGTCGATGCCATTTTCATCTTGAAAACAATTCATGAATTTTCCGGGTTTATGCGCGTTGGCAATAAAAATAACCATCATAACTTTCTACTTTGGAGTAATGTCTTTTTATGCCCTGCAGCTGGAATTCAATGCAACGAGAAGGATGGACTTTTAGTTGAACGATTGTAAACATGTTTTTTATCGGAAGTCTGCGTCGACGTGGATGTACCTAAGAAGGATATTTTTTCTTAGTGATTTTCGTGATTATTTCCAACACCTGACTAGCGAGTATTACAGAAAAATTGGCGGGAGATATCGAAGAATTGAGTGTTCGTTTCTGTTAAGAACAATTGAACTTTCATGGGCAGTAGTAATTTTCAGAAGAGTGAGTTGAAATTCGATTTAGAAAAAAAAACGACTCATAAAATTTAATGCTCCGGATATAATTTCACAGGGAGAAAAAAAAAGTCGAGATATTCAGGGCTCAATTCAATGAAAAAATCGATTCCCTTGAATTATTGACCAGTGAATTTAATAGAAAAAATATCTGGCATCTGATTACTCGATGTTCATGTCACGCTTTAGAAATATTTAAAGATTACACTTACAAAGGCGTCACATACTCGTGAATGAGAAAAATACCGAGTGAAAAAGCTCAGCGGTATGACTGATGTGAAAGACAAATTTGCAAGATTAACCAGTGCTAAGAGACTGAATGATATGAAAAGCGTAGCAATGCCCGTCCTCGACTTTCCCCAGTATTCGATGAAAAGCGCTTATTCCAGCACCAAGAGTGAAAGGAAAAACCTCAGAGAGACACAGCAAGTTCAAAAAAAAAAAAATGAGTGGAGGGGCTTGGATGCAAGAAACGTCAGTGGAAAATACGAGATATAGTTCGAAGTGGTTTTATTTTTCCCCCAACGATCGATGTGTGCGACGCATCCTGTACAGGGAGATATGAAATGCGGCCGTCACCTCGTTCTTCCCAAGTAAATCGCTTCGTTGGTAGTCATAGCACTTTTTCATCGTTTGTAAAACTGGGTATCTCGTGTGGAATACGAAGGGACACAATGTAAACCTCGAAATTTCCGAAATATTGAATGTGCAAGCTCCAAACAATGGGAGAATTTAATTTTCACGAGAACATACAATCTTCTTCTGAATGGAAATTCAATTTAAAGCTAGTCCTATTCACTTCGTTACAAAATAGATAGAGTGCAGACAACCATTGTATAGACATTTAACGAAAAAAATACTCATCAACGCGATAATTTCAACAAATCATTTTTCCATTAATTAATTTAACGAATCAATAAAATTTGGAAGATCGTCTTTAATTTCCCCCCCAGAGCTGCGCGGAGATAAATCAGTTCGGAAGTTGAATAAATGAGGGCAAATAAATATTTCACCTAAACCGGAAATCTAATATTTATCGTTCGCTTGAATCAGAAAAAATAATTTCTAACAAAATACGCACTAATCCCACAAATTGAGCTATTCACTTTAACTGTACCACACGCCGTGTATATTCTCCAGGCGCATCGGTACAATAGAATATCTAATTACAAACAATTCAAGCATATTCAGTGTACAATTACCTGAGCTCTTTAATCACACAAACAGTTTAATAATAGTTATTGATTAGCGTTCATACTCGCTTCATTATCGCACTCTGTCAGTCTATATGTTGCTACGACACTTCGATACCAATTGACTGATCTTCCCCCCCATCTTGTAACCACATCTTGTGCCTCGCAATATCTTCCTCGTTATCGATTGTGACTGGAAATCGAGCGCTACTCGACCCCCCACCGTACGATTAAAGTTACGGGCTATCACAGGGTGTGCAATGTCCATGACATTTTTTCACTTCCCTCCTCTACTCGATTTATAATTATTTATTCATAAAACATTCCGGGAAATAACATGTTTACCCAAGCAAAATGAGTAGTCGCGAATCTACCAGGGATAATTAATTGGACTGTTTACCCGGAATTGATGGCACACACAAATATTAGGAATCGATTCATATATTCATGTTCAATGGTACGAATTCAATCAAATTAGTATTACTATAATTAACAATTTACCTGAGTAATGTCAATATGAGCATTTCCAAACTGTGGAGGACGACCAAGTGTTCGTTGGCCTCGACCATGGGCTTTCCCATTACGTTTTTAATCGTACACACATGTCCCGGAAGGTGGGACACAACTTCGAGGTATTCGAACCCTCCGGAGGGAAAATATTTTCCATCAAACACTTTGCCACAACTCACGTGAATACACATTCACACTATATCGCGAATTCATGAGTTACCGGGGGCTTTCGCAGCCACTGACTGACTATTCCACGAAATTTTTCTGGCTTTTCCTATCGGCTCCCTCATTTTCCGCGACTGTATAGTTCTGCGTAATCCCCGTGTTATTGTTGTCATTCGCACAAGAGGGGGGACGGGTCGTCGGATAGAAGCACCGTCTAGCAAATACGAGGAATTATTACCATTGAATATTATTTAAATTTATTACCGAGTCCCCCGAAGCTCTATTTTTTATTATAAAACTAAATTAATTGAGTTAATTAGCGAATTTCCCCAATCGTTCTATCCTCAGCGGAGTTTCATCAAGATTTAAATAGAGAGATACAGTTTTTATAATTTTTTCAATATTAATAATTATTGCAAACTCAGTAGAGAGGTCGATGCCGAGACGATTATCATTAATTTCGTTTTTATGTCCCATATAAATGAAAATGAACATTTCCCGAGGACAAAACTCGACATATTTGTCATCATATTTCTTATTTCCATTACACGTCATGACACATTGTTGAGTTAATCCCCTTCGTGACATCAGACTCTCGAGACATCTGACATCGCCCTCTCAGGAGTCCCAATATTTTCGATGCCCCATTTCCGGAGGAGATATTTCACTCGATTGTGCAGTACCGGTGTCAGCAAAGGAAAATGCTTTATTCGATTCTTTGCCTGTAAATTTTGCCACTTTTTTTTTTCACTCTCCCAACACATTTATATATTTGCCATCTACTATGTGCTATCATTATCATTCGTTATTTCAACGTTCTGCGGGGTAAGCACTTTCTGGCTGCGGAGCTACTACGAACTGTAAAAAAATCTACATGAGAAAAGTGTTCGTATTTCAGTTGCTCGGCTCTGGGAGGAAAAAAATACTGCTCGAGTACAATTGTACATACCTACGTCGCCCGGAGGTATAAAAAATGTGACAGCGTACTTTTTCAATTAGAATAACAATTACCGGAGAAAACCAGGTGAGAAAATTAGAATTGTGTTGTATTTTAGGGATTTATATTTTATTTAAGACATTTGCGCGTTTGATAACACTTGACAGCATTATTAAGGGTATTGTTTTCATAATGGGATATATTTTCAGTGACTGAGGTGATAATTATAATTTTTTAAATTGTAGGAATAATCCCACAGACGTGGAATTAGTCACAGTATTTTTCTCGCACCAAAATCCGTCGTAAATAACACGAAAAACAAACAAACCCATTGTATTGCATCTGAATGTGCGAATATATGTTTATAATAATTATGATTGTGCTCGTTCGTTAATCTATTCTCCCTGCAATTAGTGATAACGTTAATGTATTTAATCTCTCTCTTAAAAAAATAAACTCCGTATAACACACCCTTGAGAGTCTCCGTAAACTGATGCTTTTTTGCTAATACATAAACACACACCCGTTGCTTCTACTAAAATGCAATGTATGTTGATTTTAGTCTGCGTTTACGGTGCATTTTGGTACAACAAAACATTATCTCAGTGGAAATTGTATTTTTAAATTATAGAATTTGGGTGAATGCAAGATATTTTCAGTATATTTTTCAAAAATATCCGCTCTCTTAAATTTTCTGATAAATTTTTGATCGAGTAATATCGGAACGAAAATAAAATCGAGTTCAATCCCCAATTCCATCGATATACATAGCATAGAGCCTCCCGGATAATACCATTGGAGTTCTATTTGTGTGGAATACATAAACAAAATTGAGCGGATTTAAAAAAAAGACCGTGGAAGTCGGAAAAACCTTCGCTAATGACTTCGGTAGTTGATGCCAGATGGAATAACCGATATGGAGTGAAAAAAACTTTGCTAACTGAACCCTCAATCCATATGTATTACTCTTAACGAATAGTCAAACTTGGCTGGAGGATGAGAAAAAAATTGAAAAAGTTGAAGCCAATCTCGTGTAATCCCGTTGGAATTATTAATGCCCTCTCAATTTCTTGGGGGAAGTGGCTGTGGAAATTTATACACAATTAATATAAAACTTATGTGCACTTGGATCGCTGGGATGGACCATTTGAGGGAACTGTGGGAGAATGAATTTTCCAAGAAAGCCCCATTCACTCTATCAACCTCCTTACAAATGAAGTGAGGGAGGTGGGTTGACAGGGAAAGCTGGGGTATAAAGTACGGAGAATTTTATCACTTGTGTTTTTGGAATAAGTGGAATACGTGTTTCATGTGTGTGCCGGGTATTAGAAGCCCCAGAGCATTACATTTCATACAATGAAATACGATGGTACCTTCACAGAATATGGTTATGACTCTCCTTTAGACATTAAACAATGGAATTTGTTCTTGGGAACAGATACTGAGTCGTTCAAGCCCTGAAGTCTTATTCATTAATTTTTCATCAGAAAATCAATTTGTTTGACCCGAAATTTTGTTCTGGAGAATTTTTTAATGTATAAATTATTTATGACAGAGGGAAATGTGAAGAACAATTCCACCGATTACCGAAAAATTCTAAATGAACTTAATTTAAACGTCACAACCCGTAGTAAAAAGAAATTGGCCGTAAAATCAACTCCATTCAAAGGTGTGAGCATTAGTTGAAGAGTGCAGGCTCATAAAAAACTTATGGAAGAAAAATATGCACTGTCACGCTTATGAGTATGCATGCGTGTCACAGCTAATTCCCTTAGAATACCCTGGAGGGTTTACAGCCTCGAGTCGGATAATTATTATTATGCTAAGTGTCCTGGATACCCGTCGAGCGATCCCAGGACGTGTAGCTAAAGAAAATATTTTTCAACGTGTAATTTATTCGCTGAGCAAATCACCATATTCCCGAAATTCAGCTTGGGATAACAAAAAATTTCCTTGAATTTGGGCTGGGGAAAATTGCAATCCAGTGGGTGTGAAAATTTTTGTAATTGTTTTGCGGAGAAGAATTATTTTCTACAACTCAAAAAGAAAAACCAGTAAATGAATCCGTCTGCGAGCTTCCTATTGCCTTAGTGGCAAAGAGCTCCAACAGTTTCAAGATCTATGAGTGAGTCAAAATCACTCAGTCGCACATATATCCTCCGGGGAGGCAGCTAATTGCCTCGTTCACATTTACGACGTAATAATACCATAAACGCGTTGAACATTAATTATGTACACTCATGCTCTTAAAATTGTTAGAAGGTGTAATGCAGTAGCAAAGGGAATTAATCGTAACAAATTAACGTCAATTCGATTCACTCGATTGTGCGGTCACCAGGAACCCGAGAGTCACCGAAGTGAAATTTCTTAATTCCGTTCCAGTGTGGACTATTAGGGATTAAAAATTTCTTCTCCGAGGTTTTGAAATACATATAATTTCAAGTTTCTTTGATGCTGCGCAAGTCCAGAAGGAATGCACTCATGACAAAAGAGAATTATCGCCACAAAAGAAATTGAGTCGTCTAGAAAGAGTTCAGTTTCTGTGGAAAGCGCGTTTTTTGTATACAACTGGATTAATAAAGACTATGAAACGTGCAGGACATGATAAATAAAATCCCAGTCAGGATATTTCATGTTTTCTCAAGAATATTCCAGGCTTTTCCCCTGGAGCATAAAAAAAATCTACGAATAAAATGTATGGACTGCTCGCCATTTTTTCGGCATGAATGACTCCTAAAAAGAGATATTTTATTACTATCTGTGGATAATCTATCCTCGCCTGCTGTAAATCATCCCTAGACCGTGGACCTTTTATTCCCGACATAAAAGACTGGAATATACTCCGAAAAGGAAAAGAATATCAACGACTGACACTCCCCTGACCCCTCCCATCACTTCAACAACCGGTCATCTGCTGACAGAACAACCGAAACCTTCAGTTTCAAATTAACTAATCAATTATCCCACTGGAAAAATAAATAAATGGCAAATTGACCTCACGAAAATCCAATTTCCTTCACCCGAAAAAAGACGTCTTGATTTTCTCCACACGAAGATGCAATCAAATCCCTCCAATTAATCCTAATAAAAAATCAATGGCAATAGCTCAACCAGAGAATCTCACCCCTGGCCCCAGGCAATTGTTGACCGTGAACCTAATCCCCACCCCCTCATACCACGTCCCCAACCCCTCGGCGATTAGCCCAATGTGAAGATTTCTGATAGCCTCCTACCTCACCCGAACAATATCTCACTCTCAATCTTATCTTTAGTACCTGTGCGAGTACTTAAAGTGGTCTCTCAAGTACACCCAACAAATCTCGTTGCTCATTGTGTGTCTCACGTGTGACAAACAGAAACACTTTATCCTTGACTAGAGGGAATTCTTCGCAGTCCCCTACCAAGTCCTATCGAAAAATTCAAGACGAGCGATAAAAAAAAAAGGGAAAGAACTGAGGAGACCTATCCTATCTGAAAATTCTGATGAATGACTTTTCACCCCGACAGTTCACCCCCCTGTGCATTTATCATATTCGATACGGGTTCCGTATGTGTAGCGTATGAAATATACAAACGCTCGAGGAAATGTGTCCTCTTCCTCTGGGGCAAATGCAAAGTACGAGAGACTCCATTTGAAAAGTTGCTGGTGAATTTACGCATTTTCCTGGGTGTGAGGTGTAGCAAAGCAGTTGTACAGGTGTAGTCTTGACAGTGTGTGTGTGTGTGTATACTCTACTGAGAAAGTAATTTCTTAAAACTACTCATGGAAACTCGTTTTATAAACATCTGCTGGTCACGAGTGGTTCTGTCTGAGGAGAGATGCGGGGGTTTTTTTAGAGCTCTCTGAGGACTCTTTGCTCTGCGCTTACGAGGGGTGTATATATATTTTACTAATAAAAACAACTGGAATTTTAACACGCAAGCCCTTGGACTTCAGTTCATGATTTTTTTCCCCGGCTTTTGGGAGTAAATTCAGCGACGGACGGATGGAGCGAGAGGAACGCGAGGGGGAGGGGGATTTTTTTTATGGGGAGGCTTATAATTATCGGGTCGTTAGAGTTGATCATGTTTTCCAGGTTTTTGTAACGGAAGAGGATCAATTCCACTCGACTGGATTTAATAGATTTAATGAATCGCGTATGAAAAGAGTCGATTGAAATACTCAGGGGCTTCGCTTTACTTATTTCTCGTCATTATTTCTTTGGAGAATTTTCGAGACTTTCAGGGAATTTCGGCGATAGGATTTTCGAGGATAAACACGGGAGGGGGTTGATTGATGTTTTTCAATTAGCTGAATATTTAAAAATCTCCACTGAGTGCAGGAATTAGTTATTGCAAAAGAATGGATTTTGCTTTGACGTTGGGGGCCATTTGGCTCCATCAAACGTTCGGTCGTTATGAGTTAATGACTTTCGTTTGGGGGTAAATAAATGGTTGTGTGAGTAAAAAATATCGTGTTATTATTTCAGGCACAACGATCTACCCTGGAACATCCGAAAGTTCCTGAAAAATCAACTGCGTGACTTCAGGTTTGAGGATTTAAAGGGCAGCCAGCCGTGGTCACAATCAGCCTGGAGTCACACTGATCTCAGAAGACTGAAGGAGGGAATGGTAGCAGCTCAAGTGAGTATTTACATGCCAGGTTAAGTAGCACAATTAGTAAACCAATCCGTGTCTAGTCGATTCAAGCTACTGGGGTATTAACAAAGTTAATTATGAACGAAACTGTGGCTCCATAATAATGGCATTGAAGAAATAATTGGAGACTTTTGTTGGTGGAAATATTGCAACTTTTCGGGGATAATTGTTACGTAAAGTTTTGCAGATGGACAAATGTTTTTTCATTATAACTTTGGGGGTTAAATTAACAATGCTCATTTATCACATGTATTCGTTGTATTTGGTGTTCACCGAGTTTTCACCGGGAATGAATGTTATTTCGTTCACCGACTAACGACAATAGAATCACAACTCATTTTTCGTTTATTTGGGTTTCATTATAAAAATATACAGAAGGCAGGAGACAATGAAAATGTTGGGGGTGCGGATCGAATCGAGACAGTAACGAGGCAGAAATTTTCAAAGCCCACAGTGTGTATTTGTCAGGATGCTACGACCAAGCTTGAAAAACAGGAAATGATTATGAAAAATTATTTGTCACTGGTGTGGAATAAACTCGGGGAAATGATGTGCGAGTGAGAAAAAAAATGAAAAATTGAAAAAAAGCTCGGGTAGCATTCTATCATCTAGGCATTGCCACGAAGATGTGACTATTTGTATTACTGTGAATAATTTGAGATCCCGGGGATGCTGGAGCATTGCAAATGGAGCAGCGGGTGGTGGAGTACATTCGTAATGGAGAAAATCAGAGAGAGAAAGAGAGGGGAGAAATTTTTGTTACTGAACAAAAGATAGGCCCGTTGATTTCAAAATATTAATCACTCTTTGTTCCACTTGGACTGTACGTGCAATCATTTGGAAAGCTCGTCGCACTCGTTTCATTAAAATTGATTGAATACTTCAATGTACCGATCAATTATGTAACTTTAATTACGATCATATGTTGCGAATAATAAACGGAAGCGAGATTAAATTATTTTATTTTATTTTACTTCTCTTCCCGTCTCCCTAAACAGATTCATTTAATTTCATAACGCTTTCGGTACGTTTTAGTCTCTATATAATTAAGTTTACCCTCAGTCAGCAAAGGAACAAAGGCACGTCATACGTTGTCTATATACTATGAAGGGTAAATTCGAATTTTGAGAATTTCTCCTCCCCCATGATCTTGGGGATCGGTTCTTTGCTGAGGTTCAACTGCCTTAAATGTAGGGCACATAATGCCTGAGGCGAAATTTGGTGGATAGCAATATTCATGTCAAGAGATCGATAAATGTAGGTAGACTATTTTCCCTCTGGTATGAAACGAAATTAAGTTATTCCCATGAATATAAGATTACGGATTTTTTTTTCTCTTGCAAAATCGAAAATCATTTCCCAATCAGTGATTCAGTACTTCGCCAATCGCTTTCGATCCCGCTCCAATGCTCTCCCTGAATCAACATGTATTTAAATTTCGACGTTAAATGTATCTCCATATTTTTCATTCCTATCGGAATATTTTTTTTCTTGTCAAATGTCTTTTATCCTGACAACATATTGGAGACCGGAGTAGAGCCACCAGGACATTCGGTTTTATTTTTCACTGGTTGTGCCGCTGCGGTCAGCCTTCATTCGAATCGCTCAATCAATGTCACACGTCAATCCATACTATTTTACATCGAAAGTGAGCCATGAACTGTTTTTATTAAATAAATGGGCAATTCGATTGTTAAATGATTGAATAAAATTTGGATCAATTAACGGAAATATGATAGAGTGTAACTCATAATTTCCCACTGGGGTTTCATAAAATAAAGTGGTCATTAAGCACTGAGCGATATTTCGTGTTACTACGGAACCATTTTGCAGTTTTTTATTCCCCTTCTTCACTCTGCAAATTTAAAATTACTAAATTCTAGTTCTTTAACTCATAGTCACGTCACAAGTGCGTTTGTGTATTAAGCTGGGGGGGATGCAGGTATTTTACATCGACAGTGAAGCACAGACATTCGTTAATTGAATCACTCGACGATTCACTTGTCAGATAATGTGAAATGGTGGATGGAGAATAACGCCCTTCCCCCTGGGCATCAGGCCTTCATATTCTACGTCACTCATAACTTATTTTTCAATTTCAAAATGTTTGTGAGGGTCTTTTGGAAATGTTTACAAAATCCCAGTGAGATTTTAAATGAAAAATCATCTAAATGTGGACACGATGACTTTGATACCTTCAAGAGCATTTCCACATCAAAATAACAAGTTCTATAGATTAAAATTTTGATTGGGCGATTTTATTGCTGAACTTTTGCCGATCGTTTATGTGCGGGTGAACTTGATTCGAATTTTCAGCAATTTTGAAACACTCGTTTGGATCCAATGGCCAGATTGGATTTTCCCTGGACTGATTTTTTTTTTCAAACAGTTCAATAAAATTGAATGGTAAATAAAGTACCAAAGGATACTCCCCGAAATTGAAAGAGGGGTTTTCTTTTACCTCGAAGCGCGCTAGATTCAAAGCTGATTTCACAACTTTCATAAAAATACAAGAATAGAATGATTGAATTGACATTCATTTTCATGAATGGGACCTGCACACCCATATGAAGCCCCAGCTTTCGCATGAACAAACCGAGAGTGGAATACTGGCAATCTCATCGAGAGTGCGGTATAAACATTTGTTCATTGAATGGACAATTCACTTGTCAGATAATTGACTTGCAATTGGATTCATCAGACGAAATATAGAGTCCTGGTCCAACCAACATCTTTCCCTCGTCAACCACTCTCCAATTTACGGTTCTATCGAATGAAATGGTAATTAACTACCAAAGGACTTTGCTCGAAAGGACCAGGAATATTCATTTCCCCAATATTCAACCAATTTGCAACTGTTCGAGACATTTTTCTCAAGACAGCTCTCCATTTTTTTTGATAATGATTATCCCATAATTAACTTGGAGTGCGATTGATTCGTCGAATTAAAAGGCACTATTTGTTTCCACAGCATTTAATTTCTTTGAAAGCTCAAAGCCTCGTCGGTTTCTCATAAATAAATTAAAAATGACTAAATTCCCGCTCCTTGGCGCACACCCACATCAAAACCGACTTCTCATATAAACGCGAGGAGGCACCGTACGCATCACCGAGTCCAAAAGTGGAATACAAGTTTGTGACTGACATATGCGGTGTGACAAAGCATACATGTTTTGTTGCGCTGAGTAAATAAACGTGTACAGTCTATTATTTCATACGCAAGGTAGAGAACAAAGGATAACAAGCATTTATGTATTTATATTATCCTCAATGTACGGAGCATCTCTCGAGGGAAATGTAATACGTTAATAATAAATTACAGTTTTGGTCAGCTTACGTGCCATGTTCATCCCAACATCTTGATTCTGTTCAATTGGCACTGGAGCAGATCGACTTAATTCGACGACTTGTGAATAAACATTCTCAACACATGGTCGTTGTCACAACTGCTGAAGGTATGTTGACATTTCTGTTTTGTAATGGATATCTCGAGGGAGTCTCCTGACATCTCATGTGCAGGCGGAATAGAAATTTCATGAATTTTTTAACAGATGTCTTTTGAGGTTTATGAAATTGTTCTGGAAATCCCAGAGAATTTAATAAAAATGTCATTCTCTCTCTCTAAAATACCATTACCATCCTATTAAAAATTATGCAACGTTGCAGTGTGATTCCTAAACAAATCATTGCCCCTTTCTTATTTTTCCGGTCGTTCCTCCGTCTCTCCAGATCGCGAAAGAAATTGCAATGAATTTAACCCACTCCGTTGCTTCGAAGATTATTCCCTCGTGATATCCTCAGCTTTCCCAGAATATAATAATTTTCATGATCATGTATTGATGCAGTGGCATGACCGGTAAAGTGGTCTGTATCCCCCTTGACCAATTTCACAATCATTTACAATGCAAGCTGTCCACAAATTCATGCTGGTCAAATTAACCGAATGCCTCCCTGTAGGATGTCTATTGCCATCTTGCGGCCATTTGTAAGTTACCTCACGAACCCCTTCCCAACGGTATTTTCAGCATTCGAGACTGTTTTCTTTAAATTTACTCCACTACATTATTTTTTCCCACCACACGTCTGTAATTATTCATGGAACAACGATCGATACTTCCTATATTTATATACATACGTATATATACATATAATAATGATAATAATCTATATCTCGTAATAAAATGTGATGATAATAAAAAATGAATTATTGAAGTGATTATCTTCAGGAAAATATAATTTTTTTTTCTGCGATTTGGAATTATTGGAATGTCTAGTTTAATAGATAACATGATAAGATGTTTTACTCGATTTCAGGGATCGAAAAAGCTCACAAAGAGCATAGATTAGCCAGTCTTATAGGAGTTGAAGGTGGCCATGCCGTTGGGACGAGCTTAGCTGTGCTGAGGATGTTCTACGAGCTTGGCACGAGATATTTAACCTTGACACATACATGTAATACCCCTTGGTGAGTACCTACATTGTTAACAAGAGGAGCTTGTAAGAATGTGACCCGAACCGCAACTACCCGAAGGATCGGTGACAGAATTGTCCTCGCGTTGGAGAAACTGGAGGATAATTTAATAGGATTTTTTAGATCAGATTCTTTGGAATTTTCGTATCGCCAGGTTCGAGTTCTTCTTGGCGTAGCACATCAAAAATTCCGACAATTTTATTTGAAGAATGCGGATGGTACGGGAGGAAGGTAGGATGATGGGTACGAGTTGTTGAATGTAGTTTTAAAATTAATAAATATCTCTAGGGCGATGGCCGTCAGTTGTGTGACAAAATGGGCTCCTCGTTACTGGCATTAATGGCTTGATTATGATGGGGTAAGAAGCAGTCGAAGTGGCTGGAGGAGGTGAAAATTGGCGTGTTGAATATTCATCACTTCCTCGATAGGTTCGGACGGAACTTTCTCACATAATGGCTTTAATTCTTTAATAGATGAATTGAGATGCGCAGCGTTCAGAAAATTCGTGGGAATACGCTAATCAGTGGCTCCCGGGGGAGAGCACTCAGTGCTAAAATTAAGTTTTATCATGATTTTGGTCGGAAATGTTAAATTTTTAATGAAGTAGCTCTTGAAATTTGGTGCACTCTCGCTTGATAACATTTTTTAAAAAATTTTAACGTAGAGGCAGGGGGTTTCAATGGGGTGAAAGAACCGGTATAAAATACAAAAACTGCTCGACTCCTCCATCAACGTGAATTCACGTCAATGCTTCTCATCTCCCATCCTCTCTTCACCGATTTTTCTCACCAAGTGTCATCAGTATCACAATGCTCTGCACACCCGATTACCTGATCTTCCAGTTAATCCGATTACCACCCGAACCAATAGATTTCCATCACTTGTGCTTACAAACTTCGAGTGAGGAAACGTGTCGGCCACCATGTGCGACACAATCATAATTCAATTGAGGAACGCGCGCAGGGGGGCCATCAAAGTTATCGTTAGTCGATACGGAAATGTCCTATGTGGACAGTCTCATTACAGAGGAATTATGATTTGACTAGGACTAACCAACAAGGCGGTGCGCCTCGATTTAACGCTGCCTCGAGAGATAAATTGCTTTTTGGTAATGTACGAGGGGATGTGTTCACAGACGCGGTTACAATACGAGAGGGGAAAAAAACTGGGGCATTATCTTGAGCGTTATGTATCCCCCAACCTGTTGATGAAGTCACTCATGTCAGACAGACTCACAAAATAACAGATCACTCATATAAAATGCCAACAAAATTCGGTAAAGAGATATTTTGGCGGAAAATATTGGGAAAAAATTGGAATTAAATTTTTTTCATCCCTGACACCGAACCTTCTGACAAAATGACCTTTGAACCACTGGATGATCGAGATGTCCAGCCCAAAAATCCCTCCGTGAGAATGAATATTGATGGCTCAACCGAATGTAATCAATTTTCCAACTATGAACGTGGTAACCCAACTCCACGTCATGAAAAATTCCAGGAAAATTACTAGCTGTGCAGTAGCCCAATAAAATGGCTTCATTTTTACGAAAGCTAAAAAAATGATATGCGAGACAAGGACTTTAAACGGTGCGGAAAATTTTTTTTTCGCCTATTTATCCCCCCAAAAAAATGGATGTTTGGACGTCAAAATTTCCATCGCTCGAGGCCATTTTCCCGTATTCTCCAGTAATTTTCCGGGGGTATTTTTTCACCGTCCATTGGTTAACCATTGCGGTCTCCATGGGTCATAACAATTGAGAATAAACGACATCCAAAAAATCCAGGAATAACCGTAATACAATAACCCGACCATTGGGATGCAGAGATAAAAGTGAAATAAAATTCGTAAAATATGAGGTCAGCGTTGGGGTGATAACCGCATCGATAAGCACCGAGAAACTCCAAAATCCTTGTAGATTATTTTGACGATGAGTGATTACCTTTCCCATCGGGGTCACACACACCACAAAAAAAAAGCTCTGTCGATGGAAGTGACACGGCGATAGCATCGCTTAATGCGTACAGGATACACGGTGATAAAATTGAAATCATCAGCGATGATGGCCGAAAGCGATCGACTATCAAAAGCCCGTGCTTCAAAAACCATAACTGATACGTTGCTACATGATAACAGTCATAACGTGCCAACATCCACAAAAACGTGTACCAAGTGAAAAGAGGGACAAGCAGCAATGGCCCGCATAGGGTATGGCCCCGTATACCACGAATACGCAATGTTGACCAAACGTTCCTGCGGTGGAGATGACTGAGTCTGTATGCTTGTGTGAAGCGTTTGTATCCCTCCAACTCTGTCATATAGCTTCCACGTTGCCTTGCTAAATCCACAGTAGTTCGTATGGTGGGTTGCCTGGCAACGGAGTTTCCCAGAATTCTAACGCTCAACGTGTAACATCGTCTATGGAACAGAGGGACAATACGCGCCGGGAATTAAATGTGATGAGTGATGAGTAGGGGAGGACAATGATAAAAACGGTGATTTCATAAATATAGTCATGTCGTTCTTCGAGGATCAGATAAAAAATTTTTTTCATACTCCCAATAAAAAAAAATATTGTCAATTTGAGGAAATAATTTAGGACCTAGATTCAATCGTTTGTTAAATTCTTGAGAAACGTTTTTTTCAGATTTATTGGGGACCCGGTTCAAGGACAGAATTTTCGATAATTAATCAGACTTGAAAGAATGATTTATTCTGTCAGGGCAGGATTGACAAGATCTGATACTTTCGAGAGAAAATGAAAGGGAAATTAATTCTGATTAAAGTTTTCTGAGAACTGTTAAACTCCCCATTTTTTAATCATTCCAGATAATTCACTTGAGCCAAGATACTTGTTCAAGTTCTTCACGTACATCGAAAATATTTAGTGCTTAAATTAATAAAGCCCGAAAATTTCAGGGAAAATTAATGGTCTCCATGCACGACACGTACTTGCGTGATCACTTTGACACGACAACGCATAGATTCCTCAGATCTTCCGTTTTGCATACACGATCAACGTGTAAATTTCAGGGAGTTGAGGTACATGAACGTCTACACAGGAAACGAGTCATTTTGTGACGTTACAAAAGCCGAATGAATTATGAGAATGAGGAGGTTTGCAATATCCTCTTAAAACTCCTTTCAAATCTGCTCCTGTTCAGACTTAAATTTCCCGCTGAATTCTCTCTCGCAATATAACTTGTCCAGAATTATAACAGCGTCGAATAATACCTGTCCATATTCCCTAAAGCCTTTGTAACGCTTAGTTCGCTGGGGTGGTCCCTTTCAAATTTATGGGAGTAGCGTACACCTAATCAGGTAGCGCGGTCGCGTGTCCTCACATGAATAATGTTATTGACATAACAGTTTCCAATTCTCGTGTAACCCGAGGTGAACTATACTCCATACGAAGGCAGTCATACTGAGGGGGATTAGGGGATTATCGCCGTTATAGGAGGGGTTTGTCCTCCTATATTCTCTGCTCCACTTCACCCAGTGCCCAGTTAGACCCCCCAACCCACTGCCCATCTATTTCCAACAAATGCATACGATTGTCGCTACTGAGTTACTGACGTGTTGGTTCGGTAGGGCAGACTGCAGTACTGCGGACGAGCCTGGTCAAGTGCCTCACGTCGGTGGACTTTCTAGATTTGGAAAGGTGAGTACTCATTTTTTTACAACCTCTACTAACATCTCATCCTTCACTGTCTTCGATTTTTTATCCTTCTGCATTTATAGCCGGTAAAAATAATAAAAGTCGTCAGTCACCCGAATCAAACAATTTAAAAATAATCAGCTCTGTGCTCCTACTACTTTGACAAATTACAAAATATTCGAAGAGCACCGCGTAAATATTTAATTACCCCATTAATCCTGTCCTTTATCTCCTCGTTCGTATAATGTTAATTCAATTTTTTCAATGGCCCATATTATTCCCCAGCAACGAAAGAACATTCACCAATAATCCACTCAATTTTTTCCCCGATTATCACATACTAATAATAATAATTCATTGCTATCATAAAGATTTCTCCATAATTGATGTGATTAATCATTCAACTAAATGTGTAATTGACTGAATACATTAACTGCTCCAGTTGAATTCAATCCTTCCTGTTACATAATTTGATTTACCACGAAGTCAGTTCGAATAAATATTCATGAATGTTGTGTATGAAAATCAAGGTCCATTCAACCGACAACTGGTGGGATAAGTTTCGTAACAATTTATAGAATATAATGCCTGGAGAGTTGAATCAAAATATCGTTTAGAATTACAGTGGAAATCCAATGAAACTCCAACAGCACCGAATGTGCGTACGTGTTATTCCGGTAATTAATGAGAGCCTGATATCTCCGTAATGATATCTACGTGGTTAACCGTGGGGGGCAGGGCAGGGGGAGGGGGCGGATCTTCATGTTTTCAGGTGGAATTGAATAGCACTCCCCTGTTTGAAACGCTCCATCAAGCGAAATACCGTTCAAATAATATTTTCAATAATATTAAACGTGAAAAAAATTATTTATACGCCAGGTTTTTTTTTTTTCAACAAAAAAAATTGGTTTTAAAAGCAAATTTACTCCGCTTGCACGGAAAAATCGTGAAAACCATCGAGGAAAATTGAAAACGCAGACAAAAAAAAAATAGAAGCAAGATATGTGTATAGAACTCGCGTTGAACACGAACTGCCGCCTGGCCGTTGTGTATGACATGTGTCATTTAAGTATCGCACAAGTACTGCATTCATCCAACTCCCTCATTGTCGTCAAATGACGGTATTCGTGCTGTTTAAATACCCCACAATCACGAATTGAGATATACGGGGTGATTTACTACCAGAGGAATACGTTACGGGTCTTGACCGTTGGAGTGTCGCCTCGAGTTGGACTGTCAATGGCCGACGTAACGTTGTCCCTAACTACTTGACTCTAATGCACGAGGTAACGTAGAGGAAGTTATTTATTTACATTCAATAACTGATGTACTTAAACGATCTGTAATGAAGGGGGACTTTTTCTCGCGGTTTAATTTACTTTTTTGTTGTAAGCAAAATAATAATAGTGTGGAATGTGTGAGATTAATGAACAATGAATGAGTGAACTTTTTGTTATTTCGAATGTTTGTGCACGTGTGGAAGAATGTGACTCTAGTGGACGTTAAGATTTGTTTAGACGTTAAGATTTTGAGGTAATTTATATGTTTTGTTTAATGTAAGGAATGCGAGGAAAAGGAGACGTGTGTCTCGAACGTGAGAGATCTGTGTTAGTTGTGTTTCGAGTTCTAAGGATTTTTTCTAAAATAATGGTGAGTGTTGTCCGGCCATGTGGGATCACTCATGGGACAGACCCTGTATTGTTTAAGGACTCAGGGAAGAAAACGCGCAATAGAAGAAAAGGACAGAAGATAGGGCATTTTCGGGTGTGAGCTGCGGTATGAGTTTTAGTGTGTTTTGAGTTTAAGTTGTGACCTGACCGCGGACGCGTGAGGATATTCGTCTCATCCTCCTAAGATAATTTTTACTGTGTGACTTTATAATATTCTGTAACCCTTCGTAAAATAAATTAATCACTTATCCTTTAATTTGATAGTGATCCTACAAATTGGGGGCTCGTCCGGGATCATTTCAAGGGATTTGTGATTTGTTTTTAAAGAGGGTTCAGCGAAGTTGAAGAGTGACAGATTGTCCCTGTGGAGTTGTCATCAAGGTGCAGTGATACACAATCGGCAGACGGCCACACGTTGTGAATTTTTGTGTAGCGCAATTACGGTGAAAATGGCAGATCCCGCAGTGTTGGACAATTTCGACAATTTGACGGTTGAGGAGTTGAGGTGCAAACTCCAAGTGCTGGGCTTATCAACCAAGGGTGCAAAAGCTGTTTTGTTGGAGCGGTTGAGACGAGTTGGGTCACAACGGGATGTTCCCCAGGACGACGACGTGGAAGAAGAGGACGAATATGAAGACAATCTAGAATCTTTGAGTGTGGGCGAACTCAAATCTAGATTACGTGCACTTCAGTTAAGGGTGACTGGAAAAAGGGCTGCGCTGATTGAACGGATACGGTCAGCAGGGTCGGCAGACCAAGACATCACACCTGTTAAAGACGACGTGGAAGGTGAAACCTCACGGACGAGAGAAGGGGACGGTTTGGATCAACTCAGGACGAAAGAGTTAAAATCGCGTCTCCAAGGGCTTGGGCTAGAAACTACGGGCAAAAAAATGGAATTGCTCGCGAGGCTGAAAGGCTCGCTGATCAAGTCTGTTGAAGCTGATTCAGGCAGCAGCGACAGCGATTCGGCGGATAGTGCCAGTGATAGTGATGATGAACATGAGGTGCACAGTGATGGTCATCAACGACGAGGGTTCCGTCAACGTTCAGTGCCGAACAGTGAAGTGTACCGTTATCCGCGCTCTATGCTAACATTCAAGGACGTTGAAGACGCACTCGAGAGGTTTAGCGGCGATGGAAGCCAGAACATCCGGCGTTGGTTTTGCACATTTGAAGAGACCGCAGAAATGTGTTCCTGGTCCGAGGCACATAGGGTGATTTACTTGAAGAAGCTGTTGGACGGACCCGCAAAACTGTTTGCAAATTATGAATGCCATGCCAAGGAGTGGCACAAATTGAAAAAACGGCTAATTAAGGAATTCTCCAACACGGTGAATAGCAAACAAGTGCATGAACAGCTTAGTAGCGTGAGGAAGAAGACAGATGAGACGTACGAAGCCTACGTTTACCGAGTCTTAGAGATGGCCAGCCACGGTGACATCGAATTGGATGCAAAGTTACAATATATCGTCGATGGAATCCAGGATGATGAAATTAATAAGTTAATTTTATACGGTGCGACGACGGTGAAAGAATTGCGAAAAAAATTGAAGCAATATGAAACGCAGAGAAAAAATGCCAAAGCCAAAGGAAGTGTCAAGCCAACCCAGAGAAGTGATAAGACTGACCGGACGAAAAGGTCGAATCAGGGACGGGATAATGCAAAAAGTAAGGCACATTGCTTTAATTGTGGCAGTACGACGCATTATAGTGATAGTTGTCCGGATAAGGCCAAGGGGCCTCGATGCTTCAATTGCAGCGAGTTTGGACACGTGTCTACCCAGTGTCCAAGACAGAAAAAATATTTCAGGAGTCAAGCAGATAGAGAGGAAAGGGAAGAGAAGCCCCGCTGCGATGCACTGAACGCCGATGACAAAAAAACTTACAAGCAGGTCAAAATTTTGGGTAACGAGGTGACTGCTGTATTAGACTCAGGAAGCGACCTACATCTGGTGCGGTCAAGCTGTTACGTGAGGCTGGGAGCTCCGCATCTTGACCAGAAGACGATCTTTTTTGACGGTGTCGGAGCTTTGAATCAACGTACACTTGGACGTTTCAAGGCGGACGTTGTGATAGACGGCCTGAAGTTCAGGTTCGATTTTGATGTTGTTCCCGATAATTTTCTGGGGCGTGATATGTTGATTGGTGCTGAATTGTCGGATTATGCGGAAGTGCGAGTGAGACACAGACAAGCTATTTTGAAAAGAATTGACTCTGAGGAAGATTTAGTTAAAACCGATGACCCTGGACGGAACGAAGAGCTGAATGTAAGTGTGTGTGAAGACAATATTAGTGATTATGACATTTCGATCCAGCATGTGACTGATGCAAACATTAAAAGTGAATTACGTGACATAGTGGTGAGTTTTCCGGTTCCAAAGACAATCAAACAGGTGCAAAGTGTTCCGGCTAAGAGGTATGCGGTTGGCGATTTAGTCGCAATTCGGAGGAGACAGTTTAGAAGGGGCCTTAAGCTGTACCCTAAGTTTTTCGGCCCATACAAAGTCGTGACAGTGATGAGGAACAATCGTTACTTGGTGGAGAAGGTTGGAGACCACGTGGGTCCCAACCACATGGGCGCAGCAGCTGATTGTATGAAGCCTTGGGCTAAGACTTCTAGAAGATATGCCGAGCGGTTCTGTGGTGATGAGGTTGACTTGGATGGAGATATCCATCCAGTCTAACCTGGTATCGAGGCCGATACCTGTGCAGGATGGCAGAGTGTGGAATGTGTGAGATTAATGAACAATGAATGAGTGAACTTTTTGTTATTTCGAATGTTTGTGCACGTGTGGAAGAATGTGACTCTAGTGGACGTTAAGATTTGTTTAGACGTTAAGATTTTGAGGTAATTTATATGTTTTGTTTAATGTAAGGAATGCGAGGAAAAGGAGACGTGTGTCTCGAACGTGAGAGATCTGTGTTAGTTGTGTTTCGAGTTCTAAGGATTTTTTCTAAAATAATGGTGAGTGTTGTCCGGCCATGTGGGATCACTCATGGGACAGACCCTGTATTGTTTAAGGACTCAGGGAAGAAAACGCGCAATAGAAGAAAAGGACAGAAGATAGGGCATTTTCGGGTGTGAGCTGCGGTATGAGTTTTAGTGTGTTTTGAGTTCAAGTTGTGACCTGACCGCGGACGCGTGAGGATATTCGTCTCATCCTCCTAAGATTATTTTTATTGTGTTTGACTTTATAATACTCTGTAACCTTTATAAAATAAACTTAATCACTTATCCTTTAACTTGATAGTGATCCTACAATAGTTATAATCATCGAATTTATGGTGGGCTGACTCTGAACCGAAGTGTAGACGGTAGTTAGATGGAGCCGAGGACGATCATTGCGACTAATTGGAACGAAAAATGAGAAATTCAAAAATTAGGGAGATATTCGCTGGTGCAATAAACTCGAGGAAAAAATTGTGGTCATACGTCTACAGCTGGAGAGATAGGAGAGAGCAATGTTTCACTTCTTATGCACAGTTCCTTCCGGCGGATCTGGCCTGGGTACATAAAAAACTTAAACTGATTTGTTAAACTTCTCCAACACCGCGTATAGATGCTTGCCTGGGCAAGTTGAGACCAGTGGCCGGAAGCCACATTCATGTCCTTCAGTGGCCACCTGGAGCATGAAAATAACCCGTATTTTTTTATTTTTCCCCAGCAACTTTTCAATTTCATCAACATTGAATTAAGAAATTATGCAAATTACCAAACTCCTGGTAATTATATTTTTTTTTTTGCTCTTGGCAGAGTGTAGTCTGGGAGATGAACAGACTGGGCATGATGGTGGATCTCTCTCATGTATCCGTGCCAACGATGTTGGATGCAATGGCGGTGTCCAGAGCGCCTGTCATATTCAGTCACAGCAGTGCACATGCACTTTGCAATTCATCGAGAAATGTGCCCGATCATGCACTTCGATTGCTGGTAAATATTCTTTTCAATTCTCCTTCTGGGATTTCCATTGATACCAGTGGTAAAAGGAATTCACATGGAAATTGAGGTAAATCAACTTTTTTCGATATTTCACAGGCACAATCGGGTGGTATCGTGATGGTGTCTTTCTACCCGCATTTCGTTAGCTGCGGAGAGAGATCAACTCTGGACGACGTTGTTGGTAAGTTTTGGTTTCTCAGCATTTTTTAAAATTTATTTTATGTGTCAGACATATCAGCCAAATTTTATTTTAAAAAATCTAATGATCGATTCAACTTTCTATTAGAGTTTGCACCAAGAGAAGAATTTATTCCTGAATTATTTGTCCCTTATTTTCCATTGGTAGAAGTCCCCCGAACGAAATGCCAGCGTAAAATAGCGGAACAGAAGGATCATTCGTTCACCAGAATTTTCACTCCTACAATTTGACAGAATTTTACGTCTAGCACACGTTGAACTTAACGTGTAATACAGTCTCCCCCCCAGTGCCCCTGTACACCATATACTCCCACCGATGATGGAGTAGTAAAACCAGTACTTCTGCAGCTGCCCCCCAATTGAATAAAATTCAAAGTTTACAGCTATAACTAAAAAACAAACTTTACTGCAACACCTCAAAGTGCATTTAAGTGAACCAGATGTGGTTGTATCGAGAGTTGGTCTCACCTAATTCTGAAATAGTTTTCAATCAGAGTTCTCTGACAGTTCGTAGTACCAATTTCCACATCACTTTTAGTTCCGTTTGGAGTGTGATTTTTTTTTTCATTGTCCTACAATATTCGTTATGCTCCCGTGAACTTCAATGGTCCGATAGAATTGCAAATATGTCGGTGGAAATAGATGGATTGCCTTTCATCACTCACAACTTCAAAGTATAACACACTAGCTTTGTGAAAAGAGGGTTTAGGAAGTATTTGAGAGCATTCACCACATTGTAATTAGACTGATCTTCATTTGCATCAACTGGTTTTGAGATGAACCCTATCAATGATAAACTTTTGTATTCACGTGGAAAGTTTTATCGCAGAAATTCAAGGTGGACTGAGCTTTGTCAATGTTATCTTTTTCTCTGGAATGCCAACAAATCTTGGTAAATCTTCCCTGAATTAGGGTAACAAGTCTCGAGGTGTTGAACGCCAACGAAGATCTGGGGGAAATTAATCTCGAGTTTCCAGGGAAATTAACGATTCTGCATTTACACAGTATGTTAATTAATTATTGATGAAGTTTCGAGGGAAATGTGTCACACGAGGGGATATAAAACTTCCTCAAGACTGG
Organism: Diachasmimorpha longicaudata; assembly: GCF_034640455.1. NCBI lineage: Eukaryota > Metazoa > Arthropoda > Insecta > Hymenoptera > Braconidae > Diachasmimorpha > Diachasmimorpha longicaudata. Next base: position 5,349,422 of record NC_087240.1, read on the forward strand.
GTTTCGCGAGCATCAAGTGGAAATTCAATGTTACCGAGAGTGGTAAGATTGATGGAACTCACAGATTAAACACTTGCTCGAAGTCCTTCGACAGTTTCGAGTCCTCAAGTTGTTGTTGGAAAAGTTGAAAAATAAGTACTGGAGAATACAATAGGTGGTATTGATAAACTTCTTAAGCAATGAAATTAGTCATACTATGGGCGGAGTGCGGTGTTAGTTCTAAACGACTTCTCAATTCATCATTTGAATGCTAAGACGCTTGGCAGAGGCGTCTAGGTGCTTTGATATTTATTCGTTCGTAGTCGTAAACACATGGTATGTCTGAGGCTCCTTCGAAACTTGGGAATTCAGTTGCTGCATACTATTTAGTCTGGTGTGGAGGGAATGTATATGAACGTTTATGGCTGTCATTTTAACAATTGGGGTGATGCATGAGATGGTTATATTAAAATCATGAGATGTAAAACGAGTATTTTACCAGCAACATTATTATTAAATTGAAAGTTCATGGGAGGTGAGCAGAAAATTCATGACAACTCAGGTATCGGTGAAGATTTATCGAGATTGAAAAATATCACGCAAAAAAGACATTTTCATTTTATGTTCCAGCGCATATTAACCACGTCCGAAAAGTAGCGGGGACAGACCACGTGGGACTTGGTGCGGGGTATGATGGAATTAATTTGTAAGTATAGACGACAATCTTCCATAAGATCCCAGAAAAAAAGTTTCCAAAAAATATTGAAATCTGATATTATTACGCCATACCCCTTAGAATAAAGGAACACCACCTGAACCCTTTACTATCGGTGGTACTATGAGAAGGTGGGTAAATAATTGAATGAGGTTGGTCACGTGAAACCCATTTAATCCGAGATAGCAGCAAACGCGACGAAATGGTCGTAAACGACTCTGAAATTTCATACGAGATACATCATGTAATGAAACGTAATTGGCCGACGTGCCATTAGTAGTCCCCGCTTCTTTTGGGAAACAGTACATTTGCTATGTAAATTGAGTTTTCCATTCAAGAATTTAAACACCTTGAACACTCCAGCCAACGGAATGGGATTTTGACGTCGTGAGAGATTGCGGCTGAGGACATTTTATCACGTCCCAGCGATATTGATTTTTTCGTGGTTTTGAACCAGTGATTTCACAGGTAGTGGATTATAAGGGATCTCCAACCCACTAGGCTGATGCGGGAAAACCCGGAGGGTTCATAAATGTTGAATTTCCTCTCTCTCCTTCCACTTGAGAGGAAGAAAAAAAAATCATAATATGAAATTTTATGAATCCCTGTGAAGGGAAGAAAAAATTCCGGGCGAAAAGAGAAATAAATTTCACGTTTCACTTCAATCGCCAAATTTATTTCCCTATGATAAATTTATGAGTCACGTGACGCGATATTAATTGATAACTATTTTAATATCCCCTGAATTTCGAGTACATCCGCAGCTAGTCTAGTCTGCTACAAAATTATTCGACTTTCTGTTCCCACCTGAGTTGAAAAAATAATAATAAAAGATTTTATCAAGTCCTATAAGGTGCCGTAAGAATTGAACAACAGAAGAAATGAATTCCCCGTCTCGCTTTAATATACAATATTTCCCTGGATTCCCCGTCTGACGTAAAACTGTGGAAAGTTGCAATAAGTAAAGCACTCACTCCCTCTCAAATCAAAGAGAGAATTTCCTTGTCATCCTTACACTTTCTTCATCTTCCATTTTAGAACACCTGCAGGTCTTGAAGATGTAAGTAAATACCCAGAACTGTTTGCGGAACTCTTGGCACAGGGCTGGTCGGAGGAAGACATTCAGAAACTCGCTGGTCTTAATCTAATTAGAGTGTTCAAATCAGTTGAACAGGTCAGTCTCACTTTATATGATTTATATTAATGTATGTAGTTTTTCTCCACTAGCGGAAAGAACGATAACACGAATGATATTTACTACGCCCTTAATTCAACTTCACTACTTTGTCAAAGAGATTATTCATGATATTTCATTAAAAGCGTAATCGCATAGTGTCTATTGAATATATTACGAAATGACTCACCGGCGAAAAGTTTTCAATTTACGCTAGCGGAAGATGATGATTAATTCATTAGAATTCATGGAACAAACCGCAATTTGACCGAGTGTAATACGATACAGCGACACAAAGATGAACATATAAAATTACGAGGTGCTCATTATGGAGAGGCCACTGACGAGGGTTTTTACGCGCTATGTATATTCTCTTTTTACGTTGCAATTAGAATTGCGTTTTCATTTTTCAAGAAAATTCACGACCACCCGGTAATTTCAAAGGATTCATCATAATTGATGTTCTCTCTTCATGATAAATAAACTAAAATATTTACTACTAAACATCGTCGGGTGAAATTGCTTTTCGGAAAATTTCCATCGCGTTGTTGCATAACTGTAATCCACTGAGCTGCAAATAATTGATTAATTGAATTGACATTTCCCCTGATTAACGATTTCTTTGTCCTCATCAAATGGAGAATTAATGAGACAATGAATGTAACATCTTGCCAATTGATTGCAGATAAGAGATCGTATGGCAGCAGATGGCATGGAGCCATTGGAGGAAGACATCCCTAACGAGGACATTCTCGGAAGAGACTACTGCCGTTATAATCTTAAGCATCATCTCGCCATTACACCCTGAATGACACACCAATGTGGTGCATTATTGTGAACTCTTCATTCCAATATTTTTTATAAACGTCATTAGTAAATTTTCTCTATTAATTACGTTGTGAATGGTTATAATCGATCGAATAATAATTAAATAAACTCGAAAATGGTGCTGTGTGCAAGTGCCGATGTGAATTACATGTGAAATTGAAAGGACAAAGTGCATCGCAGTGATCGAAATTACGAATGAAATGGTAAAAAAGAGATTATCAATCTTTAAAGAAAACATATAAATATGGACCACTGTAATGTTCTATTATGACCAAAGAAATTTATATGAAATGTCGATCACATGTGAAATTTCATGATTTCCCATCCTTGATATTTTCTACGGATCGAAGAATATTGAGAGTTCTTCTCTAGGTGAAAATACGGGGGAGAAAACTAGACGAGAAACTTGCGAAGGGCCATAATCGGACCGAGTGCCGTCCGACGAGCCGTTATTACCCCCTCAATTAGCACTTCACATAAATATGCAAAAGCCGTACCAAACACTGGGTATAGTCGAAATGCCCGTATTGAATGGGCACATTCAGTGAGTCAAAACCAAATTGATAGTTTCATCAAATAACTCGACACGTTCATTATGCAAATAATTCAGCTCCTGACTGATATTGAATTTCCAACACTGAATATTTCATTTCTTGCGAGCGTCGATATAAGTTGTGATAATTATCCCAGGTAATTTATGGCATAATTCTGAATTTAGGATGAATTGAGTATTGGCTATTCCCAGTTGTTTCGAGAGAATTTATGGTGGAAATGCATTTGGGTACACTGAAATGGCTCATATCTTTCGTGGATGCGGTTCAGTACTTTTATAGCCGTTGAAGGGCGACGTTTTTTTCCCGCTGCGGATCATTTTCTACCCGCTCTAGTTCTACAGCTGTGCCAGTGATGTCATTACATTCCGAAATGCCCGAGAGAGAGAGAGGTGGGTTTGAATTTCATCAAGTGGAAATTTTCAATAATTTTCAATGACGCGGAAATTCGTTACTCTACCGAGGTATTTATCATTATTTCATTAACAAATCTATTCACCGATTGGGCTTTCGCAACGAGATTTCCTAAACTTGAAAGTTGACTGGAGGAATCCACTAGGAAAATCCAATCAACAATTAAATCACGATCCACCTATGCGAGGGTTTAGACCAAATCCGGAACCTGTTTGTAAACACGACTCTAGCTCACCTGAGCGAACGGCCCAATAACTGTTCTCCGAATACGGGAAATAAATAATGATAAATCCTCGAATCGTAACAACGAACGCTGAGGAAATCCGCGCACATGTTCATCTCGTAATGGCAATGCAAAAAATATCGGGGATCATAAAGAAAAATATGTTCGCCCCTTGCGTTCAAAAGTAAAGAAAGTCACTTCCATGTTTGTACAATTCATCAAAATGTCAAGTAACTTCTGTAAACCGACCCTCGTAAATTTTATTTCGCCCGTCTAAGAGTGACAGAGGGGGAGTTCACTCCAAACTCTATTTTTCGCTTCGATTATCACACAGAAGCGGATTACGAGGACTAAAAAATTTAAAATAACGTAACTGTGAAAATACACAGCAAAATCTAGTCGTGAGATTGCACAGCGAACGAGGTATTGTGACAAAAAAAAATTCCCTGAACCTGACGCGCTCTCCAATTTCGTGAATCGCAAATTGTAAACCTTTTCGTTAGATCAATATAACCGAGAAAACAGTGTGATAACAGCCGATAAAAGACGGGAAATGAGTGAAGTATAATGACCCCGCGAATGTGAGTAACAAGCGCGAATCATAAAGTCACGTTGATGTTTGATAAGTCATCAACATGTCAAACTACTGCTCTAAACCAACACTCGTAAATATCATTTTTCCAGTATAAGGGTGAGAGTAATACGGAATAAAAGGACACCATCTGAAATTTCCCTTTTCCATAAAATCTTATGCAGAGGTAAATTACAAGGGCGCAAAAATAATATGAAATAAGAGAAACAGTTTATTTCGTTCTCCTTGGATTTAAGTGAAAGGGAGAAAATTTCGTCATTTCCTCGCGTTGAGTAAACGATGCTGAGGAAGTCAACTCTCTACATCTAATCACTCTGGCAACTTCAAATACAGATCGCGAAGAGCTGTCTCCCGACTAAACTGAGAAAATTGCTAAAGTGCGAGTACCAACTGAATGCCCGACAACTGTAACTGTCTGAGCGAAACGATAAATTTTTGTTCGACGAAGGAAACTTAAAAATAATTGAATTTTCGCACCCCATGTACTTTACATACAAATCTAATTTCCTCCCTTCAATGTTAAATAAAAAAAAAAGGAAATGCAATCTGGGTGAATACTGTGTACGTGTTACGAAGTTGCGCTGGTACTTTCGACCTCTAATTAAACGAATGAAATGCGAATGTCGAGGGTAATCTCTGTATTCGTTCACGTATTGTATTTTTTTACTGCACGGATTACTTTGACGTTTCGTAAAAAGATACAAAACCCCCCGACTGGCTCGGGGAAAAAACTGTATGCGGGTAATTGGTGTCTCCAGTTTTATTTCATGCATTCGTGATAATTCAAATGGAGACAAGAACCAACCGATTTCCATCGAGAGAATGGAGAATTTTTATAGAATCCATATAAATAAAATATGTTCCTCTGATTAATTCCGAGTAAACAACATGAAAAATCTCCATCCTCTCTCTATCTTTACAACCACGACGTAATGTTTTTTCGATAATGCTAATGCAATTCCACCATGAAGCTGTAACGAAAGATATCAGTACGATAGCGACAGATAAATAATACAAGACATAAAAGAATTTGGAGAAAATGTTGTTCTGTTCAACTGAAAATTTCATACATAGAGACGCCAGAGTTTTATAAATTTAAATAATTGAGTTCAATTAATACCCAACGAAAAACGGTACGATAATTTAAAATGCTTATTTTACAGAGGTACTTTGTTGTATTAAAACTAATTATTATTCCTTTCCTTCTTGAGGGCTCCAAGTTCTTCGAGCATTGCCTGCAGGCCCTCGGGAACACGTCCAGCGTCGAGTTCTTGTCCCCACGATCGATACTGGAAAATTAATATTTCACAAAATTTACATAATTGATGGATCGTACCGTGAAACACGAGAATAGAATACCGGTTGTAATTAATATCATAAAACTTCCTGGGGTATTGAACCCACGATATTTGATCCTTGTAGGAGTAATTGTGAGGTAGGGGTTTATTTTCTCGAATCCCAGGAAGAAATAGAAGGGACTGGCTGGAAGCAAACATCAATATAGAAAGAACAAAGAGCTGTTGGGTGTGAGACACTTTTGTGGTGTGGACTCAGTAGATATGAGTAACAAAAAAAATTGTCCATCGCCCGTTCTACGAACACACTCAGTAGAAACAAAAAAAAAAACATTTCTGTTGACAGGGATTTTTTTTTTATTTACTCTTCACTGTCACCTAGTTCATCAAGAGAGGTAGAAAGTGAAGTGCAAATATGAATCAGTTTGATTAGGAATGAAACGTCACGCTAAGGTTTTGCCGTGAAATCAATAATTTGAAAGACAATTGTGTCCTAATGAATTATTGAATTCACGACAAACAATTTTTTTATCCAGGCAGAGTAGATAAGAAATTCTTGTACAATAAACTAAATTACCATATCGAGCTCTTTGCGGAGGGCGAGAACAGCTTTTTCCCTGTCGGCCACCAACTCCTCCAAGTACTGGTACCTCAGCTTCTTACGGGCACGACACTCCCTCGCACTCTGTCGACTACGCTCTGTTGGAAAATATTGACAAGCTATGTAGTTAACTCTCAATTTATAAAAATTGATTATACATCACAATGGGAGATAACATCAGGTGGAAGGAAAACTTACAGAGTAAAGTTTTTAGTTGGGAAAATGGAAGTTAATGATTTGTTAAAATTCAAAGTTCAATATGCCGTGAATGAATTAACATGGTGGTTAACATAGGGAACTGTTTGCCGAATTTCAACAAGAAAATTATAAAAAATCGTGTACCGAGAGGCTGAGTTTGCAGGAGAGAATGTGGTTGAACATAAAAATAATGAGTTTACATTTGAAAATTACGATCGAACAAGAGCTTGACTCGTCAGATTATTTCCACTGATTATTATCATTCTATTGATAAACATTAGATCTTACCATGTGCATCTTCTCTTCTTCAACATTTTCTCAGGACAGGAAGGATTATGTATTCAGGATCTTGTAGGATTTCTTTCATCAATGATTTGTGGATCTATAACTTTATCGTTGTGATCTGGGGGTAGTAACTGTTCGATCACCGTACTTCACTGGAATTACTCCAGATTAAGCTGCGTTAAGCATCATCGGTACTTCGATTGGGGAAACCGCTTGATACCGCCGATAGCTTTGTTTATATATCGTTACCCTCGTGCGGGATTGGCGCTTAAGCCACCAATAACATTCGGATAGTTTCGGAGATTAAAAGTGAAAAGGACTGACTGATTTCTGCTATTGGATATCACAGGATATCACAGGATATTACTGACATTACTTTAATAGCAAAAAAAAATAACAAGCTGTCTAGAAAAAATTCCAGGGCAGCTGATAGTTAACGAAGTAACGGTAATTAAATTGTTCCATCAACGGAGGGACAATAAGCGGGAGGAAACTGGGAAAACGTGGGTACGATTGATATCAATGACCCTCCGCCGTCTTTTAACTCAATTGTTAGTAACGATTGTTCATTGGACTCGTATGAAACTTGACAAGAAAATAATCACAAGTGTTTGGTCGGAGAAAAATCACCGTTGAAATGTGAGAAGGAAAGATCTTGTCAAAAGTTTTCCTAACTCAATGATAAGAACAAACAGGGAGAAGCATCCGTGAGGGGACTGGACAAATATTTCAGTGCGATTGAAATCAATAACACTGGGCAGTCCTCAAAATAATTATTAAAAATCCTCGTGCTGTCATTCTCAACAGAGTTCATGTGTAAATGTAAGTTGTCAAAGTTTTCAACATAAGCAGGACAATGTCCACGGTATTCATGAAATAATTAATTATACTTCCGGGTGGTTTCCACGTATTGGATGTCAAGTGACATAACTTGTAGGGTTTTTCAAGTGGAAACACCGTAGATGGTAAAGTTTGGATACTTTTTGAACACCCGTCGAGTTTTAACTACTCAAGAAAGATTTATCACCGTAGTGATTTGAACCATCACGACAAAATAATTCCAACTATTTGTCCTAAGAAAGTCTCGGTTTTATTTACAAATTTGAGAATAACGGTTCCGGGGAAGTTTCCGAAGTGAGGGAACTATGAGAAAAGATGAGAATACGCATCGTGATGGGACTGTGGAAACCAGTTAGTACTATTGAGATAAATAGGGGGATAATCAGGAAGATAAATGACACTAGGCCGTCTTCCAACAACATTGTTGTTAGGTATTCTCGTGGTGTCGCTTTCCACAAAGGAGTTTCTCCGAATGAAAGCTCTAAAACTTTCCAAGATTAGCAAGGAAACAAGCCCCAAGTAAATATCACTCTCCTGCACAATTTCTTCCCTTCTCTGACGAATTTTATTAAAAAAAGACTTCGGTGTCGATTGGGTTGAAGCATAAAGCAATATTATAGCATATTGGATTTTCGGGGAAGAAAATTAATTTTTCCAATGGAAAAAAATCTGATATTATACTTCACGAAGTCAGTATGTCTTCAATAAAATTTGTCTGATTAAAAAAAATTATTTGGGGATGAAGAGCCACCTGGGACCTCAAAGACCATACTTAAGGGTTATTGGTTAAATTCATCTTCAAAAAAGGAAGTTTATCTTCCAGGGCGGGAATAGGCATCCTATAGTACAAAGGAGAAAGGAAATGGAATATGGAAATATCTGGCAATCACGAATAAACGTAACATTGATCTGATAAATCTCAAAGAGAAGAGAATTCCGAGTTTTCTTGCCGAGAAAAGCTTATAGAAAAATCGCGGCTATTAAAGCTGGTATTTTTGAAAGTTCTATCAAGCTTGAACATCCCGCGAATATTCATCACTGTCCACATTACAAGATAATTATGCGTTTTTGCCTTGAAAACGTGTTGTGTAGTCAGAAATACAAGGGGAGAAGTCGTCGGGCAGTCCCCCTAACCCAGTGATAACAACTACTGGAAACTATCGTGATGATAGAACAAAGGAAACGCATGACTACAATGGAAATAAATAGTACTAAATTATCTTTAAAAAAATAGCTAATAATCTACCGTAAAATTCGCAATAATAAAAACTTTAGAGCTTCTGTCGCGAGAGTAAAAATACGGAAAAATATTATTTAAAAATAGAAAATGTGTATATTAATGATGGAAATTGTAGTGTCATTTCCACTGAATTACTTCTTCAACTTAAAACACTTGAATTTTTAAGTATTCGCGAAGGAATATCTCCTCGTAAATAATTCATTCTCGCCCTCGGTCGTTTTTTGGAAAGTATCCACTTTACTGCGTAGTGCACTTACCAAGCTTGGCTCTCATGTCCGCCTTGTCGGCCGCTTTCCTTCCGGGCTTGCGTCCTCGCTTGCCCCCCTCTTTCCGATCACCACGAGAACCCTCCTGAAACATGGAAAATGATAAATATTACACATGGATATAACAATTGAGATTACATTCGCTGACAAAATCGCGACAGAAGACGAATGATCGAGTCCCAGCTTACATTGAAGAGATTTTTTACAAGCTAGGGCTATCCATCTGGAGTAGTTTTCATGGTACATCGATCATTGGGGAGAAAAACCAACTGGCAGAGACAAAACGATCCCTTCAAAATATTTGGTACATTGCCATTGACTCACTGTTTCCCATCAGAAACGATTCTTCCGGTAAAACGATTTTTTTTAAGACAACAAACACTTGGTGATAGAAGATTGTCTCGTAACAATTCATCATCCATTTCATTTTTGACTATCAAATATAAATAAATAAAGACTCAGCCCTCAACAAGAATAATCATGGCTAAATGACGCAAACTAATTGAGCCATTTTTTCCGAAAGAATCTTCAAACTACTTATCACAGTCGATTGGTCGTTTTGCTACCACTCGGATATCTCCGATCAACGTTGCAATCCACGTCTATCTGTAAAGCTTTAGTTGCTGGGGCGGATTAAACTGTAATTATGGATTTCCTCTAGAATTTCTTTTTTCCATCGGCCTGTTGGTACTTTCCACTCATTTCATCTCTCCATTCGCTTCTTTTAATCTTGTTTCCCATCCCCTAATTCTACACCACCCACTTTTCCAAACTACCCTTCTCCCCCTCATCTCACTCCCTTCCATCGCTATCCTCAATTTCTTCGTCTCCCGAGTTTTGCCGATTTCCTTCTTGTCAAGCTGCCTTTTTTCTTCCTCGTTATTTTTTATTTCTTGTTACAAAACCGAGTTCCACCTTGGTTGTCCCGGGTTGTTATCGTACAAAGCTGCTTTTCACTGTGCATGCCTTTTTTGCCCCTTCAACTCGCTGGATTTTCCCTCACTATCTTGTCCCTCGTAAATATGCTTATAGAATGTTTGTTATTGTCAGTCAACACGACCCTATACTCCCAGAAAGATGTTAGCAACTGGCGCAGACAATTTACGAGAATTCTTTTTACCGAAAAAAAAACTTGACCATCAAATGCTCAAGCATTTTGGATAAAAAACATTATCAACGAGAAACTTTTCTGAATTCAACTCCAGAGTTTTCATCCAATTCCCATAGAAGGTTTAATCTCACCAATTAAGTCTGCGAAAGTACTATCGATAAAAGTGAGAAACACTTAACGCTTTATGCCAACTCTTAATCACGAAATATAGAGGCACTTAAGAATTGAATTAAATTCTAAATGTTTCTCCACGTTATGACAGCACCGTTAACTCAACCCGGTTATCTCACCTCACAGTTACACTTGCGGAAAGTTTACTAGTGAGAAGAATAATTAGCGAATGAACGTGGTAAATATGCAACGAAATTGTGGATAAAGCCATGCAAAAAGGGATTGAAAATGAATTTTAGTGGTTTCAGGATAATTGTCAGACCTCTGTGATCCAACATTCTTGATAAAGAACAGAAATTCTTCATGCAAATTAAGAAGACTTTCTGGGCATTTGGATGAACATTTGCAGATTCTCATTCTACAGTACCAACGTCAGAGACTACTCAGTTTACAACAGACCATTAATATTAAATTCATGAAATTTTCTCATTTCCCGGAATGTCTTAGCTGTTGGACGTCTAACTACACTTAATTGCTCATCTGAATGAAACAACCGGATACGCTTGAATTCAGAACTATTCCCTTCAGCGTTCATGAACAAATTTCTCCTGTTTTGTTCAGAATGTTCCCTTTCAAAACTTTGTAGACACTTGAGTAATCGATAATTTCATTTTTCAGGGGTGAAGAAATTTTCCAACTTCGAATATTGTACGGATGCTGACTTTACTGTAATTTTCCCTTAACCTTCTCCCAACTAACCGTAGTTTCAAGGGTCCCTGCAACATATGTCTTGAGTTGAATGTACATTGTGTAAAATTTATTCCATCTAAGCAACAAAATTCAATCAGAATTCTATCCAAATGGACGACAGTTTCCCCCATCGCGTCGGAAGTAACAAGGGAATGCGCCACATAATATACAGCCCTTCCTGCAATAAACCCATTTGTCACCCGGTCACCAATGTTCGCCGGAAGTCGCTTGCCTGAATACATAATCGAACGGATATTTGAGCCGCGGAATGTCTTGTTGCATTTAACGCCCGTTTTTTTTTTTCATTTTTCTGATGAAGTGACTTCTTCATGTGATAATCCATATTCTCGACGATCAATTCAACATTAATTATCAATTAATGCAACTTTTGATGTTCAAGTTTAATTATTCGAGGAATATTTTCCTCAGCTCACCAGAACTGTGATGAAGATACTTCAGGCCCTATATCCTCGAAAAAGGGATAATTATTGTGCAAATTCTTCCCCACATTTGCACGAGGGGCGACAAACTTCAAAGGACCTTGAACCCCCAAAAAAATCGGCTAAAAACGGGTCTAGGCTACTCGACAAAGTTACAGAAGCTTCCATATTCATGAAATTATAACAAAATTCAGTCAAGAAATTCAAAGTTTACGCTGATAAAGACAAATTAATGATGCACTAATAGAAAAAAAAATATTGAACCGATTTCAAGTGAATAAAAACATACGCCATTTAGAAACTATTTTTTTTCTTGTGGGGAATCGATAAAAAATGATAAATTTAATAATTTATTATTGAAACTGAAAAATTATGTTTCAAATTTTTTTTTTCAACTCAAAAAATCAAAGTCTCATTAAAACGATAAATGGAAGGACCAAAAATTCACGCGAAGTTTAATGTCTCCCAATTAGATGTACCTCATTCATGGCTAATTCACCAAAGATAAATGATTTTAAAGTGAAATGAGCATTACATGTCAAGGTCATAATTGCGCAGTACCTTCGACTACACCTATGTACCACTGGTAAACCACGACACGATCTATAATCGACCCGGCACACGTCTATAGCTGTCAATTCTCCCTCTCTGTCCATTCAGAAATCGCTAAAACCTCCCTTGGCAAAAAATCAACCCCCTCTTACCTCTCATTATCCCCAAAACCAAAGGCCCACCACGAGTCATTCAAAGTAAAGTTGAAGGCAAACCCTTGAGCGTTGCCGAAGGGTTAGAACGCATAATAAAAAAAATGTCAATGAATATCTCCCATAAATAACATGAAAAAAGTGATAACATATCGATAACCGATGCATCGAATCCCCCAAAGGACCAAATCAATTTTTTCCACGTGTCTCTATGGAGTAAAAAATAAAAATACCGTGAATTGAAAAAGACTTACCGGTGCAACGCGTCGTACCAACGGCTTCAACTGCGCAGTTCACGAGCTAAAGGCCTGGTCCAGGGACGGCTTGTTGCAAATGGGTGCCCCCTCCCCCTCACATACAATCCCCAACGATATCCCCAAGATACACAATTATTTGCCATATTTTCCGTCACACGACCAGCGCCTCATTGCGGTGACACAATACATATCACCTTGATTATCACGACAAGAAAATTGAAAATTACCGATAATTATTTACAAAATCGCTTTTTCACCGCTGAAAACCGTTGGCGTTCGGCGTTTTGCAACGGCCAAATCCCAATTATCTTTAATGACGCACAAAACCCCAATCACTTGTCGTTCTACACTACGGAGAAGTCCACCGGATGTCGTCTAGGACATTAACCCGCGATAATACACTTAGTTTCGGTGAATGTCCTCCCATTATCGCGATCACTCGTCTCCTTTTGACTCTGTTATTGCTGACTCAGTAGCAATGGAGGACACCTCCCCCCGCGCTGGCAAAATCCCGCCAAAATGCCGCGAGTGCAGCGCCACGGTGTAGCCGTATGACGAACCTGACCCCCCTCCCTCACCCGCCCACCCGGACAATCAACAACGATATCCTCAGGATACATAATTATTTGCCCTATTTTTCGATGAAACAATGATACCCATCACCTTCATTATCACGTCAAAAAACTGATAATTACGAATAAATATTTACAAAATTGTTGTTCATCTCTGGATACCGTTGTCGTTTGTCGCTGGGCCACAGCCGAATCCCAATTATCATCAGGAACACACAAAACCCCACTCACTCGTTGGTCTACACTACGGAGAAGTCCATCGGACATCTTCTGAGACATTAACCCGCGATAATACACTTATTTTCGGTAAAATCCCTGCCATTATCGCGATCACGCGTCTGTTTTGGACTCTGTGTTACTGCTGACTCAGCAATGGAGGGCAGATCCCCCCCGCGCTAGCAAAAACCCGCCAAAATGCCGCGAGGGTGGCGCCGCGGTGTAGTGCTCTTGGGAAGCTGACTTGTTTGTACAAAGCCCCCGCCCCCCCCCTCGGGCTTGCCCACACCATTTCCCCCTCTTTCTCTTCACCCTCGAACGCCCAACGACTGTCGTATTTATGACCCATGAACCCGTGTTTTCACAAAGAAATTGACGCCCCTATCGCGAGATTTCACGATTTCAGGGGATTTGGAGAAAATCAATATCACATTTCACATGAAGAAACGCTCGACAATATGAGGAATGGGATCGATTATGATACTTATGCTTTTCCCTCCCATTTTGCATCACACAATGTAACACTTGGGTATTAATCATTTTTTAAGACTCACCATTTCATTGTCCACGATACACGTCTGCTCCATGTCCATGGATTTTCGTCACAATGGCTACCGGATAATTATGAGAATCGGGAGAGAAATACTTTGTTGGTATCGAGACAATCAAACACTTGATACAATTAACTTAGCACTTGGTACGGCAACGTGTGTCTGTTTACAAACACTGCAAGGTCACTCAGCTGGCAGAGGGCTTCAACGATTAGTGGCACAAGCGCATGCGCATTACGTCATGGGGGGGAGGGAAGCGGGTGGCGCTAGTGGTGGTGCGGTGAGGTGCAGAAACAACTCAAAATTATTGCGGACATTTTCTTTGTTAAATTTTTTGGGACTAAGGGAGTTGCACAAATGCAGGAGATTATCAGGGACTCGGAACACAATTGGCTTGTGCGAATGTGCATGAATGCCTTCAATGTCTATCTGACTATGATCCATTTGATCATTCACGACAGCATCACCCAGTTGCAAATGGACGCTGATCCTCGTAAGTTTTTCGGTTGGAGGGATATCTTATCATGATTGGGGATTCACGAATTGTTATTTCAGAACTGATGGATGTCCTGTGTTATCCCCTGCTCTTAGCGGGGATGGATATCCTCGTGTTCCTGAACTGTAGTCATGATGGACGAGGGTAGAAGACCTCCCAAGAAAATTATCAAAATTATGGGGATCTGAACATTTATGAGGATGTTCCTCTCTCCCTTTTGGCGCCATATCCAAGTCACCATGTCGGTTGAAGAGGAGAATAAAAATTCGCAAGGTTTGTGCTGAAAAAACTTATTATTTTTGTATGAAAAATATTTCTGAATGTCAATCAATGAGGGGAAGTGCGTGAGCTGCATGACAACCAGGAACAAAGATTTATGAAAAAGGGAAAACCGAACTTTGAAATTTTATTCGAAGCTCAAGGGGGATATCGTCAATAGTGAAAATTCTCATTCGGTTAAGTGCATGCAATTGTAAATGGAAAACGAACCTGTAAATCTCACCGATCGTTAACCAAATCATGAATTATTGATTACTGGCGATCGATGTCCTACACTATTGTTAGGGGTGAGAACAAAGGGTCCATTTGGCTGTCGTTATTTCGGGTAGGGTTACGCGATAAAAAATTGAGGAAAGTTTTAAAAAATATTCAAAACTTATATTTTAAATCCTCAATGGAATATCATTGACGTTGAAAATTTACATTAAGTTTACCATCCAATTCTGTAATTACAATTTTCTGTTCTTCCTCTATTATCAAACGCAACGTGAAAAAAAGGCTCAGAAGAATTGTTATTTATATAAATTGTACAATTAATGGTTTTCAACTTCTAAACTTCATTCGGAAAGACAAATTTCCGAGGGACTTATCACTTTACATACATGTAAAAATTAAAATTCTCTTCATCAAATATTAATACGAAAATTATATCTATTCAGTAATAATTTACTCTAAAGACACGTAATGCTGCCTACAAAAACAAGTAGCTACCTTCAATCTTTCCTAAAACTAGGAGAAGAAGAGAAATCGTTAACATGGATAAAAATCATTAATATGGACAATTCGTGATGCAGAGCTATTAAAAAAATGATTTTTGTTCGCTTGACTAAAGAAAAATCAAATTGAAATTTCTACGAGCACTTGTCACTGCGTTATACACAAACATATCGTACAGAAATGTCGATTTTCACCTGTATAATATATAAATTCATCATTTATAAGTACTGTACATGAAATATGGGATACGCATTACACATTCGTCAATGCACTTATGTACACTCTCTTCAATTTGATTGAGAAAATACGCGACAATTTCTCTATAACTTAAATTGGAAAGTATCTGATCGCTATAAATTTTATATAATCAGTCACGGTCACATCAACAAGAGGTGTCCATCAAGCATGTGAACGTCCAGGAGAGAGGCAATATCCCATGTATTTATTTTCACTTACGCTGTCGTAATATGGAAAATTTCACTTCTAGTTTTATTTCCAAAATTCAAAGGCAGTTTATTTTTTCTAGAGGTTTTTTAGATAAATAATCAGCCTTAGACATCCCTAAGGCCATCTCTATGACTCTTTGCCCCTTCCCGTGATCACTCTTCGTCAATTTATTCTCATAAACAAACTCATGTGACAACATTCCTCGGGAGATTGCGTAAAATCGCATCGTCACATGATTAATGGACACCCCGGACAAACTGAAACAAGGCTTCTCTTTCACCCAATGAACGACTCGTTTCTATTAAAATAAATGGAAGCATCTCTTGCACTTTATTGTAACTACCATTGATCCTCCTTGGAAAGTCTAAGTTTTTCATCTTTCTTTGGATAGATTCGATGATAATCATCAGTATAACCATACTGACTGCTCGTTTTAGGCAATTGCAATTCCTGGAGCTCCTTCAGTGATCGCATTACCATTTGAACGTCTTTTTCCTGTTCATCGCTCGATTGAACAATACCAATGATAGCATCCTCACCCATAACCCCCGTTTCTTTTCGTTTATCGTTGGTCGAACGAGCTGAATCGTCGTTGATGATCTGACTGAGATAATGAGTGGCAGCCATCGTCTCCTCGATCTGTCTCTGTTCCTGTTCCTCTTTCGAGAGCATTGGCGATTGTATAACACTCGATATATCGGCCTTCGGATGCATTAACGATTGATTCTGCTCCATAGACTTGTGCTCTTTACGGCGTTTCTTGGAATCGTGAGACTTGTGCTTCTCCTCCGACCATCTGTCTCGTTTCTTCTCTTTGTGTTCGATTTTGTAAGGATCAGAATCACGCTCGTCAAAGCGCTTCTCTATCTTCGTATCTGGATTGTCCTGCAATATCCTTTGTTTCAGGGACACCGGTTTCGAGCTAGAATTTTGATTTGACATTGAGTAAGACATTGAATCTGATTTCACTGAATGAGATGGCTCGGTGATCACACTGATTGCTGTTGGAGACTCGGAATACGGTGTTATCGATACAACATCTTTCTTCATTTCTGTGTGGGATTTACCGGACTTTAGGTAGTCGTTTACGGGAGTTATTGACAGTGAGCTACTTGTTAGATCAAGGGGATTGAATTTGTCTGGATGATTTTTCGGCTTTTGTGCCATCAATTGCGAGGTCGGGACAACTGATATCTTCGCCAGGGGCTGGAGGGCGCTTGGATTATCCAATTGACTAGATTTTGACGTTTCTTTGTGCTTTTCCTTGTACTTTGTCGCCGGTTTCTTCTCAATTATGAGCTCTGAGGGCTTTGAGGAATGCGTTGGCAGACCAAATGTATTATTAGTTGCTGAAAAAGTATCGGTAAAAGACGGTGGAGTCTTGGCTCGCTCTTGGATTGTGGGTGTCACGGTTGTATTTGCATTTGTCATTTCCGATGATACAGGGCAGTTTGATATTGCTGGGGATGACTGATTATTTGGGACGGTTGAGTCCCGTTGTTTTTTCGGTTTTCTCTTGGCGCTGTAACAAATTCAAGCGGTTTTGGTTTCTTTTCTGTTGTTTTTTATTTGTAAAACTGGCCAGATTTTTAGGAGTCAGTGGATTTTTTTAAACAATCAAGCAACCTTGGGCATAATGAAATTTGAAGTAATAGTGTCAATTCCATGAAATCCCAATGGTTTGAGCGACAGAAAGTGTAGGGCTCTTCTGTTTAGCTGGATTTTCAAATTCCTTGAAATTTCAGTACAATTCAGGCATAAAAATTCGGATATGCCGGAAATTATTATAGCCAATTAAATTACGAGTAACCTAGTGACTAGTGAAGTATGAGTGGAAAAAAGTGCAGCGCTACGGTTTCTTCTACTAATGAGAATAAAGAAAATTTATTGTGCCAAAATTAGATAACAAATGTGTACAAAAAACGGATCTATCAGTCGTGGAATGAAAGCGAAAATTGAATTATTTAACATTTCGTAACAAATAATGAAAAATAAAAATGAAAAAGTTTTTTACAATTCAACTGATGGATATGGAAATTTACATGGGCAAGGTACCAGCGCTTGCTCTCCGTTGAACACAAAAGAAGACAATGCAATAAAATAAATAGCGAACAAATAGACGCAATGAAATTGTGAACTACTAACACATGAATGATCATTATTTATCGCTTGTCCGTTAAAAAAAATACGAGAAACTTAAAGAATTGAGCATTAGTGGTCCGCAAAGGAAATAACATAGCGATCCAAGTGTCGAGAGCATTATTTTACAGTTTCATCCAATATAACCACCTCCCTAGAACATACAACCACCAGAAAATAAAAAAAAAACCGCATGCAAAAGAGGCTGTGAGCGTTGAGCAATTAAAAGCAGGTGTCATTAATTTGAGGGTTGGATTTGGAGATATACAAGTGGCAATGAAAGATCGAATAATGTTTGTAATTTCTTATTGCGGTTACTGAGAAATCCACTCACCAGTTTTTCAATTAATTACCAGTATTTTAGTTGCCACTTCTCGTTATAGAAATTGTATACCTCCAACCATGCATTAATACGTGAAAAAATAAAAAAAATACAACAGGAATTGTGATGGTACTCACGATGCCTCAGGCTTTGAATATTTCAATAAAATATTCAATCTCATCCACCCAGCTGGCCACAGAGGCAAGACCTTGGTCTCCAGGAAAGAGGATACAAATGTCTCTACACTCTCTTTCCTCGGTTTTCGAATAGCATAATAGTGTCGCCATATAGTCGCAATTTCATACACCAATTTTCTATAAAAATATGACAACTATGAGAGCAAAGTTTCATGTCAATAATAAAATTCATGGGAATTTTATTGTTCATAATTTGGAATTCGCACATACCTCGCTTCTGAAGACCAAGGGTATCGTTTAGTCGGACATTTTGATTTGTCCAAGGATTTCTCATCTCCGTCGCTACTGTCAGCATCTGATACCGAAGCTGGAAACCTTCTACATTATGACAAAGAAAAAAAAAGACTTAGTATCGATGTAATGACGAGACTTCACTCTCATAGTGATGATTGAGGAAAAGGGATGATGATACTGATGATAAAAAGCCCCGGGCACCTCTTTCTACATTTCAATGAAATCATTTCATGACGATGATGAAAAATCGTTACCCATGAATCCCATAAGAAACGTAAAATTTATTTATAAAAATTCATGGAACTTCTGAGGGAGATAAAATGAATTCGAAAGAGGTCTGGGTGGGGGGGCAGCTTACCCACAGTACCGATAAATATTCCAGAATATATGAGGGCTAGGGAAACAGAATATAACAATGAGTATCATAAAATCCAATTACTTCAAACCTACACGTTATCAATTTTATCTACCGAAATGAGGAAATACGCGGAATGCACAAAATCACTTACTTCTCCTCGGCCATCCTCTGGGATTCCATATTATACTTTTCCTCAACCATCGGTATGGTCTCCTTGATTATCTCTTTTAACCTGGAAGAAGTCAGAACTATTTTAGGGTGGGTAATTACGATTCCATTCCTCAATAATACGCTGACGTATTCATTGGAGCTAATTAAAAGAATGACAAAGCAGGAGATTTACCTCTCAATGGGTCCATTAACACGATTTTCAGCATCCTGAACGCACAGTTTCTTGGCACGATTGATTATCGTCACTTTACCCACTCCCATAAAATCTGATATATGACTGTAGACCTGGGATCGAGCTGACGAAGAATCCAACCCCTTCAATTTCTTTTCAAGTCGAAGTAAGATGGAATTGACATTGGTATCAAAGATCTTCGTTTTACCCTCTTTGTTGCTGAGCACATGCTTCTTCAATTTACTAATAATCTCCTTGACCTCCTCTGGTAGTTGATCCAGAAGAGGCAGCTCAGTTTTATCGTTGTCCTCGCCATCCGAAGATGTACCAGCTGCTCCACAACGTGACTTGTTAGAATCCAATGTGTCACGACTTGATTCGTCATCAATTTTTCCATCATTAACGACACTCTCAATGGCGTCATCGATGTTCGCTGCTTTTCCATCGGGTTTCTTCACGTCCAGGGGTTTCTTCTCGTCAAGACCATTGGTCGTTGATTTTTTTTCGAATTTTTTCAGATCGAATTTCTTGTCCTTTTTCGATACATCACCCTTTGATTTTTTTCGGTCTTCTTGATTATCGTTTGGCACTCGATCGATCTCCATCATCTCACGTTTATCCTCGACTGGATTTTTTAATCTATTGTACTCTCCTTCTTGATCTGAAATGAGCTTTTTTCTCTTCTTGGGAACACCCTCGTGGTTGGACTTCTTTTCGCCGTTCTCGTCCATTTTAGATTTCTGAAATTAATTATTTCAACGTGAATCATATGTTTAAAAAATTTATTTTTCGTGTGGATACCTTCGAGGGAGGTTCGCTGGCATTCTCCTCTGTATCATCCTCATCCGATGAACTGAGACTACGGGTGCCCCTTCTTTTCGACACTGAACTATTACTGTTTTCAACCTCGTCCTCACTACTTTCACTAGTATCATTCTCGTTGTTGTTATTATTGTTGCGATGCATGAGGGAATCACGTTCGGCTGCTTTAACACTGAATTCGAGGGGTCCGCTGTTGATGTAGAATCCTCCATAGGCTGTGGTGACGTCCGCTGGAACGACCTCATCGTACTGAAAATATTGGTGAAATATTTTTCGTAATTTCTATATGAATGAAAGATCTGATGAGGACTTACCGCGTCAGTATTATCGATAAATGAGTCATTTTCGTCGTATCCTGCTCCTAGGTCTACATCATCGTCGTACTTCTTGCGATTTTTCCCAACTGTATTGCCTCCCTAGAAAATTCCAATATTGGGGTAATTAAATTCAAAGGCATGACAAGTCTGCCAGTAAACTCATGATTTGTAAATTTGTCTTCATTCACTTATAATGAACTCACGTATTTAGTTTCAAATCGTCTGGCAATTTCTCGTAGTTTCTCATCATCATCATCTTCGTCGAACGGTGCTAGCCCATTTGCAGGGTTCTCCTCCGCACTTTTGGCCTCTTTATTCCTCTTCTTCTGCAGAGTATAAGCAAATACAGTGACTCAATAGTTCAAGTTAACGTGGGCATCTAATGGTAAGAGCATTTCGTGTTGTACCGCGATATTTCACGCTGTCATTCCTGGTCTACAAGGAAAGAGAGACAGGGGGAGGGCTCGCGGTGAAAATGAGTGGGTGCTAATAAATCTTCTTAGGTGTATTTCTGGGGTGTCTAAAGGTTTGTTCGAAAATTAAAATCTTGCGCAAATACTCGTTGGTAACAACACTGCCATTAAAGTCTCGAATAATGGTTATTGTCGTTAAAATGGTATCTTTTAATATTTTTAAGCTCTGAATTAATTTTCCAAGTAAATTACATGAGAAAAATTATGAAAAAACATTTCATTGAGGGCTCAAGATTGCCAAAAAATTTCAAAGCATCTGGATATGTTTAATTCATCTGATGTGCATTATTTTTCCAAGAGATACCGATTTCAATGACATTCCATCACTGAATAAATGTCCGGGTGAATTCTCCCCACACACGCACGCACCATAAACTCCAGGACAGTTTATCCCTCTCCCGGTAAAAATCACCACCCTCTCCCTGACCGATCCCGCGTTCTCTTGCCCCATTGCATTATCCTTACGGATCCTGACACAGCCTCTCCCCCCCATGTCCACTTCGCGATACAATTCTCGTCCGTGTCATGCATGAGAGGGTTAATATCCTTTGGAGACTGTTTCTCATCCAATGAAACGCACTGGGAGACAGAAAAGTCGAGGAAGAAGGGGAGAGCGATTATGATTCGACAGTGCGCGCTACACGTACGAAACACAAACAAGAGGTGTAGACCTATGATAAAAATTCTCTTTATTGTCCCTGGATGGATGAAACAGATGCTCGAATGCCTGAGAATGTCTACTAGACGATTAATAATGTCACATCTACGCAGGGGACTTTATTGTTATGCTAATGAGTAATTTCCTCTCGATTATGAAATTGTTATTTTTTGAAAAATACTCAATAATTTATGAAAAATGTCCACAGATCGATGACTGTCTTCTACCATGCATGACCTTCCACTTCACGTCAATTGTAAAGCGGTCAAAACATCAGCCATACGGTTTGGAATGGAAAAAATCTGGGACCCAATCGGTGAGAATGAAAAATAGTAACCTAACCATAAAAGCAGTAATTATCTGGAGCAAAGGGGCTAATTGAATAATTGAGTTCCATACGATGTGGAATAAAACAAGCCACTTGCTCAACTATTTTTCCTTTAACCGTTAAAATGGACGTGATTGTCATGAATATGACGTCTGCCTTTCTACACTCAATATTAAACATTATCAATGGGGAAGAAAATATAATAATAATTGGGTGTACGTGATGGTGTAGTTGAGCATGACGCGAGAACGACGCGGGCTACCGGCTGTGGAGATATAACCCAAATTAATATGAGAATATAACCCATTGTCATACTGACCTCAGCAGCCTTAAGTAAATGTGCATAAGTGAATTCCGAATATCCACCTTCATTTTTATCATCGAGTAACAGCTCAAAACGAAATGAGGGCGCGAGACGTTTGCCCTTCTCACCCTTCTCCTTTTTAGTTGCATTGCTCAGGGTACTAGATAACTCGAGGGTCTGTGGTGCGACACGTTTTAATTCCGACATTATACATAAGCACAATCACTGATAAAACTTTTATTGTTCACATTAAAAATATTCGTACAACTTGATCATTAAATGTCCGGAAATTTATGACCAAATGATACAATTACACTGGGACAACGTGGTCCTTTTTGAACACGACACCGACATGGACACCATTGGGATATTAAACTTCTTACCCACTGTTTCCTCGGCACCTCGTTTCACTATCTTTTTCGTACCTTCTCAGCTTCACTGTTTTTAGAGTGCGCTACTGCTCCCCCTGAGTTATTCTCTACAAATTTCTCAGGGGAGGGGGTACGTGGTGTATTCGTCGTGCCGCTGGTAATTGTCAATACCCTGAAGTTGCTGATTCAGGATGAGAAACACTTGAATACTCGGTAGAGCTAGATTTACGAGTGAGAGACTCCAAATTCTTGATATAAACCCTTATTTTTTAATGAAACCAGAGATTATCGGGGTCTCTGATGAAAGAGTCGAATAATTCGTGCTTTGCTCAGTAACTCTTGGCAACAATGAGGTCAGGTCAGCAGAAATAATTATTTGGATGGAATTCGATTTGATTGGCCTAGGGATTTATCGCCATTCGAGGCAGTTCTGCTCCCCTAGAGATTCGGTGTTTTGAATTGAAAAAATTGGAACTCGCGAAGGGGTGCCAGGTGGGGGTGGCTATTAAATTAATAAATTCGTATTCATGTTCAACATATTCATATGAAATTTAATAAAGCTCCAGTCTTTTACAGGTTTAAATATAATGACAGCTCTGTATTTTTAATTAATTACACGTCTGTTTATTAATATTTACACCATCTCCAGTGTGTCATCTTGTGGGGGTGGGAGACGGTAAAATTGGCGGCTGTTCAAAATAGAAAAATAATTAAAAAATTGTTCAATAATCTTCAATAAATTCATATGAAATTCAATCGAGCCCCAGTTTTCCCTCCGAACTCCTTCAGCCTTCAGATATCACTGTCAATAGAAGTTTATCTTTGTGATATCTCCCCTAGATGATCAAAACGTTGTCGTTCGTCAAGATCTTCATATTTCTGATTAAATACACGTCTTTGTTTATAAAAATACCGATGTGCCTCTCGCAAGCCTAGAATACGGAGGAATTTTCAAGCGATAATTATTTACAATTAAAAAAACAGGATTGCTCAACAGGGATACTAAAACACTTATCAAATGTCCATTTTTTTCTATATACAAAAAAAATTATCATGTGCCAATTATCATCTGAGTACGATGATCATGGAGACTCTTCGGGACTTTTACGATCATTATTGTTTTGCTTGGATAATTTAATAGCTGAAAACTGCTGACCTAGAAATTGCATGATCTCTTTGTGAGGAACACCGTGACGATTTTTCTTCACCGATGAATAATTCTCCTTTACGAATAATGCAAAGCCCGAGGGTTCTTTCGAACTAGGGGTCTTTGGGATCTGCTGCATTGTTCCTGACTTTGTCACTCGATTCAATAGCAACTCAAAACGACCGAAACAGTAGCCACAACGCTTCTTCTGCACGTCCAGTGACTTGGAGTGACGTCCAATACTAGAGAAAAAAATCAAGGATTTTTTATTTATAAAAATTGAATGAAAAATCCCAAGCGAAGACAAACGTCATAGATACCTGTAACCACACTGCGTACAACGATACGTAAATTTGGTAGAGATTTCGTAATCATGACATCGTTTGATTGGGGGTAATTCAGGAAAAGTATTCATGGCCTTCATAGCCCAGGCCTTCCAGAAGGGCCCATGCCCATCGGAAATCTCATTGGTGAGCCAAGTGGCTGCATGACACAGTTCGTGAACCAACGTATCCCTCAGCCGGTCGGGTTTATCCACGATTTTCGTGGCCAGAGCAATTCTAGACGACCTTACAAACCCGGTCAACGTCTTGACCTTCTTGTTGTAGCAAAATCCAGCCGTTCCTCGCATACGAACATTCCACTCGATCAGCATATCAGGGGGCAATTTATTTTCAAATATTTTCTCGTTGTACATCTTGTACAGTACCTTGACAAGGTCCTCCTTGGTGTTCTTGAAATTCAGACGATACCTTTTAGCATCCACATGACAATCCTCTAGAGGAACTGATGCTGACAATGAAGCTAGGAAACTCTTGGGCTTCTGACGTCGAACATCAGATTTCGAAGAAGCTACAGTTCTCGTTGGAATTTTTGATTTATGCAGAGGTCGAATAGTTCTTGGTAACTCCGATTTCGGTAGGACAATGTCATCAGGATCGTACTCACTGGTCTCTGAGTCATGGTCATCGTCATCATCGCTGAATACAAGTTTTTTTTTATTGTCCACCGGCCTCTTGCCAGGAGTATCCTCCTCGGTATCAGAATCACAAATCTCAATAGCTTTAATTGTGTTTAAACTCCTTGGAGTCTCCCTCCTCTCCAAATTCTTCAGTCGGGAGAGGTTTGGATTTGTCAGGGCTGTCATGTAAGTTGTGTCTCCAGTGCTCTCCTCAGAGTCTGACGAGTGTACGATAAAACTGTCCCTATACCTGGACTTCTTGTCTTTTGAGTTGTGCTCAAATTGCGTCAAAGGTTTCTTTGGTTTTTTAATGCACTCGGTCTGGACTCCTCTGTCCTTCAACACAACTTTCTTTCTGGGCTCTGTCACTGGAAAGAGATTTGCCGCCCTCCATTCTGTCCCATACAATTTGTCCAGGATGTCGGCACAGTCATCGATTTTAGATTTGGGGGTATCGATAATCGGAGACACTGCGACAGTCTTTGATTTAATAACTGGGGGGTATTTCTTGGATGTAAGTTTGCTACTGCTCTTGGTTTTCTTTAAGTAATCATCCATGAGGGATTGACGAGGTGTCCCTCGAGACGAGTCGATCAGAGGTTTCTGTACCTTTGGAGTGTTTGATTTGTCTCGAAACTTCTGTCGATTATTTGGAGTCTCGTAGTTCAGCTCCAGTCGTTCGAGGCTCCTGTGTCCTGAGCTAGAACTACTGTTTCTATTGTTACCTGAAATGTTGCTGATGGAATCGTCACTCCTCTCACTGGAACAATTGTTCAGCAGCCATCGTGAGATGTCTTTTTTTTTCTCGTCTGACAGGCAGTCAGCGTGGTCTGGTGGATTTAGAAATCTAGTCACGTGAGTTATGGAGGGTTTTGGAACAGGAGAAGCTTCTACATCACTGTCGTCTATCCAGGCTGGGTGGGACACCTTGCCATCTGGCTCCTCGTCAGTCACGACGGAGTCAGAATCTGTCTCTGCGATTATATGATTCTTGTCAGAGACCAGTGGAGATTCTATTTTCTTGGATCTGATGATCTTCATCAGGTTTTTAGCTTCTTTCTTCGATAATGGAGTTGTGCACTGACTCAATTTCGTAGATCCTGGGGTTCCAAATTTCTTGGTACTGCTCGTTGATGGCTGATTTAGCCTTGCAGATGTTTCAGAAGTCATTGTGGAAACCCCAGTAGTCAATCCTCCGGTGATCAAGGGGACTTTCTTGGCTGGTGTTGTGTAGGAAGTGTCAACCACGCTCTCTTTATCATTCTCCTCGAATTTTAATTCAAAGTTTGTAGAGTCTGAGGAGTCCTGGGCACGGCTGTGGCTCCTTGACCCATTCCTTGATCCTGTGGATTGCCCATTAGTCAAAGAGCCTGTGAAAACCTCGTCATCCTGATCAGACACCTCAACGCTCACCATTTCCCTTGAGGAATTTCGTTTATTGTTGTCCTCTGTTGAGGATCTATACGTTTGACCTTCTGGCTCTCGATCGTCATCACTAGAGTCGCTGATAACAATAACTTCATTGTTATTTTTCACAGATCTTGCTTTATTGTTAACGTCGATTTTGGTGGACTTTTCCTCGTCAGAATCTTCAACGTAATAACTATCAGAAATTCTCAATTTAAAATTCTGGGAATCACTTGGATCTGATGTGTCACTTATTCTGTCGAGTTTTGGGTTCACTGTCTGTGGGAGCTTATTTTGAAGACGATTCTTCAATGATAAAGTATATTCTGCAATTTAATGAATAGAAGTGTTATCGAAACAGATAACCATGGCAGAAGGACAATAAAGAAATTGATAATGAGGGATCACTTACTTCTCATTTCTGCATTTTGTCTGTTTCTGAAATTATCCATAGTTAATTTCGTTGATATTTGTCTTCAACTCGTCAATTATTTACAATGAACACCTGGGATAGTGAGCTCAAATCTTTCCTGGAGATAGAACATATTTTTTGGAGATCAATTGGTGAGCAGAGAAGAGGGTCTCCACATAAGCACAAGTTCTTGACTCAAAACATGAGAGAATTTTAACGAAATTCTTTCTATTTACCTTCATAGTATCTTATTGTGACTGTCAGGATTACGGAGTATCCAATAATATTAATTTTTGCACTGTAATCGGCCGTTATTTACACAATTAATAGGAGAAAGCGTGGAATACAAGATTTTCTCTTCGTGTTCAAACACAAAAGCTGTCTTGACCGTTGAGTTTTGTTGGAGTAGTGGGGGAAATAGGAGTGGGGGTAAATTATCAATGGCTTCCCCCATTCGATTGTTTTGTCAATATCGCAAAAACGTGTCTCCATACAACCCAGTGGTGATATCTACTCAAATAACGCAAAAATGAAGATCGAAGAAGTGAAGAGCTCTGCTAAGACGCAGAGAATATCAGCCCATACCCATATAAAAGGTTTAGGACTGGACGAGAATGGAGAAGCAATACAATCAGCAGCCGGCCTCGTGGGTCAGGCACAGGCACGAGAGGTTAGGAAATCTCAGTTATCAATAATTTTCAAAATGATATTTTTAAAGAATAATTAATGACGTGAGAGGTTGCTTTTAGGCTGCGGGGATTATTGTCGATCTGATAAGGTCTAAGAAAATGGCAGGTCGTGCTGTTCTCCTGGCAGGCCCCCCAGGTACTGGTAAAACTGCTATTGCCCTAGCCATTGCCCAGGAACTAGGCAACAAAGTGCCCTTCTGTCCAATGGTAGGATCAGAAGTCTACAGTTCAGAGATAAAAAAGACTGAAGTTCTCATGGAGAACTTCAGACGAGCCATTGGTCTCAGAATAAAAGAGACGAAAGAGGTTTATGAGGGTGAAGTGACAGAATTAACTCCTGTTGAAACAGAGAATCCCATGGGAGGGTACGGTAAGACTGTTTCCCACGTTATAATTGGACTGAAGACAGCTAAGGGAACGAAACAGTTGAAATTGGATCCCTCGATTTACCAATCACTGCAGAAAGAAAAAGTTGAAACTGGAGATGTGATCTATATTGAGGCTAATAGTGGAGCTGTCAAGAGACAGGGACGAAGTGATAATTATGCCACAGAATTCGATCTAGAGGCTGAGGAGTATGTACCACTACCTAAGGGGGATGTTCATAAGAAAAAGGAGGTTATTCAGGACGTGACACTTCATGATCTGGATGTGGCCAATGCCAAGCCACAGGGGGGTCAGGATATAATGTCGATGATGGGGCAATTGATGAAGCCAAAGAAGACAGAAATTACTGGTAAGTTATTTTATTTCATTTTCACATAAAAAAATGTTCAAGTATTATGTATTGTACGTCATAAAAATAATTCCAGACAAACTGAGAAAGGAGATAAACAAAGTAGTCAATCAGTACATCGATCAGGGAATAGCAGAGCTAGTTCCAGGAGTCCTCTTCGTCGATGAGGTCCACATGTTGGATATTGAAACATTTACCTATCTTCATCGTTCCCTCGAGAGTGCTATTGCTCCTATTGTCATATTCGCCACAAACAGAGGACATTGTGTGATTAGGGGGACGGAAGATATCGTAGCGCCTCATGGCATTCCTCTTGACCTTCTCGATCGTCTTCTCATCATCAAAACACTTCCATACTCCAAAGCGGAAATTGAACAGATTGTGAAGCTCAGGGCTGTCACCGAAGGACTTCAACTGGAGGATGACGCGTTCACTGCACTTGGGGATCTTGGAACCACCACTACTTTGCGTTATGTCGTTCAGCTATTGACACCGGCTGCTCTCACAGCCAAAGTCAATGGCAGGACGACCATTAAGAAAGAAGATATTGAGGAAGTGGGGGGACTTTTCCTTGATGCTAAGTCTTCTGCTAAAATATTAACGCAGCAGAAGGATAAGTTTATGATGTAATTTAAGGTATTTTGTTTTCTCTCATGAATAAATAATTTTTCTAACTAAACCTGAATTCGTTTTTTACCTGTTCGATGGGAATTGATTTACTATCAATATTTGTTTGTGTGCAAAACGTACGTTTTATAATTAAGTTTAAATTTATTTTCAAACGATTTTTGAGCCACTCAGCATCACATGCACGTGAGCTATTTCTTGTTGTCTCAAGAGCAACAATTTTTTCAATTCAATTCGAAAATTATCAACATGAAAATAGTGTTGTGTTCAACGTCCTGGATCTCGTGTGTAAGGGTCAACATAGTTCAGGCCGTAATCTTTAAAATGTTGTGACATCGTGTTGAGATATTACCGCACGTGAATATAAGTTCTCTTTGTGGGTTCCTCCCATTCAGTGTTAAATTTTCGCTGGCAGTTTATTGTGGTTTTTGGTGAAACCAATAACGCTATGCAGTCCACGTTGAAATTGTCTCGATGTACGAGACTTGTGTCGAAGAAGTTCTCAAGAAGTTTGATGGTGGGTCATCCCACGTGTATGAAGTATGAAGAGTTATCCCCAGGAAGAGAAGAGTTTCAATCCAGGCACATTGGCCCTAGGGATTGTGATCAGAAGGAAATGTTGAAGACTATTGGATTTGAAGTAAGTATCCTTGTTTTTCGGAATTGGGAAATTATTATTTTTTACTATGTCGTGACATCTGCAGTCACTCGAGGATCTGACGAGAACTGCCGTTCCTGCTCGGATCAGGCGAGACAAGGACTTGGATATTGAAAACTCCATGAGTGAGTACTATTATAAATTGCAAAATGTCTTACTTATTACCATTACAAAATAACGAGCCTTTTACTATTTATCTCTGGGAAATTCGTAATCAATGATTGATTTTACTTCCCTCACCGCGAAACAATAGTCAATAATTGTGAAACAGAGGGAAGATTATATGAGACGTACGATGTCTCAATTTTCCGTCATTTTTCGATATCTCTAAGGTTTATTTCACACGTCGCGTGACAAACAAATGGTCTACAAACTGATAACAATATATCTTGGGTCACAAGTCATGCTCGTGTTTCTCAAATCTTAATTCACGTGATACTCAGTGGAGCGAAGCGCTCCAGCCTCTTCCCATTCTCATCGTTATCATAATTCTGATAGATTCAATAGCTATGAATTTCACTCACGTGACGTATATATTTTTCACCAGCTGAGTACGCTTTGATGAAGAAAATTACTCAGATGTCACAGAAAAATGATGTGTGGAGAACATACATTGGTATGGGATACTACAACTGCTGTGTTCCACACACAATAATGAGGAATATTTTCGAAAATCCTGGATGGTAAATTTTATTTTCATTTTCAATTCAAGGGGCTTTTCAGAAATAATATTTCCCCATTATACCTCACAATAAATTTATATTGTATATTTCACCGAGTTATCAAAGTCAATCATTAAATTCATAGTAATTAAGTCATTTTTTGCGATCGACTATCTTCCTTCGTCCATAAAAATCCCCAGGACAACCCAGTACACCCCATACCAGCCGGAAATAGCTCAGGGTCGCCTTGAGAGTCTCCTGAATTATCAGACAATGATCTGTGACATGACTGGAATGGAAGTTGCGAATGCCTCGCTGTTGGACGAGGGTACGGCTGCAGCTGAGGCTCTAGCCCTGGCCCATCGTCACAACAAGCGCAAGAGGCTTTTCGTGTCTGACAAAGTGCATCCCCAAACGATAAGCGTAATTGCAACGAGGATTGGCTCGTTGGGATTGAGCCTCGAAGTTGGGGATGTTTTTAACGTCGATACGACCTCCAAAGAAGTGGCTGGAATATTGCTGCAGTATCCGGACACCACTGGTGCCATTTATAATTATGAGGAGGTCGTGAAGAAGGCACATGCAGATGGGGTAATTTCATAGAAAAAAAATTCTCCATTATTTTGCAATCATTTCAGTTTCAGCAGTTTAAAAAATAATAATTTCAGACGTTAGTATGTGCGGCAGCGGATCTGCTCTCTCTGGCAATACTCCAGCCCCCGGGTGAATTCGGGGTTGATATTTGTATTGGAACGAGCCAGAGGTTTGGGGTGCCCCTCGGTTATGGTGGACCTCACGCAGGTTTTTTCGCGTGTCGCAAGAAGTTCGTTAGGCTGATGCCGGGCAGAATGATCGGTGTCACCAGAGACGCAGACGGAAAAGAAGCGTACAGACTGGCTCTTCAGACACGAGAGCAGCACATCAGAAGGGACAAGGCCACCAGCAACATCTGCACAGCCCAAGCATTGCTGGCAAACATGTCAGCAATGTACGCTGTGTACCACGGCCCTCAGGGGATCAGAAACATTTCGACGAGAGTTCATCACCTGACGGCAGTTCTAGCCAAGGGTCTTGAGCTCGGGGGAAATAAAGTAAGTAACGAGTACTTCTTCGACACGATCACAGTGGCTCCTAAAGAGCCCCTCGAGGTGATTAAAAAAAATTGCCAAGACATGAAGATAAATCTGAGATACAATGATGATGGCACCGTGGGCATTTCTCTGGATGAAACTAGCTTACCGGAGGATATAAATGATCTCTTCAGAGTATTCAATAGCAATCAGACAGTTTCGAACATTATCGATACCCAGACACTAGATAAAGACCTATTGAACTCGTCATTTCATCGTAAGACTGCATATCTAGAACATCCAGTATTTAATTTACATCATTCAGAGACTAGAATTGTACGGTATATGAAAGCTCTGGAGAACAAGGACGTGTCCTTGGTGCACAGTATGATACCATTGGTGAGATATTTATTTCAAGTTTAAACAAATAAAAGCGATGGAAAAAATTATTGCAATATCTAATTAATTCCCAGGGTTCTTGCACAATGAAACTGAACTCAACCACCGAGATGATGCCCTGCAGTCTCCCCGGGTTCACAGACATGCATCCCTTCGCCCCAGTAGATCAAGCACTAGGCTACAACGACCTGTTCACCCAACTTGAGAGGGATCTCTGTGCAATAACCGGTTACGACGGCATAAGCTTTCAACCGAACAGTGGAGCCCAAGGAGAATACGCAGGACTCCGTGCAATTCAGTGTTACCACGAGTCACGCAATGACAGCAATAGAAAAGTCTGCCTGATTCCCATATCAGCCCATGGAACGAATCCCGCATCAGCCCAAATGGCGGGTATGCAGGTGGAGCCAATATTCGTCAGGAAAGACGGCTCCGTAGATACTGTCCATCTCAAGGAGATGATTGACAGATATCGAAAGGACCTGTCGTGCCTCATGATCACATATCCATCGACCAATGGTGTCTTTGAGGAGACAATAGGCGATGTATGTGACATGGTGCACGATGCTGGGGGCCAGGTTTATCTGGACGGAGCCAATATGAATGCTCAAGTGGGCCTTTGTAGGCCCGGGGACTATGGCAGCGACGTTTCTCATCTCAATCTCCACAAGACCTTCTGTATTCCACACGGAGGAGGGGGTCCTGGGATGGGACCAATCGGAGTGAAACGACATCTCATGCCCTTCCTCCCTGGACATCCTGTCATTGATTCCAACAAAGGGGGACACCTTTCTGCTGGGCTTGGGACAGTGTCAGCAGCGCCTTTCGGCTCGTCGGCGATCCTGCCGATCTCTTGGGCCTACATCAAGATGATGGGACCCAAGGGACTTCGAAAAGCCACGCAAGTGGCTATTCTCAATGCCAATTACATGAGCAAACGACTGGAGAACCACTACAAGACGCTTTATAAGGGAGAGACTGGGCTGGTGGCTCATGAATTTATTCTTGATATCAGGGATTTTAAGAAGACAGCAAATATTGAGGCAGTTGATGTGGCAAAACGTCTGATGGATTACGGGTTCCACGCGCCTACTATGAGCTGGCCAGTGGCTGGGACACTCATGGTAGAGCCCACTGAGTCGGAGGATAAAATGGAATTGGACAGATTTTGCGACGCGCTGATATGTACGATTAATTAGTTTTTATGACACGGTTGGTATCAATAATGAGATGATTTTTTTATCCGGCAGCTATCAGGGGAGAGATCCAAGATATAGAGAGTGGAAAGATGGATGTGAATGTGAATCCATTGAAAATGGCACCACACACTCAAGAACAAGTGATATGTTCTAATTGGAATAGACCTTATTCTCGAGAAGTAGCTGCATTCCCTCAGGTAAGTATTATTAAATCTCTCATTCATTCCTCATTACTAAATTGTTTATGACAGAGTGAACTTAATTGTTGACATATTCTGGTTAAACTGTTGATCATTTCCAGGCGTGCACGAAGGTACCAAAAATCTGGCCTAGTGTCGGTAGAATTGACGATATTTATGGCGACAAAAACCTGTTTTGTACTTGTCCACCGATTCTTCCACAGCAGCAATGAGACATTTCGATTCATCATAAATGTATTTTATATTTATTTTTATAAATCATCATATGTATCATTAAATATATAATTTACCATTTACTATTTGCTTGAATTATCGTATTTTTTAACAACATGGTCAAATGCTCTTATATACTCTTTGCGTCTCGAAAACATTTTTTTCTTTTTAAAAATACAATAAAACATTAAACGAAAGGGAAGGGGTTGATGGATCCTAAATTAATTAGAGACCGGGCATTATGTATGCAATGTTATCTAGAACTTCGGATAACGTGTCAGCCTCGGCTCCATTAGCTTCTGGGATTTGTTGGGTAAGGCACATAAGGGGACCCAGGGCACAGAGGAAGGAGTCTAGGAGTACCGATAAGCTGCCAGACACAGCAATTTGACCGTCGTGTTCCTTTAGTCGTTCTCCAATTATGGTTAGGCTTTCGCCCAGCAGTTTCAGATGAGCAGCAACATCAAGGGGTTGAGTACCAGCTACTTTGAATGCTCCTGGACCGACGGATAGATCGTGAGGGTCTTTGCCGTGTCGAGGGGAGGGTGAGAAGTCAGGAGTCTTGATCACCCGGGTGGTTGGCAAAAGTTGAAGATTTTTTTTAGGACTTGGAGATTTTTGCAGCTTTCCGTTAACTAGAGTATACGAAATAGTTGCGTTAATATCAGGGTTAATTCGTGGGAATGGAGATATACTAGAATAAAATTATTCACCAGCTCTGTTGATGAATTTCTTACGAGTATTACTCGGGGGTGAGAGTTTCCAGGCAGAGAGCTCTTTGATAGTTGCTTGGGCGTTTGGTTTTGATGCCAAACGTTTTGCTCTCCTTCGCCAATTGTATTTCTCGAGGTTGGGAACTGTTGCCCATAATTCACCGAGGCGTTTTGAGATTGTTGCAAAATCCATCGATGAATTTTGCTCGAGTAATTCCTGTCTTACCTCTTTAGCCCACAGCATGTACGCGGTGAATCTTGTTTTCTGTCGTGGAAATTTTATTTATGTGATTGTTTGAATATTTCGTTGAATTATTGGGAACAGGTAATTACATAATTATTTCAACTCACCCCTTTATCTTTCCTCTGAGCCTTCATCCGTCCTATGATCTTCCCATTCTTGATGATCAATTTTTTCTTGCTCTTCTCCAACATGTAGAGACTGTTGGCCTGTGATGATGCCTCCTGCTCAGGTGGCTCCAGCCTTTTAAACCCGCCAGTATCCTTCTCATCAATCATTAGAGGATCCACCTCCTCTTCGCTCCCAGACTCCATCGAAAACTTGTCGTCTTCATTCAGATCGTCAGCATCCTCTGAATCTGAGGAAGGCTCCTCAGCTGGAGGATCGAATGGCATCTCTTGCTTGATAGGGTGTTGAGGTGACATGTGTGTTCCAGAATTTTTCCTTGGACGATTGATAGTTGGACTGGTTGTCTGCCCTGGTGAGGGTTGACGTTGACTCTGCTGCGCCTCGAATCGTTCCAACATCTGTTGGGCGTGAAGTTGCTGCTGTGCTTTTTGCTGTCGTTTTAATTTACTATCGGCCAGGTCGTCCGGGGATTCGAAATCCGTGAGTTTTGAGGATTTTTTTCGAACTCTGCCACTTCGCGATACCCCAGTGACCTCCAATTCTGGAAAGAGAAGGGGTAGACAGGGGAGGATTTTCCCAATTTGATTTCCAGCTTCAAGATTTTTTTGGTACACATAAAATAAAATATCAGCAATCCAATAATTCCTATTTTTAAAGCCCTGGCTGTTCCTGGGTTACGTATCGACTATGAAAGTATTCAAATTAACAAGAAGCTAACCTCAAAAAAAATCTCAAAAGAATCCCTTAAAATGAAAAAAAATATTACGCTAACCCCTCTGATCATTTAATTTCCTCGAAGGAAATGGTGGTTTCCGTCACATAAATGAACAAAAATACTGAGTCCATGTATTTCTTTCCTCAGCAAATATATTGCAAGCACTTCACTCTAATTAACAACCCCCCAATCTCGTGCAAAAGGTAAAACATTGTTATGTTTGGCGCGGGTTTTCAGAGGGAGATAGAAAATTTGATTTATCTCATCTTAGATATGTTTATAGGTGGTGCTTGTACTATTCATAACACTGTGCACATAACCTACAAATAACTTCACAACAATGCCCTACAAAACCCTTGTCCTTCCAAAATCCACTGGAACTACTGTTCCAACGACTACAAACGAATAATTACTAACTCTTTCCGAACAAATAATAATGTTTTGTTGCTCATACCGTCCTGTTTCGGACGCTTTGGCGATGCAAACATCTCCATCCCGTGGTTCACCTGACTTCCTGGCTTTTTTCGTTGAGGTGTCTTCTCCGTTTTCAATTTAGAAACGTCACTGTGTAACATGTTGAATTTTAGGATATGAAATCGATCTTCAGGGTGGAATTGATAGCACAAAACTTGATTGAAATTATTGTGATTATTGAACCAACAATACCTTGACGTAATTATTGTTGAAACTTTTTTTTTTAGCCTTTGAAAAAAATGTGCATGTATCTGAGTGTTGATAGCCTCCTATTGGTTGATCGAAGGGGGTCATGTATTATCCCCACACAGAACTGAATTTGCAATAGACACGAGAGAGAAACATTCCCGCGTTGTTGCATTTGGCGGGAGGGGGGACACTCGGACAACATATATATAGATGGTACAGTGGGTGTGTGCTTCTTTGCAGGACCGCAAGATGGCGCTGGCGGACAGTGTCGGTAATGGCCGCCATGAGTCGACCGCCTGGCAACACGCAGTTACCGAGCGCCTCGCGCAGTGTGCGCAGTACAAGGCAGCGCTAGTGGACAATGTCGATAATGGCCGCCGTGAGTTGTTCGTATGGTAATGCGCAGTTACCGAGTGCCTTGGACGGAGACCATTCTCGGGGGACCCTGGACTCTGGTGTTATGTGTGGAAGGTAAAAAAGTAACCTAGTGCCGTTGGTAATGAGTGAAACAGTGCAAACAAAGTGGGATGTGAAGGTTCCGTGTAAATTGTGGAAGATGAGGCGCCATGACGGAATTTCGGATTAGCAGAGAACGTCCATGCTGATTCAGGTTCTAATATTTTAATAATAATGTTTGGTAGTTGCATGATATCATTCCGATAACCGTCTTCGATAATATTGCGAGGATCAATCAGTGCGTCAGGGTGTTTATGACGAGTTTTCTAGAGAGGTAAGCCCCGGGAGGTTGAACTCGCAGTTTGTTTTGACTCATGACAATAACAATGATGATCGAGCGTCATTCAGCCCTGCGTTTCATCAATGTTTTTCATGATCAACATGGGCCATAACTGCTTAGTAAAGAGAGGTTAGAGTCGTTGATTATTGGGGGTTATCACGAAAATTTTATTCGCTGGGAGTCCAAACATTTTATAAACATTTACATGCGATTTACTGGCTTAAGGGCCTCGGGCATTGGCCAGTAGCAAGGCATCTTGTTATGAATCGCGTTAAAAATATGTAAAATAAGCAAAAAAAATTTAGCAGCAGGGCTGATGATTAGTGATGGCGCTGATGATAATTAGGAATTGCAACAGTCTTTGATACATTGTCGATTAAATTTTTACACTGGTCCATTGTGTAGTCGAAAAGAACTCCCCTATTTGCGTCTAAAAAGTTGAACAGCATGGACCATATACTCTCTGACAGCAAGCCTCGTTATTCATTTTGCCTGTCGACTGGTAGACTGTGTGCGGGATAAGCTCAATTAGACACGACGACAAAAAATAAATACTATTTGGAAAAATACATTCGAGTTAACTGCGATAGCTTCCTCGTACGACGTGCGTGGTCCCACCACTGTCTTGAATTATGCTGATGGAATAAAATAGAAATTTCAGGGACAATTTAGTGGTAATTTTTAAAAGAGCAACTGAAATTGTTTTGAAATTTTTAATTTTACTAGGAGACGATCGTTGTAATTTTATAGCAATGAACAATTAATTTTTTGGCACTTATTATTTATCATATAGATGGAAATTCCAGTTCTTGAACTTTCACGACGCAGAAGACATTACCCAACTTCTCGGGTTTATTCAACTCTTCGTACTCTATCTCTCAAACTCTCACCAAAAGATATAAAAATTTAATTCCTCACGGAATAGAATGACGTGACGGTACAATCCCGCAGGCGTTTCTAACTGCTTTTTTTAAAGTCACCCCTCCAGAATAATTTTTTTTCATGCCCCTCAGTACCATCCTCCATCAACTCTCATCCTCTTATTCATGAATTTTCTCATGCAACAAATGTTCCAATTACTTTTCAACATTGAAACAGACATTCCACGGGGGAATAAATCTTCGTAAAACATTGATTTTCTTTTTTAAATAGACAAGCTGTATGAGAGTCACTGATAGATGGATTTAGTTGGTCTTAACGAACGTTTCTTAATCATTGATAGTTAACGAATCGTGATAGAAGCTTCGTTA
This sequence comes from Diachasmimorpha longicaudata, assembly GCF_034640455.1. Lineage (NCBI taxonomy): Eukaryota > Metazoa > Arthropoda > Insecta > Hymenoptera > Braconidae > Diachasmimorpha > Diachasmimorpha longicaudata. The sequence continues at coordinate 5,386,967 of NC_087240.1, forward strand.
ACAGCAATTACACCATTCTACCTTTTTCATCAGCGTCCATAAAAGCAAATGAATAAATACTTCGCTAGGAAGACACCATGTCGTTCCTGGAAATCGAATAATCAACTAGGGAATTTTTTCGTTCAGATAATTACGCGACTTTTCTGGGAATCTTGGACTTCGTCAAATGAAATTTACCCCATTATCATGATTTTTTTCAATCTCTGGGATTTCTGCGGTTCATTACAATTATTCTTTCTGATATTAATTCCTCATTCGGCTCAATGGAAAAGTGTCATCACTCTGATTGGTACCATCTCCTTAGCAATATCGCTGTTCCAATACAATGGTGACTTTAGGGGGTGGATGGATCCTCTCCCAAGGAAAAACTCGAAGGGGAATGGAGAAACTGGCAGGTCATAGAAGTGGAGCACAACTGATGATATAAAAGGAGAAGAAAAAACCAACTAAAATCTCCTGGAACTGTCTTGTCGCAAGATGGAGGCTCGTGAAACTCCGGGGGTGCAGAAGGAAGTCAGGGTAGATGTGGGTGTGGAGGTGGAGTATAAAGAGGATGATGAAGAAAAAAAAAAAGAGAGAGGCAAGAAAATCGGTGGAAGAAGGGGGAGGGAAGGTGGATGGCAGCTGGTGCGAGAAGGAGAACCAAGACCAGATTAGGGGGAGAAGCCAACGAGATAAGGGCGCAATCTCTGGGCTTGGGAGACGCGCGGAAGGGGTTGAATGCGTTGCCCTGGCAACTCCAGAGGGGATGCTGCAGCCGAGAGCAGTATAGATCGCTATCCTACCACCGCCTCCATCTTTACATTGTCCCCCTGCCCCGCGGCCTTCTCACTCTACCTCCCTCTCTCCACCCACTGGTGTCGTTGCCGAGGTCTGCTTCCAGGAGGAGAGTAATACGACGATGGTAGTTTGGTAGTTGTAGAGAAGAGGGAGGAGAAAAGCACAAGATGGCTTTATTACTCCCTTAGAGAGAGAATCCAGTCTCTGGATTCTACTCCAATGTTAATTCTCAATTTCAGGGTGGTATTCTAAAATCCGAATGTTTAGTTCAGTTTATCTGGTCGTATTATATCTTACGTTAATGCAGGATGAATATGTAGGGGTTGAACTCATAGGGAAATGAATGGGGATAAGCTGTTGGGAATATTTATCAAGTGACGTCTTCTAGAAAACAAAAATTTATTGAAAATTCATAGTTTGATATAAGAATTCGTGGTCATTTCAAATTCCAGTTGAAGTAGGATATTTTGGAAGATCGTTGACATTAGGGAGTTAGATGATGACCTTCGTAAGTTGAAATAATAATTCTTGGTGTGGTAAATATACTTCGGGGATTTTTATTTTATTTTTTTTTACTGCTAACTGGGTAATTTCTGGCTCGTTGTAGCTAGTGAATGGGATTTTCTTCATCAGAATCTCTCGGCATCCCTCTCCGAGGCACTCGGCTGTGGTAAATGTCCTCGCGATCGAGCTCTCGCAAATTTCTCCGCCAAGGCACAACTTGGCGCAACACCGGAGATGGAGACCCAGACGTAATTTCCGGTTTCGGGAGGCACACCCGCTGTACTCGAGCCTCTGATCCTGTTCTATGGGCTCTGCCTCCAGGTTGTTATATGTACAACGAGTGTTACTCATTCCGATGGTAGGGTATATGGGAAAATGATGATCATTCAGTCAAAGACTTGGAGATAACTCAGATTTCGCTTGGGAGTTGTAATGAAGGAATCAGAGGAGACGCTTCCATACATTTCAGGAATTAGGGGATGGGATGATGGGGGTTTCTCGATTTCTCGATTGTTTAGAGGTAAAATTACCTCTCGTCTTTGCTCAGATTTTATTTTTCTTCTTTTTCAACTTTGAAAATCATTTTTGAAATGCGAATTCGTAGGGAAGTCGTTCCCTGGTGATGACAGTTCTTCATGTTAATTTTGTCAAGCGTTTCTCAGCAATTTTTTAAATAATTTGGATAATGAGAGGGTATTTGAATTTTGACAGCTCTCATCTCTTGAAAAAAATAATCTCAAGCTACTTGGATATCAACTGAGACGATAAAATTAAGGTTCTATAGACTGCACACGAGTGTATGAATTGAAAACAAATTGTTGAATTTAAAGCGTGTGCTATGTGCAGTCATAAGCATTAGACTGGCGCGTGCCGTTGCAACAGCTATTGATATCCGAAGGTGCGATGGCACACAGCTCGTTTGGGGGGAAACATGATGGATGTGTATAAGTTTCAAACGAACCCCTTTGAGCCCCAGTCATCGAGGGGTAACTGTAAAGTGTCCACAGGACTTAAAACGCGTCATTCTGAGTAGGCGGAGTGGGAAACCAAGTTTAATAGGTATTTTTTTCGATTTAAACTCTGAATTTCATAATCGTGGGGCTTTCCCTCGTGTGAAAAAACATTTTATCGCATTATATAAAGTGGAATTTGTCAGTGGATTGGCTGAGAGAAGTGGAGGGAATGATTTGTATGGGACTTGGAGGGTATTTTTTTCAAAAATAATTAACTGAATAGTTTCTTTCGTACACTAATGACATTATATTTAACATATTCATTAATATAAAAAATACCACTGAAGTACACAATCTGATTATCTGCTTAATGGAGCGAGAATCATGTTGTAAACGATATGATGCTCGCTTCCCATGTCCAATCGAGACAATAAGAAGCATCTCTTGTCATCAGTGGGTAACCGCGTCAATCCATTTATCCCATACGTATGTTATTCACACCCCGCCTCTGACACTACCATGCACACCCCTCGACAAACCATTTGCAGTTTGAGTTACAGGAGTATCAGTTACAAATACAATTGTCATTCAGAGTCCATTAAAAGCTTTTCGTGTCGATTCGAGTGTGATTTGTAATGAACAAAAATTTTATTTCTTTTTTATTATGTACAAATACCAACTCCTTCATTGGTTGGATACAATTGTAAGTACATATGCGAATAATTGAGCAGTCGATAATTGATACTTGAAGAAACTGAAAATTACGGAGCTCGTGTACGTGCCAGGACGAATGGTTGAAAGGAGTCTATTATAATTATTAATGTATTCGTAGGGCCCTTTGACGAGTGCTTGAATAAACTCGACGTGTGCACACGCATTTAATAACCTTCACCGCCTACTTTTCAATTCCGATTCAAGTGCATTACGACTGGTTGGGGTGAAATTTCAAGGGAAAGTAACTATTGCATTGTCAAATGAGAAATCTAAGGAGTGTTCACTAAAGGGCCATCATCCAACATTATTTTTTGGGACATAAATACAGATTTATCATTTTCGTTAGAGTGAAAATTCATTTAAAAAATTAGTAGTCATTAAAATTAATTTTTGGAGGTTGAGAATGAATTTTTTTACTGATATTCTGCTTCACGTGTCAATCTATCGATAGCTGTATAATTTTTACAACTCATCTCCTCTATAAATGTTCACACAATCCATGAAAATCACTGGTATGAACAATGGGTTTTATCGGTAAATTATAGTCACATAAATGACCGTATGAAAATGAATATTAACAAATCTACAGTTACAATGGCCTAGGATGAAATAGATAGCAGTGGCAAAAGTACGATAGGATTTATATATTTTGTATGGTGGGACGAACGTCACTGTGCGAGATAATCCGTTTTTCGGCTGTATAGAGGTAGAGGGAGAATTCCATAGTAAATCGTACACCCGTATGGTGGGGAGTGTTTGTTTTATGTCACCGGATCAAACAGGATTTTCGGAATTTGCCGAATTGATCCCCCTTCCCTCCTCCCACTCACATTATTAACGGCTGAATCGTGAACGAAGTGCGTTCTCATGATGATTACTGAGTGGGTGTTGTAGAATTGTTCCTACCCTTCTTGGGGTATTAGGGAGGATTAGGGGTTTGACTTTGTCACTGTGATTTTTTTTTTGACTTTTGATTTATTAATTTGCGTGGGATAAAGTAGTACATTGTTTGTATCTTGATGAAAGTTGAGGTGTAATTATAATGAGAATTTTGGCAGTTGATGACATTTAATTTTATTATTTTTTTAGCAGACACTGGGACAATTCTTTGAGTATATCATAAACATTTTTATCGATATTATTGGTAAATAACAAATTCACTATTATTTAGGTAATAAACTCTTGAGATTTGAATCTTGTAAGACATTGATAAACTCAAAAAAATCCTACATTTATTCAAAACAGCGATATGTGGTTATATATGGTTAAAGTAATGTGATAAATCAACGGGTAAACCATCCCTAACTAAATCGACTTTATACGAGTATAAGAGGGGTAGTACCAAGGGGTGAAACGTTGATGTGGTTACCGGTGTGAAATGTTCCCATGGGGGGTCCGTAGAGACACACGATCAAAGGGAGTATCTACAGATGAAGGGGGTTGCGGGGGGGGGGGAGGGGAGGAGATCATGTAGGGATCGAAGGGCCTTTATTCAGAGCGGGACAATATGTTGGACGTCTTCCGGTCATACGAGATGAACGAAACAAGCTGTTATTGTCTCATTACGATATCGATTACACAATTGAGCATTATTTTATTTATTTACTTTAATAAAAAAAATTGTTAAGAAATTATTTATCAAGACTAGTCTCAGTGGATCTATTTTAACGTATAAAAAAAATTTGATTTATTGTGAGGTCTTTGGTCGGAGGGAATTTTTATTGAACGTTTATTTTCCATTGGAGTCGATAAGACGAAAAAAAATATTTTGTGATAAAGTTTAGCAATAGATCAATGACGTCGTTGATTGTCACTGTGATAGGACAGGAGGGGGGGGGGGGGGGGAAACTATGAGTATGTATCGTTGACGGAGTCACCCTCGAGTAGCAGGATTAGAGATTAAATAACCAGTATTCCAGGGTTAAACGTCCCTTGCGGCTCAATGAGCCGCATTCCCATTGCTCAATCAATGCGCGTTTGGGGTATACAAGTGGGTGCTGAGGCCCCAGGGGTGGAGGGGGTGAGGGATAGGTTACGGTATGAATTAAAATACAATCTTGTCAATTATGAATTTGATTTTTCTTACGGTGTTGAAATGATATCAAGAGGAATTTGCGAGAAATTACATTATTAGAAATCGAACAAGGGTGGTGAGGTCTTTGGCTTCAGAGGGCGAAACCTTTTCCCTTAAATATTTTTAATTCGAGCTGGATCTGATTATGATAATATTTTTATTGTGTCATAAATCTGTCATAAGTTTGAGGATAGAAGTCAAGTCTTAATTCTCAAAAAAAAATTTCTCACTGTAATTTTAGTTTTGTGCGCACTGAATGCGGCTTATTTTTTCCAAATTTGCTATATCCAGAATGTCCTTCAGAATAATCCCACATAAGCTTGACGTGAATTGCCCTTAAGACCAAAAAACTGTAACACGTGTCAGTTGAATCCCCCTCCCTGCCCCAAGAAGGGAGGAATGCTAGGTCAAGCGTCAATGTCCAACCAGTGAACACCATACACTTCAACTAGATTCAACAATCTCCCATTTATTAACATATTTTTGTTGATTCTGTGATTATAAAATTAAATTTTTGAGAATTTCTCCATCAGGACTTGTGACAAAGGAGAAAAAAAATCAAAAAAAAATTCTTGCTTCGAGAAAATCGAGACCATTCGCCTTTCCTCCCCCGTTAAATTCATTTATTTCATTTTAGTACGACTTTTCGAATTAAGCTTCGACCATGCAATTTTTTTTTTAACCATAAAATTAGGCTTTTCCCAGCTTCTCTTTCCCACAGCCCTCGTAGGATCCTGACTCTGTTGGAACATCACCTTTTTGTAATTCTCATACTTAAGAGCTCAGAAATATTATCGCAGGAGGTGTGGGGTGGAAAGAAGGGGGTGGGTGAGGAGAGAGGGAGGATTATATATACATAGGTTCCCATATCAAGCATGCAAAGCTTGATGTATCGATGCTTTATGGCACGTACGAGAGTTCCCGTGAATGCATACAGACCGCCCACCATACACTGTAGACGTAAATTGTCATGTACCCCTGATGGGGGTGCAGCAAAGTCACCCCTAATGGCAGGATTATGTAAGTGTATATACAGAATACTCTGTTTATGTATATACTTATTTTTGTAGGTGTTATGTACCTTCCTCTTTTTTCGTGTGATATATTAATTTGAATATTCAAATGTTCATGAACATTTGGCGTCAAAGGGATGATAATTTTCAAAAAATTAAATATTCTGAGAAAAGTTACTTATGGTACAGGAAATATTGTTGGGGGTAATACGAGGAAATAAATTTCAGGTAAAAATTGGACCTTCAGGGGATGAAACGAGGGAGGAAGGTAATTTTTTTCATAAAAATTACCCTCAAAGCAGCTGTTAATTGTCATTTTGTCTCACGTTTCACCCTCTGGACGTCTAATTTTTGGGCAAAATTTATTTTCGTGTATGAGGGATTCTAATTTCAAGGGGAAGGTACCTCGATCCAATTAAAAATTATTTCTATCGTTACATTGAAAAAATTGAAAAATGAAAGGAACCCCCTCTCTCTCTCTCTCGCTCTCTCAATGTGCAATACCCGCTTGACATCGCAATAACATAAAAATGAGTGACGAATTGCACGCGAATAACAACTATATATGAAATACAGCAGTTGATAGATACCTGTTTCTACATACATTTCTCAAGTGGCATGACAACCCAACGGCATATAATCTCGAACTAGGCACAAGCACGCCAACAACAAATGCCATAGAGAACGTTAAATCGCCGTATGCACCCCTGGGGGGTTGTGGCTAAGCGCACCTAAACGCAAATGCATATTGTGTCTGAGGATTTATGGTACAAAGATAGCTACGGGCGCAATTCGTTGCTGAATCAAATCACTCTTGACATTTGGGGATATCTTCCTAATCGTTTACTAATTACGGAAATTCAACTCTGATTTCTGGTTACTATTAATTCGTGGTACCAGGGCATTTCTACTGATACTGAATATCGTGGATATTTCATCCCTTAAACGTATGCCCAGGAACAGATATTTTCCCTGGAAAAGATGGTACCTGGGGTGGTGGATTGCTAAGTCGTATACGAGTGCTGTAAACATACATTTTGGGATTTTATTCGTGTGTTAAAAGACATGTGTATTTTTTTTCTGAGGCTGAGCTTACTCAGGACAGAGAATTTGGATTTTTAAAATTAAAATGACACGTAATAATATCAAGATAACAATTTTATTCCCTCACTAATTTATAAAAAACCAAATTTTTTCGATCTAAATTTGTTTTACTGTAAAATTAATTTGTGATGAATTGACTTGACACGATTTTTCACATAATAATTCACTGAAAGATCCAAATCTTCTCGACTTAGTCGGCAATTTTTTGGGGCTGAGAGAATTCAAGTATCTTGAGAATGTAAAACTGAAGAATCTATTGTCCTTAACATCATGAGAAGAGCATCTCACCACTCTGATTACAACTTCTATTTCATACATCTTGAGGCATTAAAAGTTTGGTGAGACACACACGTTGCTGTCTATCACTCATATTAGCCCTTGAACAAAGACCAAAGGTTGCACCCCAAAGTGTAACGAGAATATACTCGATTGTACTGGTGGGGTGAGTACTTGAATATTGAGTACGTATTGTGAGACACGCGCTACCACTACAAAGACATTCTTCATGTGTACTTGAATCAAGTACATTGCATATGCTTCGAATCAATTTGTACTTTGTAACAGTAGTGGGAGGTCTATTATGCTGAATTTCATTCCTCAGCAGGAAGCCTTGTTAACAATTCATTTTACCCCTTCATCCCCGACTATAAAAAATTCTCCAAATTACCGTACTGTTTAGAAAAATTCGTCAACTACTGAATAATAATTATCAAGCCCTTCCATATAAATATTCCCGACGGTACGGTAATTTATCCTGATTTGTTCTCATCGTTCAATTTTTACTGAACATTAACGTCCCTCCGTGTGGTCTATTCGGTAAAATATCCCGACGGATGAAGGGATGAAGTAGCCCACCCTGAGTGATTCCCTACCGGGTTAAAGGGTGCATCCATCCATCGAGGGTCAATGGCTTCGAGTGCATATATCGTGCATCACGAGGTACAATGAGAGTGAAGTAAGTGCCGTTTACGTTACAACCGAGCACTTCCGACCGGTAGAACAACCCCTTTGTTTTTCATTTTTTTTTTTCTTCTCATTTTATCACAGAACAGACTGACGTAATTATCTCCTTCATAAATGTCGCCGTTTGCCCTGAGTGCGGTGTTTCAATATACTTTTATTTTTTACTGTGAATACCCATCAACGAATAGCAAAAGGGTACGCGCGATAATCGTCAAAGGGAGGGTATGGAGTCCAACGACGAAGGAATCCGGGGGTTGAAATTATCCACAAGAGCTGAGTATAATGAAGCATTGGTATAAACTGGACAAATACACGATAACAGTTTGGTGAGAGGGGAGGGGGCGGGTGATGGCGGAGGGGTTTAGGGAGGAAGAGGATGGCTCTCGGTTGTCTGATGACAAGATGGCGTTCTGTGATAGTGACGTCATGGAATGATAGGGAATACCGCTGGTTTGGCTACTGGGGTGGCGCAAGAGAATTCGAGGAGATGGTGGAGGCTGGCGATGAGGGTGGGGTAATGCCACCGACTGAGGTGCGGTGAGGAGGTGGAGCAGAGTTGGTGTATAATATTGATCGCATCTCTCTACGCGCCCTGTAGACAGAATCTCTGGCCCTCTGTGTACATGTCGTCGGGTTTGCTAGTCTCATGAGGATATACTATTCTGTCATTGACTGGTTGGTTCAACGTCTTGGGTACCACTGACATTTTTTTTAACATCTTCGGGTTAGAGAATTGTGCCAGAAAGTGATGTTGGAAATTATAACGAAGTGGAATAAACGAGAATTTTTTACGAAAATAGAGAGAAAAAAAACATAATTGAAACAAGAAAAAAAATTATTTAAAAAATAGTAATTTTTACGGAAAGTTGCCGGTAGTAGGGAGGAAAATTTGCGTATTCTCTGAGAAAATTTCTGGTGATGGAAAAGTTTGTAGTTGGTAAAGTATCAGGAGTAAGCGGTGAGAGTCATTAAAAATTGTTGAGGGTTCGAAAATAATTTGAAAAAATTATTTCTCGGTGTTAAATGAATATTTTTACCTCTGGAAATATTGCGAATTACTATTACATATGCTTTACCGATGTATATGAATACAATGTGACTGTATGTCTCGTCTGTTGTCCTCTCGAGAAGAAACATTTTTCCAGGGCATTACTTTTATCGGTCTCACGTCTAACCCAACTTTGTACACACCTCTGTTGTATATATTTTTTTTTTAAACCCAGCAATATTTTTTTTAAATACCGTACATTTTCCCTCTGTCTAATACGTGATACGTGACACAACCATGTGATGCCTATCTTTTAATTAATTGCCTCCCGGGCACACGATGTTGGTTAAAAAATATTGAACAATTTTTGACTCGAGACACGGGAGAAGAATAACGAGGTGAATGAGTTTATTCAATCTGCATAGTCTTTTCTTTGAAAGTATAATGACACTTTTAATGAAATTTATCGAATATGAAGTTGAGGGGAATTATCCCTCAGTCACCATCAACCCCCTCTGGGCTTTATGTGCACCATCAAAATTTCAAAAGTTTCTTCACGTGGAGGTACGTAACCTGTGATATATCGCGGTGGTAAAGCGAAATGTTCACGTATAAAATGTCAGGCAGAGGTGATGGGAGGGTCGATTGCGTGGCTCAATGAGGTGGGGTAGAGAGAGGGAAGGAGAGGGTCAGGAGTCGTCCAGCCAGGGGCAGCGGAGGGTTGATAGGAGTGACGTTAAAACCGCGATGTCCCTGGATCGTTGGGGGACGAATTGATCCTTATCGTTATGTTGGCTCGCAGTCCTATACAATTTACCCTCCCCCCCCCCCCAGTAGTTTCTGGGATAAAACAACGACCAACTCGTGGTCTAGGTTGTATTTTCTATTTTATATATTATTCTATATATATTCTCTACCTGCACGCGGTCAAGGAAAAATTATTTTTAAAACAAAATCATGTGGAAAAAGGAGGAAAAAAACGCCGGTTTTGTTAAAATATGGGAATGTTAAGTAAATAATTTTAAAAATATTTCATATATTTTTATGTCACAATGAAAATGATTAAATATTGGAAAACATCGCAGGTGAATTTTCCTCAATTTTCAGCGATAGTTTTGCATATTTTTTTGGTTAAAAAAAATTCTTTTTGTTGGAACTAACAATAATAACAATTCAATACAGGTAGCTGAAGCTTCAATACCTTTTATGATACTTAGTTACTATTTTTTATTTTTTTTTAACCTCAGTCCAGCATCAATTTAACACAACTATTTTTCATTCGTCCAGTTTTTAATGGTTGGAATTAATATCTCCCGGTAACAAGACTCCTTTTCCACATGTGTTTTGTACACATCGTTCGGGGTCCATAGTTTGGCGAATGTTGTGGAAGATACAGTGAAAGAGAGACTGAAAATTGCATGTATACGGTTGGTCTGATGGTGAGCAAAACGAGAGACATAATAAAAGATTACAGATGCGATGCATCCGTTCGCAGCAATACATCTGATTGTGTAGGAGAGTTGGACAAATTATACTGTATTATGTTGGTGTCTCTGACTATCAATTATGGTGCCTGGTACCTGCACCATGGCCCCTGTAGATATTCACATTGAGACAAGTGGAGGAGTTAGAGGGGATAATATTCATAATGCCCATTGGGAGAAGAAGTCAAATAAGGGACGATCCATTTCATTGATTATGGTATCACCTGTTGAGGAAAAATGTCAGGGGATTTATTTATTGAAAATTTATTCAATAAAATATTATTTATTTCACTCGTTACCAGATTGACATACAATCTTCCGTCACAAATTTCAATCTTTATTAACTTGGGATTAGTCTGAGTATGAATTTTATTATAATTTGGTTCTTCTGAATAAATCGGTGTCAGTTTTTCGAAAATAATTGGAGAATAATCGGGGTAATTTCAATCTAATTTGAATTATGTTTAGTGGAAATCTTATTAGAGAGCAGGTTTTGTTTTCGAGGAAGGAGAAACAATTTTTATTTTGATAAATATCCTAGGACGCCTCTCGTTTCCGGATACCCCGTTGCGCTACGGGACGCCCACCCTGTTAGTTTTTCACATCTCAGTTCAATAACTCAGGTAAAAAAAAAAAAGAAAAATATCTTCGACCCGCAGCGTGACATTTATACGTTTCCAGAAGAATTAAAAAAAAAGCAGACTGGTTATTTTATTTTATTTCACTTCAGGTAAATAGAATGTTTTTAATGGACTTGAGTAGAATCACGAGATGAAAGATTTATCACATGGTATCCGTGCTACGGGCTACAATGAAAAACAAAAATATAATGGTGCGTGCGACAATAACGCTCCCTCTTACATCATCTTCACGAGGTTTTATTTGTGGAGATGAAGGAAGGTGGTGACATTTACTAGAATTTCAAACGAATGCTCCGATGTTTTTTATTACGTAAGGCCAGACATTGTACGCACGTCTTTGACAATAGTAATGGAGGTGATTTAATGAAACTTATTGAAATGGGTGTAAGGGAGGTGAGATGATGGAAATTGAATTGTAAATCCTTCCTCGGAGGTCGCCCTTTTATTTCTTTTGCGATGGAGAATTTTTTTCACGTCATTCGTTGTTGGAAAAAAAAATGTATAAAATTTGTTACAATTGAAAATTCCAATTTTATTGGCACCGAAAAATTGTGAGAGAGTCCACTTTTGGATTCCTCTGTATCCTAGGGGAATCATTGCAATGTAATTACAATTCAGTCATCATTATGCTGTAATATAATATTGACAATAATTTCAAATGATTTTCCATGAAAAAAAAAAAAATGGAAATCCTGAGGTAAATGAGCAGTTTTTTTGTGTTAAAAAAAAATTTAATTCATAAAAAAAAAATTTGTGGATATTACCAACATTGTATTACAGCTAAAAACCAGAATTTTTGTTCATCCTCGTCTCCCATAACCCAGAGGGAGAAAAAAATAGGGGAAGGGACGCGTGATTCGTGGTAAAAGTAGTGCAGTTTTGCGATAAGAGACGCAATCCGATGCGCGTGCCAGATAAGTGGCTGATGCCTTTTGGTACTAGAGGGGGTGAGGGAGGGGGAGTAGATGGTTGGATGGTTGAGTCGTTGGAGCAAGGGTATTTGGTAGTGAGGGAGCAAGAAGAGGGGAAAAACGTTTCGTTCGTGAACGACAGTGGTGTCCTCAGTGAACACAGAGCACTGGGTTCAAATACTCTCATGGGGTTGGTGTCGTAAGACCCTTCGCTTATAGTACCTACCAGCCACTCGTCCGTAAATGTTAAGCCTTGGAGAAAGACAGAGAAGTGAATAGCTGCCGAGGCGAATCAAATTATACCAGGATAGAGAGGGGGGGCGGTGAAAAGTCATTCGTGAAGGGAAATAGCCAGATTAAGGGGCCCTGGATCATTAATTGGCTTGTGTCATTTCTTCGCCCTGTTCTTTCGAGTGGTTACGGATTTTCTGAATGAGTATGTTGATCATACCCTGGCAAGGAGTCTATTAATTTTTTTTAGAATTATAGAAATGATTTTTTTTATTTGCAAGTGGCTTTTGGTAGATCTACTCGAGCTCTCATTTCTCTGGAGAAGATCACAGCTATCTTCCACGAAGTATATATGAAAAATTAATCAAGACGCGAACGAGATCTGAACAATGCTTTGCAAAAAAGAAAAATTAAAAAATAAAATAACAAAGGGGACCAAGGGTGTGCATTGTTTGTCAGAGAGAAAACAAACTTCGCTATAGGTTCCCATGGGGGGAGGGAGAGGGGCAGGTTGGCCCACCCATGGATCTCATGAGTCCCCGTGACAATCTCTCTCACTCTTGAATTCCAAAAGAATATTCTCCTCTCATCCTGTAGTAATGGATAGAGACCTTCGCGTATACCCTTGTGCTCCTGGCTGCGGGGAGTCCAAAGTTAAAATATCTTTATCCTTTATAGTTTTTTTTTAAATCATTCTCTCACTCATACTCGTTTACCAGGACACATCATACTTATTGTCGACTAAACTCTAGATTACTGGGGACATTGTTATTAGCTGTTGCAGGATATCCTCAGAATTTTGTATGACACAAAAATCCCACCACCGTTTATTCATTTTAGATGATTTTTTTTTTACATCGTGATACTCAGTAGTTTTTATAAGCTGTTTTGTGGCATCGACTTGAGTCACTTATTGTTGTTTCGTGACTTAGCAAAATGTCAAGTTGAGTGAACCCCTTGAAACCTGTTTGTGTTACGGAGTCACCTGTAAAAGATGATCGTAAATTTTATTTATGATGAAGATTCAGAAATAATCTCGATTATTCGGTGAATTTTCAGTTTTTTTTGGATCCTTTTCTTCTGTGCAATGAATATTTGTTGCATCACCACGAAAACCGTGAGATAATCCGGGGAAAGGAAACTATTCGGGAATTTTTCGGGGAAAGTCATTCAATTTTTTTACGAATTCAGGAATACCCAGGTATAAGTAATATAATTAAATCTCTGATCCATCATCTCTGATTTTTCTCGGTTATTTTTCACCAACAGGAAGACAATTTTCACTGGTACAGTATCAATCGTTATAATTGTTCCCATAGTTTGGTCGATTCCCACTAGTTCCGCAATTTAGTTGTAATGCTACACTTCATGAATCACAAAGTCATTTATATTCTCACACACGACGATATTCAACCGAGAGATTTAATATCGACAGCGCGGTTAATTGAAATAGCCCATTTTTCGATTATTCCGTTGAAATATGTCTATGTAACGATGGGAAACAAGTGCCTATACCAAGTTACAACTACACACGTACGTTTAGTTATACGATACCTTGAATAATTTTATTAGCAATCGAACACATTACAGACTCACTGAGAGCACTTTAATAGCCATTATATTGACCATGAAAAATCTGTGTACAAAACAAGATAACCAAATGTCGTCACGGTATTCTATATTGAGGGGGTTGGATGGGCAGACGGGGATGGTGAGCGGATGGGGGTAGGGGGGAGGTTGAAACCTGGATGGACGAGAAGGACAGGAAGAGAGTGATGTTTCATCCTAACCCCCCTCGGTGAAGGTTACCCTCGAGACACGCGTCTCGTTCTGGGTGGGACAGAGATGGGGCCCAGAGGGCTCCAAGTGTTTATCCCTGTGGTGCTAGACTATGGGGGTGGGATGATGGCTTGTATTTTCAAAGAATATAGGGAAATTTTTCATTTTCGATTTGTCGATGTATATTTTTTTTTCTTTCGTCTAAAGTGATGGAAAGATATTGGTTAACGATTTGTGAAATATTATTCCGTAATGGGAACAAGGGCTGATCAGTGGTGATTTTGGGTTTCTTTGACAGCCAATGGAATTGACAGGGAGGTACAATGGTGTCTGTGAATATATTGAGGGAAAAAATTTGTGATAGGGAGGGGGTGAATTTTTTGAGGTACATTCAATGGAAAAAAATGAATTGGTTGAGTTTGAAAAATTGGAGGGTTGTTTGGTAAAAATTTTGGGGATCTCTAGGGATTTTACGCGATGTCAGGGGAATTTTCAATTTTATCAGGGGATGATTAGATTTTTTTACGGAAATTTTCCACTCAAAGTATCTCAATTGCCTCTCAACACACGCCCCCTCATTTCCATTTTCCTCAGTCAACAAAAATAGAGATGACAATGGTTAAGGAAATATTCCCTATTTTACATTGTTTACGCGTCAACGAGCCTGACCTGTCATGTTGTGGGAGGGCCCCCGTCTGAATGTTCTGGGGTTACCCCAACTTGGTGATCTCGCTCATCAAGATACAGAGAAACGTCAAAATACTGGAGCCAAAAATGGGCAGTAATCCTGAGTGATCTCTCGGGTAAAGTATTTTCTGAAACCGAATTCCACTTTGGGTTTCTTCAAATTTCAGGAATGTCTCAATTGGCGCCTACCCATATTATCTCCATTTTCACTGGGTGTACACTGGGGGATTTGTTGAGAAATTGCCCTAAATCCATGGCCTGATGGAATTAAACATCGAGACACCCGTTTTCGATCGTTCAGGGTTCACTCACACTTCGACAGACTATTTCCCAGACATTTCTCGAGAATATTACGGTTCCTTAATCTCGGAAAAATACCAACGATTCTAATTATCTTGCGGAAGGGGAGAAAAATTGACTGGGCGAACCCTTATCAGGAAATATTTTTAAATGTTTGACTTTAAAAAAAAAAATAAACCTTCCGTTTTACTACAATTTCTGTCAGTGTAACCGTACGGTATTCACCTCGAGCTACGGTGTATATCATTATTGGTACACACTTCCACAGCGTGAAATAGATGGCTGTTCTTCTCTTTCACATAATGTACATTGGAGAATTCCTCCATGTGTGCAATTTTTTTTTTTTTTTATTTCATTTCTCACCGTCTGGGACAATGCTTCTGCTTCAGCCAGTGTGTGTATGATATATAAATGTGTACAAGCCGAAAAACGAAAAGGAATTGTGAGAGAGGAGCGAGGGAGATTGTCATACAATAGAACGCCTGAGGATGGGGGTGGAGCCTGAGAATGAGAGAAGTAAAGAGAGTACTTATTTGCATTTGGGTATCCACCCTGGATAGTATATATTTTACACACGGGTTTTAACCTTAAACAGCCACTTCAGATGATTGGTTTTGCAGTTATCGTCGAATATACCCTTATTTTCGTGTATTACATCAACTTCCAATGAATAAATCGATTATTTCAGCCACTTCGAAGGCTGTTATTCGGGTGGAAATTGCTACATTAACTGCGAGTACTGATGTTATTGGAGATTTTGCTCTCGGTGTAGTTGTAATTTTTTATTTCTACCGCTGGTACGTAACAGATTGAAAAATAACGTATGTTAAAAATCCAAAAGGTGATGTAAATGCCTCTTAAAAATTTATCCAACAACAATTATCCGATTAAAAAATTTCCAATCTCATTTCAATCGAATATATAGACCACAAATTGACAAGATTATTCATCTCCAATTTTTTTCCCCCCCTTTTCACCGGCAAATGGGCGAAAAATCGAGTGAAAGTCTCCTCAACTTCTCAATAATTTTTTTCTTCTGTCATAAAAAAGTACGAAAATGTGAAATAAAAAAAAAAATGTTAGAATCGAGTTTATCGTCCGGTCACAAAGCCACTCTGACGATACAATATTTACGAGACGATGCATCACCATGGGCACAATGGCTCATAACACCCGTAGAAGAAGAACCCACCCTCGAGGGTAGACGTTAACTGTACGCGTGGCTTTCCGGGGGCCCCTGAGGTAAGCGAAAAACTATCATCTCCTTTCACCCTCCTAGCTCCCTCCAATGCCCTCTCCCACCCATCGCATTTTCTTCTCACCCTTGGTATGTACGCCCCCTCGGGATTCTATCCTATCGGAACTCGTCAGATAAACTCTTATCAGCGTCGGGCAATATTCTTGCGAGATGGCTGTGAGTGGCGATACGCGAGATCTTTTTTTTTTTTTTTATCTGAAAAACTCTCGGTGATATGGGGGAAGAAAATCATAATAAATAAATTATCTGTTGCGTTGAGGTTTTATCAGTGGCTGCTTGGCGATCGTTAGTGGATAACATTGGATCGAGGAACTCGATTGATAATTTAATGGGAAATATGTCGAGTCGACAATTTTTTTAACATTTTCCGAATGTCAAATGTGAGTCAAAACCTTTCGGCCCTTTCATGCGCAATGAGGCATGTGGATGGATATTTATTTATATGAATGAATATTTATTGAAAGTAAATGGTGGAAAAATTTTGATATTATCGGATGAAGAATGATTTCATAAAAAATTTCATGTCTGACATATCAAGTGTTTTTCACTGTGGCAATTTAAATATATAATACGATGTGTGATGGTCGCACGAATGAATATTGTGGAGGGGTTGGTGGTCTTCTGATGTTAACTCATGGGGTGCTGTGGCTCTTTACAATCCTCCCCCAACCCTATACCCTCTATCAAACAGGCCCGTACCTCACGCTCAGTTAAACCGATGAATATGCTTTGGATTTACTGGTGCTACTTGCAGACTAGTTCGATAAGTTAAGCAATTAGATACGTAGGGTCTAGATTAGAGTTCATTCGATTGGAAATTGAGAAGAAAGTTAATTCAATATTCCAACCAAATCAGTGATGTATCAATTTGCAGAGAATCAGGGAGTTTTTTAATTGCAGAATGTTCAATAGAATTTGAATTTGTTTTCACCCTCGGATAGATTAATTAGTAATATATTAATATTTTTAATTCCTATTGATGAAAGAAAATCTCAATGTTCAACAATTTCAAACTTAAAAAAAAATTAAAGTCAATGTAATTTTCGATTTTCATGAAAGTTAATTGAATATCCGTTGGCTCCTCAATTTCCCTCGAATGTACGGTCTAAGAACATATTAATACACATATGTAAAACGTGAAACCATATTGGAATTGAAAATGAATGGTTTCGTATAAACCCGTCCGAGGAATGAACGTTGACGAGGATGTAGAGAAAATGCACGGGTTGGAATGAATGGAATTAGTGAAGAGACTCACTGAATAATATCGGTTCTATCTGCGGGGGCGAGACTGTGGGGGGATTGAAACGTATCTCGACGACATATCTTCATAGACGGCAGCAGAACCCGCGTGTTCGCTTGCTCTACTGCTCTGTAAAGCAGCCAACTCTCCACCACTCAGCAATTTTCATCTTTTTTTTTTTTCCAACCAAAGTATACACTCCTCTACATGTATATCCACTCGTGTGTACGTTATATATAAATAAATGAGAGACGCCAATGTAGTCCTATCCAAAAAGCTTTTGAAGCTGCTAAAAAGGCTTGTCACATGGCATCATTTTCAGCAAACAAAGTAGAAAGCACCAACCGAATTTCCTTGAGCTTTACCTTTGGTTATCTTGAGCTCAATGGACGGTTATCTGAGAGATTGATCTTATCGGTATGTTTGTACCGCTATTCAGTAAATTATGATAATCATGGGATTAATATTTGTGATTAAATTCGCTAATAATGTCGTTGCATCCGTAAATCTATCGAATAAATTTTCTAAATATTTTTTTATGGGAAAAATATTGTTGATAATTTTTATCTAGGTTATCATACTGAGTGAAAATATCAGTAAAATCGAGGAAAGTACTTTCTCTGTCGGTTGTCTCAGGAGTAAATTTTCTTTATATGATTTTTTCAGTAGCTCACTAACCCTTGAAAACAGGTTTCAATGTATAAATATGTATACGTTATGTATACATGCAAATATCGATGATGGACGTGCATTATACATTCTTATTCATAGGAAGAAAGATGAGAGTGTACGATAATCTATGGGACAAGACGACAATCAGGAGGACATCCTGTTATCCCCTTCGAAAAAAAAAAACCAGCCGAGCCTCAATACCAAACCGATTGAGTGAATAAAGTATACCAAAAGGGGATACAATCGGATTCATCTTTTATTCTTGCGACTATTCGTTTACGTCTTAGACTTGTGGCCCATTTAGCTACTGCCACACCCAATTTAGTGGGACCAACGATACCAATCATTCAGCTTTATTTTCAGTATCCATCAATTTTCGAGGACATTCAGCTAGTTATTTTCGTTGGATATGAGTAGACGGAAGGCTGGGGGTTATAAATGACATTGTCACGAGAATATCATGGCTGTACATGGGCCCGAGAAGTTACAAAAAATATTTTATTAATTTTAACGACATAATCGAATGTTGGAAGTCCCTCTCTCTCTCTCCCGGTTGAAAATTCCAGTCTCGAAAAATTGAGTTACTGCTTATGGAGCAGTTATCGCTCGATAACGGACCTCACCAGGGCCCCAGTGTCCAAGACGATCGTTTATCAATGACATTTATTCGGTTATGTATGTGACACGGTTAATCGTACCTCCTCTACCTCTGATTGTTCCTGAATAACTCGACTACTTGTACTCCAATCAATAATTGTTGGTATCAGGTCTGGTGAAAGATATTGAACAACTCGGCGAAAGTGCAGTCATATGATTTCTTTAAATTCCATCAATAATATAAATTAAATTCTCCCAGGAAAAATTATTGATGGAAAATTCAGTCGAATAATTTTCAAACTTCTCGCAGAAAGTGTATTACTGTTGTATCCAGGATTTCCCCTCCGCCATTTTCTCGTTACTACATCAAGATATATCGGCGCACAGATGACACATTTCGAATTTGAATCTGCGGAGAATAGAGATGAGAAGAATTGAATGAAAAAAAAAGAAAAAAAAGGCCATGTGAGAGTAACGGCTCAACTTGGCATCTATGTTCCCCATAAAAACTGAGAATCCGTAGATCGGCAATAGATGATAACTCAAAATACAGCTGCCAGAACAGTTTGTGGTGACCGATTGTCGAAACCTGCATTCTCGTCATTTAGCGATCGATCCCAGTGAGATACTCCTAACACATTGAGTAGATCGTTGGTGTGATTATGTCCCTTGGTCCATGGGAGTGAGGGATATTATTTTGACTGGAACGCCCGCAATTTACTCACCATTGTACTGTACCATTGTTGTAACTATGCTGACAAAATGCCACTGTGTCATAATGCAACCAACACAAACTGTACATGTTTATTTGGCTTTGTAGGGGTTCTTGACAGTATATTATTTATGAAACGACATGAAATATATCGTCAATTCGGTTACAATTGACTTTTTATTTAGTTTCGGGGGTGTCTGGATATACGACGTTTTCACAAAAAAAAATGTGGTTCGTGTGGTACCACAAAATCTGTCCCTTGAATTGAGAAAAAAAATTTCTTCGCCCTATCGACATATATTTAGCAAAAGAATTTTTTTTCTAGAGAAAATCGACGATTTATGGTGCCATTATTTATGATAAATAGTTTACGTTGTTTAGTTAATCAGGGAATATCTACTTTGAAATTTTTAAATGATGTTTATATAGAACATTATACGTCACGAGAATGTGAACGAAAATGACGTACGGTTGATTCTTCGTCCACCAATTGGTCCTCATTCCTCTTATCTTATCAATCAATTTCATCAGCTACTGTGTAAATGCCAACCCCCAGAAGTTAATGATTTACCATGATACCATTGTCCTGGTATGAAAACGTCATACTCCTATCGAATCATCTCGAGACCTTTCAACATATCTGAAAACATCTCAAAACACCGCAACCCTATATTCCAACTTGCACTGTTGAAGTGTGGCGCTGATCTTGTCTCTCAAAAATGTGCAATTTTGATAAAAATCTTTATTCTATCGCTTGCCCAAGGCCATAAATACCAGTTCCTGACATCTGAACCGTATGATATACTCATCTCCAAATTTGATCACTCAGATCTGGACCGACGAATAGATATTTTCCGATTATTTTTTATTGATCTCAAATATTTTTAATCAATTCAATTTCTGGAATTTGATAATTCATTACGATTTTCTTATTCTCTTTTATCCCATGTCACTCCCTACGGAGCCTCGACCACTGACAAATTGTTAATAAACACATGTCACACAATTTTTTATTATTTTATTCTAACAACGTCGATTATACATGGATGACGCGGGCGCGAGTACACATACATAGGGCAGCTGTCGCTGGTTTTGAGTCCATTGTCAAGCGATGTTTGAATGTTCTGAACAGGAGAGAACACCCGTTATTGTCCTGACCGAGATCTGATGATTACGCGAGTACGATACGATCTCATCAACATTCTCCTTCACTATGAAGTTTTTATTTTTTTTCTGTTGACCCTCCCTCCCTCCCTCTTCACCCTCCCCCTGCACTCCTATTCTCACTCGCCAGTACCAGGACTTTGCAGACTTTTCCCCAATTGATAGAGCTTAACCCTCCAAAGAATTTTCGAAAAGAAAAAAAGATTCATCGCGTTTCACACGGATTTAGCAGGAAACATTTGCCTTTTTTTTCACTTGCTCTGGACCGGGGGGAAGGGGGGGGAGGAGAATTTTTATGATACCCGGGGAATAATTCCCGAGACCGACGGTTGTATAAATCCCTCAGTGCGCATGAATGCTGTTTCGGCGGAGACGCCTGGACCGGCGTCACTCTGACGAGACGAAGCTCGTGAAAAAAGCACCAATTAATGCTACTACCGTAAAATGACTTCCAGACGATATCAACAAGACCGATACGTTTGATTACCCCTGTAAGAGATTATTGTTTACAAATTATTGTGAAGGGGGGTAAAATAATGATGAAATATCTGGGTGAATGCGTAAATCGGAGGAAATCATGGGGTTTAATTAGGGAACCTGTCTTTTCACGTAATGAAACAGGAGAAATATTTTTTTCAAGTCAATTTCGGTGCTGATGATACATTAAAAAATAATGAATTTCGTTGTATGGATATCTTATATATCAGGGTGGTGGGGTTTTTTTTAATTTAATGAATTAAACATATTTTTATCTCTCGGCGTGCGGTATAAATATTTCCATCGTACCGTTGGCCAGTGGGAATTATGAAAGGAATACTCTGTGCAATTGAGTACCCGGGGAAACGCGAGAAGGGGTGCATGTAGAGTTGCCGCCGACGGCAGTTGAAACAAATGATTAGGGATGGGATCTGGTTAAAAATAAATAATTGAACAAATTTTTTTTTTCGGTTAAAACCTCGGAGAGTAAAATGATAATTTTTTTTTCGTGAATAATAAGGGAAAAAGTTGATTAAAAAAATTATAATTATTTTAACTGCTGAATGTTGCATTCTCGGGCTTTTGGGGGTGTAATGAGTCGATATAATAAAAAAAATCGAGAACTCGAATTTTCACGATTCCAATACTTTCATTTGAAAGCAAAAAGGACTGAATGCAAAGATGAAAGTGAAATGTAGGATTTTTTTCTACCAGCTGAAGTGAGTATGTGCCACAGATGTCACTTAGATTTGTAAGTGACATGCCCTAATACAAACGTATCTGAAGCTCATCTGGCCCTCTGGGTTCAACCTCACATTCACTTACACACTGATAGACATACGTATCTGTGTCCCTGCAAAGACATGAGCCCCTGGAGGAGGGAGTATTTTGCTTTTCGGCAACACGCAGATATGAGATTATCTCGATCTACGCTAAACAGTGTACCACGGTTCAACCCTTCGGATAATATAGATAGCATTCAGAGAGACTCTACCCCTCCCCTCTTTGCCACCGTCCTTTCCTCTTCATACCGATGAATTCAATAATGGTTTCCGTGGAAGAAGAATGAATGAACGCTTTATGTGTTTACGGAGTGAGAGAGCATCGAAAAATATGCTCCTCGAGGTTGTGGTATGAATTACCAGGAGATGGAGGTTGTGGTTCATTGGTTGAGAAAAAAAATTTTAGTATTTTTCCATATTCTCATGCGGAAGATTAATATTGAGAGCCGTTGTGGAACGATTTAAACTCAGAAATAATTTTATTTTTCAATTTGTTGGAAATATCAGGAATAAATTGAGAATTTTGAAGGATAAATTTTTTCTGAAAGTTTAGTGCAACTGGAATGTCGTAAAAATTATCCAAAATTGTAGGAAATGTCGATGGATTGACCCGAAATTTTTCCAATGATTTTCTAATGTTAATTCCATAAAATTCCAAAGCTCGAATTTATTTTTTTTTTCGATATAATTGGTAGAGTACATGGTGTACACACACCAACAGGTACTGATCAAGAAATTGCCGAAAGCACTGCAATAAGCCATAAAGATACCGTTGTGGATACGTCTCCTCAGTGAACCCTTCTTTTATAAAGATCTATGTATCCTCGTTCTGAGAATAATTATAGACGTGCACACCGGACTCCGTTTCACGGTCCGTAAACCTGCGCAGATTTATCCACGAGATGCACATTCACTGACGTGTACGTGTGGATGGTTTTTTGCATTTTTATTCTCTTAAAAATAACATTTTTTTTTTATTTCACCATCATCATCATCCAAGTGCCACAGACCTCAGCTGACACCGACACATCCAGCGAAAAGAAAAAAAAAATGAAAAATATCCCTCGCGAGTGCTTATGAAATTGTTAATTCACTTTTTATCTAAATTTTATTAAGATAGTCGCCCTGATCGTACGTGATGAATGGCCCCTCCAATATCAAAACATTGATCGTACGAAATAATAATTTTGAATCACCTGCTGGATGTAATGATATTGTGTGTCACAGAAGGTATGCATGTGCTCGGTGAAAAGACACACACCATCGACATGTAAATTTATGAGATTCAAATTATCGTGGTCACACGTAATAAGGTGAATCTATCGTATAAATTGCAAGGTGCGATCTGTAACTCAGAATACCATCGAGTGTCCTCATCCAGGGGGCTGTGATAAGCCCCTGCAGGTGCACCGAAAAATAATATTCTGGAGACAAGTGATACTTACCATCACCATCACCCAATACTCTCGTGCGTGTTATAAAAATTTTTTCCATTTATATTATAATCACATTTTATCCTTGATGACAAACGTGAAGGGGACGTCCCTTTGGTGAGTCCAACCTCATTTTGGGGAGTAAAAAGTTGGCGTGAAATGACGTGATAAAAAATTAAGGCGATGGGAAATATTCTCCCAGAAATTTCTCCCATTACTTTCTTCAAATTGATAAACCTGGCATGTGGCAATGAAATTTATCGAATTTTATTTTCGAACGTGTTTTCCTAGTTTTTAATTCTTTAATTTTGATTTTCCACTGTTTAAATGTCTTTTAAATTACCTCTCGCGTTAAAAAAAAATTGAAAAAATCAAGATAGAACTGTGGGCCTTCTGTCAAGACAAGGATCTCCCTTTGGCAATGGAGACCTGATACAAACACGATTATGCACTGAAGCCATCAGTGTTTACAGAGCTTAGTGAAGTGCATGGGATTGTCCCTGTATTCATGTATGTCGAAGCGTACTCGCATTACGATAGTTTTCATTATTTCGGCGCCAACTCTTTTTGTTGAAGACCTACGGGATTAAGTTTATCCTCACAATACAGAACAGCGGGTGGTACTGGGTCTCTTGAAAATGTTTCAACGGTGAGCTGGCAGGAATTTAAGTACGCGGTGTTCTTTAGTTTTAAAGACACTCAAGAAAGTGCTCTCCCCCCACTCACGAACAATACTCATTGAGACAATGGTTGAGGAAAAACGGAGCGAGGGAGAATATAGCCGAAAGGTGTCCAATGTCGTACTGGAGATCTCATCTTGGGATTCTCTCTCTTTTTTTTTTTTTTCAGCTTCTAGATGGTAAGATTTTGCCAAAAACTTGCCATCCCCGTTTGCATGATAAGATCGCGCGTAGACTATGTGGAGTGGAAAAACCATTGCTTAAGGAGGGTTGGAACGCGTTGTCATTGCTAAAAGCTAGTTTTTTTGAAATAAATGGAGAGAAAAAAGAAAATCTTTTTGTTGAAAAATGAATTGGTGAACTTCATCTCAGTGTACCACCTGCACTTTCCAATATTTTGAATGAAATGTCAAGCACAATTGGACATTTTTATCGAGCATCAAATTACCTCAAAAATTTTGAAAAATTATTCTCTTTGAATTGTGGAAATTATTTTAAACTGTCGAGATTGCACTGAAGAAAAAAAATTAATTATTTCCCTCGTGATTTCGGATATATCGAGATTATACGATGCACTTATACTTTATTTCTTGCTGAGATATACATTCGCCCGAAGCTTTGCTTTTGCCTCCACAAAGTACAGGGGGGTGGAGAGGGGAATGGATACAATTTTTTCAATGAAATACAGCTATTCGTTATTTTCCTTTTTTTTTTCTGTCTTTATTTCATTTTTTTTCCTGGCTTGCTACATTTTCATGTCGGTCGTTCACTTCCTCGTATCATCTCCCTCTTTTTTATCGGTTTAATCCACCCCCTCCCCGCCCCTTCCCCCCGGTTTTCCTGTTTTAGCAATTTTTTTTTGCGGTATACCACTGCACAGCGAACGAATTCGCGGAGAACGAGGGGGTTGGGACAGAGAGGGGTGGTGGGAGGGAGGGAGGGTGGATTGTGTACTCGTGGGCAAAAGCGTAGGATGGGAAGAGGCAGTCGTTGGAAAGTGGGAAACACAATACAAGTAGAAAAATGTAAACGTGACTCGCCGCCGGCTGTCAAGTTTTTACTGTCTGTGTGCTTCTCACATATGTACAACATAGGATGTACGATATTTCGGAGTCCCGCTTCAGCTTCAGTTATCTTACGAAATATAGCATAAAGGACGATTTTATTTTTTTTTTCGCAACAAAAGGTTGAAAATAAAAATCTGCCTTTTCAGGGAATGATCGTATACATTGGAATAAAAAAAGAAATACATTTGTACTCTGCTGGTGAATTCAAAACTCCAATAGTAGCATGAAATATTTCTGTAATGGTAATGGGTTAGGAACCAAAAGTTTTCAGGAAAAAAAAAAAATATATATATGTGTATACATATATATGATTGTTCTATTCAGTTGCTTCTTTTTATTTTGAATTTCTGTATTTGTTTTTCATTCAAGATGGAATATATGCATTTAGTGGTTTACTGGAGTGTGTATATGGTACTGTATACTAGGAAGAGTCCTGGGTAGTGCAGTGTATCCCGCCATATATTAGAGGTATCGCTGTTATCTCTGTCCAGATATACACCACCCTCTCTCGTTACTTTTATACTGTAAGCCAAGCGCACACGCACACTCCAGTCTGCTGCAGTTGTACACGTTTTGCCGTGGAAAAGGTCATTTTTATGAGAGACGTGGCCAGCGGCGACATGCCACGCATGCTTTATCACCTAGCCCACTCTTTTTTAAAGCCCCGGTGGTAAACTTTTTTTTTTTTTGAAAGCTTTGTTGTAATGACCAGTTTCCCAGTCGAGTAATTTTTACATTATCCCCGAAAATCAAGCGTCATCGTACGAAATGAATGCAATTAAATTTTCCTAAAATTGCCTGATAAAAAAAATCACATCCAAATAGATCACATTCTCCCTACGATGACCTTTGAAGGGCTTATTATTTTTTTTTATTTATATATTTATGATTAACTTGATTCGTGACAGATGTAACTGGTCATTTCCCGAAGGTCTTGAGCCAAATTATTTTTTTTTACCCCCATAAGTAACAATACTAGTGACCCTCGTAATTTTTTTTTTTTGGGGGGATATAAGTGACTACCGAATTTGGGGGTTAAAAACGTGCGAATATTCATAGCTTTATCAGCAGAAAATTTGAAGAAGGGGCCGTTACTTTACTACAACCCCAAAAGAAATAGATTCCCTGTATACTTTTCTCGTTTCGGTACTTTTACATTAGCGAGATAAGTGAAAATAAGAAGAAAGAGAGTGATAGCAGTGCCAGGGGGTAGAAGGGTGGGTGAAGAGGGAGGAAGCATAACGCTTGAGAAGAAGCGAAAAGAGGAACCGAAGGTGACTCTGCGTGAAAACAGGGGGTGGCGGTGAAGCGAGGGAGAGAAGTTTCTTTTTTTTTTTCACCCCTTTTTCTTGCAATAAATCTGGACGCGGGAATTAGTTTCGAGATAAAGTATAATATCAGGCTCTGGGCGCGGTGACGTCAGAGGCTCCCGATATTTATGGCTTTGATAGTGTCAGTCGTGTGCGCGGTGAGCAACCCCTGCCCTTCGTACAGCCTCCCCTCTCCTCTAGCACCCTATACCACCAGCCCAGTCTCGCATCTCATACTATAACCGACCCCCACAGGCTAAATTATTGGAAAATAGTCGTAAAGCGTATACGGCAGTGGGGAGACAAGATTTCGACTGAAAAAAAAAAAAAATAATCTTTGGTATTCCATTAACTGTTTTGTATTCAACAGAACCGCTTGATCTATTTTGATGATTTATGGGGGTGGATTCTGTGGTTCGGTCTTTCTGGGTGGTCCCTGTGGTAAGAAAAATTGAACAAAAATTATCTAGATAATCGCGACTCAATTTCACAGACAAAAAGTGAAGGGGAAAGTTGAATTAAATTTTGAAGTTACGGTAGAAATAATTCGTTAAAGAAAATCATTTCAGTGAGTGAGTCCGGGGGACGATTTGAATTTTAACCCCCTATTGCAATAGAATGTTAATGTTCCTTTAAGGATCCTCCCTTGTCTGAATACACTTGCAATATACAGGATAATTATACAATTGACCAGTTGGCCCCTTCACTCCGGTATGTCAGACGGTACCATTATGCCACCAGTGGGACCATGAAAATGGTCAAATAATTTTATTGTCATCACCAGCAGGTTTATTACCCTAATCCCGGTACCGTAAACTACATCGACGAATGACAACTGTTCACAACAAAAACACAATCCGATGTGCACTTGATGTTCACCATTAAGATGTTTTTGGTTTTGAGTAACAGATGTGGGCCGATGTTTGATTTGGGTAATTTACCACCGCAGGGGGTCTGGGGTTGTGGGCCAACCTATTGGGGGACACTTGCTCAAACTATCCCCCGAGAGTTTGAATCACATCTCATCACCAGATATTTTATCACCAACGATTGTCGCGATGCTGAATAACTAAAATTAATTGATCGAAAATATCGAAGATGAGCATATTAAATCACCTCCTGCCAGTCATATGTTAACAGATATTATTGAATTGAGAATATCAATAGAATTCCATTCGGGTTAAACTTAACAATTTCCCCCGAGTGCCACTGATGCCTTGAATTTATAACAATTGACAAAGCAGCTGAGCTTACCCAATGAGATTATTCAAAGATGAAAACCATTCATTAAAATCAAAATTGAGACAATTACCCTAGAAACAAGGGGTAGCGATGTAATCGTAAGACCCATTTGGTGATATCAAATTATCGATGATTGCATTTCCGGTATGTCGTTTCGGCCAAATCGAGTCATCTAATTTATGTAAATTGGTGGGATCGAAGGTGCCAGATGCATTGTACACAGACATTCTGTAACTATCTCCCTCCCCTCCCTCCCACCGATTCATCCCCTTTCCATCCTCCTTTATCATTTAACCCCAGTGCGTTCAGGTAGAAGCCATCTGCAAGAGATCTAACACAAGCTAAGATCTAATAAAGCGACAAATCAGTTTAACGGCATGCGATTATGTGAGAGTCAGTGCTGACTGTTGCCAAACTAAATCGATTATCCTCGCTCCATCTCCATTCAGAAGGATTTGGCAATAATATTCTCCAGGAAGATCGATAAGTCAGATTCATGTGAATTTGTGGTTGCTTTAAACACGTCGTAAAGGACGAGATCCTGGAGAAGTGATTTTTATTTTTTTTATTGAATTAAATCGACGCTATAAACATAAGCGAATGCTATTGTCTCTGTTGTTGATGGTCTTCGCTATCGTCGTAGCGTCGGGTAAATCCGAGTAATCAGTATCCTCTCGTGTATGACACATTATGGAAGACAAATAGTCTCGCTTATGCAGAATGGATTAAATTCAACTGTATTTATGCTGGTCCACATATTGGATAAGACTTTTTGGATGGTAAATGTGATGCGGGATAGTGTGAGAGACTAATTGAAACGTAACGCACATCAACCGTTAGATAAGCCAATTGCCAACCAACCAACCAACCCCTCCCCCCTCCCAAATCCTCAAGAGTTATGTTATGACATTACGATGATTGTACACTTGTACGTCAGTCGCGAATTAATTTCAATGTGGTAGGTATATCTACGGTGCCATGAAACTATAGTTCTCGCATTAATGCGGTGGATTTTAGGGTATGGGATGTAGAGATTCTCCGGATGTGATTGCGAATACAGCGATTGTATCAATAATTTTCGGGGTGTCATTAGCATTGGATTAGAGAGTTATCATTAGTGTGTGGAAATTTTTGAGTTTATGAGGTTTCGGGATGAGTAAAAGAGCGATATGTCATTTAGTTTTTAGTGGTGTTTAATGAATATTTGGTGGGGGTTTTTAGGACTTTTGCGAGACTGTTGGCTCTGGGAGAAATTTTTTGAGTTGTTACAATCGGGGAATTTATTGTGGAGGATTTATTCTTTTCTTGGGTGAGTCAGGGTGAGTGAGGGACCCGTCGATCTGCTCTATCGACATCTATCTTCAGTATACGTGCCGAGGACCACAGGCAAAGGGGCATCATTTCAACCCATTCGAGGTGGCTTCTTCACGTTTTCATTCAGCACGATTTCACGGTTTATCGAATATCATCGTCTCGTTAGAGACACTCTTCGGTTACTTTTCAAAGACTCTGTGCAGTTATTGTACAATAGGGTTTGTCAGGGGGTAGAGGTGGTTGAGGGGTGTACTTCACATATTCGTTGATCAATGTTAGAATTTTTTTTCCGGCGTAGAATATTTTTTTCTTGTCGTTCTGTTAGAATTTTCCAGGCAAATCAGGGAATATGATTTACATTTCTCTTTGAGCTTTGTTTCTAGAGTAGATAGCTTATCTACCACCGGAAATACTCAGATAAATTTCCAAAATCATGAAGTCCACGTGCATACAGTGCATTATCATGATAATTTTTCCATTTTTTGAAAAATGTGTTTGTGTTGAATATAAGGAGAGGGGCGGTCCCTCATTTCTCGGTAGTTCAAGCATAACATCAGCGGTGTGTAATCTTTGGGGAAGTCTTCTCCTCCCCCTTCTTTTTTTCTTTCCTCATCAACTCCCCAGGGAACTGTACATTTCCAAACAATCGTATATTTTCCGACATTTTTTTTTTCCTTCTTTCCCTTCAGAAGTTGTCGGAGAATGTGCTCAATCATTCTGGATATACTCGAGAAAATTAATTCCTGCGATTCCATTACTTTTATGTCATCAATAAATTGCATTTGAATGGGACTTTTTGGTGTGTGGAACGGACACGGGTCGAGGTAAATGCATGCGAGACACTTGGCGCCGTAAAAAACGAACTGAAATTCCAAAATTCTGAGAATTCTCTTTCTATGTGATGTCAACTGTAAACACTTCGCGCTGAAAACAAAAGAATGAACCTGTGGAGTCTATACCTGAGTCGGAGGAACGAAAAAGTTGGGAAGATGAGAGAGGAATTGGCGAGAGTGCGGTCTGGGTTTTTATTTTTATTTTATTTTTCTTCCACAGCTTTGTCGATAATTTGCCTTGGGGAGAGAAAAAAAATGTCAAAGCGATTGAAATAATTACCGGATGAATCAAGTGATCGGAGAGGAAAATTCCGTCGAGGAAATTCCCAAGAGGAATGAATTTTCGGAAATTTTTCGCCGTTGGTTCGAGAAAATTTTTTTAACTTGCGGTTTATTCGTATCGATAGAGTTAAATTGACCCTGAATCACATAAAAAAGAATCTATAAATTAATTGTTATTATTTAACATATATCTATTGGAATATATTCCTCATTCCACTTTTTTCTATCGCCAGTGGAAAAAAAAGCCTCCAAATAATATTGATTTCGATTCGATCATTTGTCTGCGGTAACCTGTCCTCTTCACTATTGAACGTGGAATCATCACGCCTCTCCTGGGACTCCATTGTGCCTTGATTTTCTCTATTGAAAAAGCCAAAATAGATTTTATTCACGGAAACCCAAAAACACCTTTTCTATTCAATCCGATTCCATTCTCATCTCAATAGACTCACGAAAAAATCATAAATCTGCGAAGTTATTCTTCAATAGACCACGAATTAGAATAAAACAAATATAGGTAAATACGTAGTATTCCAAATTTCTCGTGTAACTTTTGAAAAAAAAAAAAATATATATATATATATATATATAAGGCAGCGTATGCTCCATTCCTGCTGAGGATGGTCATAAATAGTTACTAAGGTAGTGCAGAGGACCCTTGGGACGAAATCATTATTAACGACCGGTGAAATCGATACCCCGGGTTCTGTAGTCGATCATGGAAATACGGCGTTTAGAAAGGACTTGTTCGACACTCGAATAACTGTAAGGATGTTTTCATTGTTTGCTTTCGAAAATCCGAAGAGTCAGGTTGTACTTTCAAAGACTATTGTTTCGTCTTCAAAACGACACCGTAGATATTATGATCGCTTTTTTTTTTCAAGCAATTGATTTAATTTCCATCCATAATTGAATAAAATTACTTATTCTGCGAGTTGATGAATAAAAATGACAGCAAATAAATCGTATATTTATTTTTATTGTATAATTTTCATCTTCACTCGGGGAATTTTAATGTGAACATTGGGCACATCTAGGTTGCATAGGTGAACTGGAAATTTTATGCAACTCTATCCCCTCAACTAGGAATGAACAATGCCACCGGACACCAAAAACTTGAGGTCACCAGTAAAAAAATTCAGCGACGCCGAGAGTCTTCTCCCCGATTTTCTCGAATTTTTTAAACAACATTTTATGGTGTTTCACAAGCCATAAATCAGGTGTTGGGGATTGGAGGAGCCGTAAAATCGTGGCGCTCCGAGAGACGATTTCCATAGGTAAACGCGTGCGCTAACGCACAGGTATTTTGCTTGCCGCACGCCCGCACGTTTCTGTTTCAACCCTCTTTCTACCTTTTGGACCTGCCTCACCAAATCCTAGCAGGGGGTTTTTTTTTTCTCCTGTCTTCTTTACCTAGCATTTCTCTCTCAACCACTCGACGTAAAGCCCTTGTGCGGGTGCGGCTACCACCTACGATTTTAACAATGGGCAATCCCAACACGTAAGACATTGCGACATTTTAGAGCAGAAGTGAGAAATCTCAGGTACCTGAGAAAATTTTTCTCCCTCTTCCCTATGTTACTGACAAAATCCAGGTTAAGTCGTATCGTAAAGCTTTAGCTCGAGCATCGGCACAGGTTAGATTACGGGCATTTTCGGGGAATGCTGACGACGACTGAGCTAGAAAACTTGGGAAGACAGGTGTCTGATTTGCTCTTTAAGAGGGACGTACTCGTTGATCCTAGTTGATGACCGCATTTTTTCGGGTCTCACGTAAAAGCTATGTAACGAGGAGATCTGTTTTTAATCTGCTATAGATTGACAGAATTTTCCCAGAATTTTTCCCCTCAAATTATTACTCAAGGAAAAATTAGATTTTTTTAAATATGATTTTTGGTTATTTTTTTCAGAGTTCATGTGAATCATGGTCATGTACGACATGAGCAGAAGTTCAGAGATGCCGAGGACGGGGCCTGGACAACGGCTAATTAGCCGTGACAGGATCGTTCTGACGGCTGCAATGTGGGTGACTTAGGTAGGAAAATTTTGACTTTTCATGAATTCGTATGTTTTATATCTGCATGGGGGAATGTTAATGTTAATGCTCTGGATTCGGCTGTTAAAGCCGAAAACCAGAGTTTTTTGAAACAGTTTCCGCATTGTAAAAATTCTAAAATACTTTTTTTTTACTCTATTCACTAAAATCTTTGTCAATCGCATTATTTTCCTATTTGTTAATTCACCATTATTTACTGTTGACCCTAATCGCTAATGTATATACACTATTTCGACTAACGTATTACCAACTCCATCTTTACCTCCCAGTTTTAACGGTGAGTGCCTCCTGAAGCCCATTAGTAAAATAATCTTTTTCGTTTCTACGAAAGCCAGCCTCCTCAATCAGTAATTAGCTGTGGTCGTGCTCATCACGAATCCGTACCGCACATATACGTATCAAACAGATACAGAACTCGAAATGCAGTAGGAGCATTAAACACCAGTTGAAAAAAAAAAGAAAAAGAAAAAAAAAAGTTGTAATACGGGTTTTAAAGTTTTAGCTTCTGTCTCTCAATAAATATAAAAGGTCTTTATTAAATTCTATTAGCCGATGCGCGGTAGCTGCGCTTTAATTAGAGGAGGTTAGACCGCACGTCAAGAGTCAGCCAGCACGAGAATGTCAAATATAGAGGGAAGATGTAGATTGTGGAGGTAAAGGAAGGGAAGAAATCTTTTTATGTGTCAGGAGGAGGCGTGGCTGCGACCCACTTCTGTTCTTGACCTGATGATCCTTCTCTATTATGTATAACATATATGTATAGACTGGGTACTCGGTATATTTGACCAAAATCGGAGATTGGTTGGGATCTCATTCGATTATTTATGGAGGCAATTAATATCAATGCAATTATTTACGTTTATAATTATGAGCTCATGTGGCCATTTATCGATCATAAATCTCCGGTCATTTTGCCTTTCCATTACCCCAACAGAAATATTCAAGAAAATTTGGGGATCTTTTCCGTAATTCAGGAGTTGTCCAGACGCTTTCGGGGAAAACTCCTGAAAGTTCCGTAATTGTTGGCTGAGCTGACTGTGAAAAATTACGATACCGTTGCGTGAAATTTTCCAGTCGATTTCGTCATCACGTAATATTTTACGAAATAATTCCGGAATGAATTCAATTAAAAAATCGGATAATTAATCTCGGAGTACACGAGAGCAACAAAATATGTTTGGATTATCCTCTCAAAAAATAATGATCTCACAATCTGAACTCGAGCACTATTTTATTCCCGAAAACGTCGGAAGATGAGCCCTTCCAATTCTTCGATACATCCCTCGTCCTGTGGGAACGATCGATGTTTCCTCGCTACGGATAATCTTTCCTTGGTGTCTTCTGCGAAGCCAAGAATATGGTTTTTCGATGGAGAATTCTCCAGAGGGTACGTATCCACCGTTCGTGATACGATGATTCTCATTTTTTATTTATTCTGAAGAGCGGGCGACGGCGTTGTGGGAGGTGTTCACATAATCCGAAAAAAAAATATCGATCTTGAACTATTTCCCGTATTTATGGGCAGTATTGTATTTTTTATCTCATTATGGCTATTTGAATGCCCAACATATTGACAAAAGACAGAAGACCGGTGGATAGTACGACCTTTTTCTTCCGGATCATCTCGAGGGATCCATAGACAGTATTTTTACCGTAGACACACCAACTTTACACTTCCAATAAATCTGGTGAACTTGAGGACCTGAGAGGGGGTGATTAGAAAGATGAGAGGTCCGGGTAAAAGCATTAACCGAAAGATCCTGTACGACAATTATGTCTCCATACTTTTAAGATTTGTTGGGACAGACTGACGCGTCATCGTCTAGCGTCCCTTCATTATTTGCAGTCATTAGTCCTGAACTTAGTCTGCATTTATAATTTCGGCAAATGAACCTCTTAATAACCGAATCTTAATGTACCGTTGGCTCTCTCAACTGTGCGACTGTCGTTAACTTGATATTTAATATTTTTTTAATAATTTATAATTGAGAATTTATGTTATTTTTCATACATGACAAGTGGAAGTAGTAATGGTGGTAAAGACAGTAGTAAAATATCTATTTGCATGCGAGTGAAATTAGCAGTGACGATCGGGCAGATGTTTTACCGCAGACTAATTCCTGAAGGGAAAAACATTTATTTAGGGAAAATTAAGCTAGTTAATGGCCAGACATTTACCGAAAAGGAAATTTTCTTTCCGATTATCAGATAACACTGTCATGCGTCATACGACACAGTTTTTAGTTTATTTTTTTAATATGGAAAAATATTTTTGCATTTTAAATTAATTGCAAAGGAAAATTTATTATTAACGTTCACTGAACCCACGCGAGCTCGCGCCATTCAAATAATTGATTCTACCATCCAGGGTCATGTGTTAATTACTTTTCAAAATTTTTATTTCTGTTGAATAGCGTTTCATTCGATTGATTGTGACTCTAAACAAATAAATTTCCCAATGAAATTTTCAAAGAACATTTCTCTTTTAATTTTTCTTCAGAGAGAAAATACTGGAAAAATTTCGAAACTTTTACATAATTTATAAACATACTGCAAACATGTCCCCAAAATTTCGTAAAAATTCCTGCTCACCACCTCAATTTTCAGTAATTTACCCCTAAAAGCACAATCACCCCATCATTCCTCGAAGTTCCGTAATTTTTCGAATATTTTTCTGTCCATATAACATTGAAATACCGTCCAATAAAAATTATTGTTTCTCAGTAATATATCTCTAGAGTGTTTCCTCAGTCCTTCATGAATATTCTTACTAAAACAATGCCATAACGATAGTACCAACAATGATACCTCCCCCTTGCCATAAAAATATCGTCGATCCTTTTATAACCACAACATTTTCTATATCACAATGCAACCATTTTTTAAATCCCCATTTTCCAACATGAATGCATAATACATCAGATACCACAAATCAACTGAACTTTCTTCTGATTCATGAATTAGACACTGTAAATAGAAAAGCGTCGTATTGACATATGCATACACAGGATAAAAAAAAAAATACGATATCCACCGCTGGGATTTTAATACCTCCAGTGCGTACCATCCACCAATGACGAAGGGAAAAAAAAATCCAATGAACAAAAAAACAATATATATATACATATATGTATATATATAACAGACAAAAGGGTGGAGAGTACAAGAGTGGTAAAAATGAATCGATAGGCGGAGTTTTTCGAGACGCGCCGCAAGAGGCGCTTCACCGAGTGAATCGTGTGGAAGGGGCACAAGGCAATAGGCGGAGTCAAGCTGATTTAGAGCCGCCATTTTGTGACAATGGATGAGAGGGGGGATATGGCTATCTGATTGGCTGATCTACGAACTTCTCTCCCGTCCTGGACAGGGGTTTCTACAGATTGTTCGCTTGTCTCCGACGGATACTCCAGCCACCCGGGACAAGTGCTCCCTTCTACCATTAGTTTTCACCCTCTATCCACCCCCCCCCTCATCCCTTGTCCACGATCCCCCACCAGCATCCCTCTGGAGCCCCTTGACAATCTCATTCCAAGATTTTCCATACTGTAATTTTGCATAATATAAATGTATCGCATTTATCGTATGACGATCGGATTTTTCACTGTCGATTTATTTATTCTTTCCTCATCGGTAAATATCGCGGAAATAATTGGCGTCATTAAAATTTATCGGTGAGGGTGAGGGGGGGAGGGCGGGGAGGATGGGGGTAATTGAGATTAATTGGTGTCATTGGTGTAGATAGATTTAATGTGCATTCCACGTGTGGTAGCAATGAACCCGGTGAATATTTATGACCTACGACAATCGGTAACTCAATGCGTGTCACTTCCGCGGATCGCATCATCGGTCAGATTACCGGCTTAAGATTTGGGTACGGGGCGTATATCGTATATCGTATCTCATCTAGATATTCAGCGAATTTATCAAGATTAACTCTTCGCGCGCTTTTGTACACATGTGTTAGGTGTGTTGTGTTTATGTGTGTGTGTATGTGTGTATGTATCTCGGCGTTGATCTGCTTCGCGGAGACACGTGGCAGTGTTGATCGTTATTTCTATGCTTAGTCTTCTTGATTTCAATCTGTATTTTTTATTTTGGGATTCTGGTTCTCCTTGAGGTGGAAGGGAATAAATATGTTTCAACGGTGATTATGTCAATTGTGATCGTTAACACGTGTATTTAAGGGGGGATATCTTGTGATTGCGGTGGTGATTTTTTTAGACGGGGGTAATTGGCAATTTGATGGTTATGATGGTATCTCAATTATTGTTTTATGAGGAAAAGTTGATTTTATGGGACAATTGAGATTGTGAACATGTATTTACATACGTTTGACATTTTTTTATGGACCGATTATCAATTTTTTATTAACTCGCTGGAGATCAACTTATTAATTCGTTGAGTAATCAGATTTTCGAGTTACGACATTAAGTCAACATAGAAAACTCAATTTTAAATACAAATGGCCTGTTAACCTCGACCAACTCTCCGATTTTTAAATTCACATATTAATTTAGACAAATTATTGTCGAACAATTAATTTATTATTATTACTTAATTTATTGGAATCCTGGATATCACATCGAGATACTTCAATCCAGGATTTTTATTTTACAAAAGAATTCGTTTTATGGCAAAAATCGAAATTATTCTCAAGAACTTGTCATATCCGTATAAACGAGTATTTCTCATTAAAAAAAAAAATCTGTTTCATTTCAAAAGTTAAAATTGTTCTCCATAATTTGTTAGTATCGTACAAACCCTACAATCAAAAGAGGCCAATTTTTTCCCTCTGGAACTCCACGAATTCCTCCAGAAATCATCATATTCCATCCCAAGAATCCCGGGTATTCCATTGACACAAAAAATCTTGACGGAGTAAGATGGAAAAAGTAATCTAGCCCCGTCAGTGGCAATGGATACGAGGGTTGTATAGGAGTTGAGGACTCGGGTGAAGAGGCTGGTGGGGACAGGGGTAAAAACTAGGGTCTTGGGACGTGGGAAGTGAGGGGTAAGTAAGTCAAGTTAACGCCCGCGTGAGGGTGGGGCCCCAGGTGTCGAAGCTGGTCGTAGGCGTTGCTACAGCGACCCGAGTGAAACCGAATCGAGACGAGTATCCTCACCGAGCACAACCGAGTGCGGATGAACGTGGGGGCCTCGCGGACCCCGTGTTTTCATGCGCTTTAGTTCCGCGCCGGGTGCCACGACAGTTGCATCGATGATTGGTGCGCGCGTGTGTGCGTATTTAAAAACAATACTCATTTTTCAAATTAACAATAGCCGATAAAATAAGGTGAATAACAGATATTCTATGAATTTGTTCATTTACAAAATGAGGTTATGAATTACTTTATTGTGTGGATTATGATATGTTGAATGTTAATCGGTGATAAGAGGACCGGATGACTTTTTGGAAATGACAGCGAGACCATTGGACCAGCTTTGATATAATCACTGTGTTACATTAATCACAATTAATCACAGAATTGATGTATTATATAAATATATAAACATCACAATGTGTCGTGTTTGTGTACAGTGTTGTGTTTTGGTGATAACCTAGTGTTTATTAACGAGAGTAATAATATAAGAGGATTCAAACGGTTCTGTTTATCGCTGGATGGGGACATTTAATTCAGGTAAGAGATATATTTATGGTTTCAAGTGATTTCATCAGTGACTTTATCGCAGGGGGTGGGGGAGTGTTATCACAAGAAAGATGAAGACTAGTGTGTTACAAACAGGAGAGAATTATCTGTCATCGATAGATTTTCGTTTAATTTAATTATTTCGGTCATTTTCTCATTTATTTTTCATTAACTTGCGGTATTTATTTATTTTTTTAATACACGTGGAGGTAGTTTGTGACTTTGAGTTGGGAATGCGGATAACGTGATATCGAGTGCCGACGGAAACCGTTGCTAGGTCGAATACGCGGATATTTTCTCGGGGAATCGATAAATGGGAATGGGATGTCACGCCAAAGTCCCGATTTCCGGAAATGAATAGATAGTTTTTTGATGATTTTTCATATTTTTCATGGGTACTCGGTATTTTCACGTGATTCTCTCTCACGTTGGGTTATGTAAAACGATTAACTTGTTAGGGTTATTAATTGGAGTTAACAATAGTCTATTTCCATCGGGATTGATGAAAATAGTGAATTATTCCCGCGCCTGTCTGTCCATGAATTTTCACATTAAGACTTGAGTGATGAGCGTAAGACTAATACGGGAAAAAAAGCATTGAATGGAAACAGACGGTTTGTGTCGAGTGTAATTAGTCATTAGCAAGTATAATGAATATTCCAGGCTTTGTATTTTCAGTTATTAGGGACGTTGGGCCTTCTCTATTAGCACAGTGACGTATTAAAAATTATTTTTTGAGGTATTTTGGGGTGGGAGGTGGATTCTGCATATAATTTTGGACAGTGGTTTCAGATTTATTTTTATTTTATCATTTTCGGGACAAATTTGGGACTTCATTGAATATTTAATGATATACAGAACTGGACAATAGACAGAGCACAGGAAGTTTTAATTAAGAAATACGACTCCACCAATTTTCTGGAGTTTCTGATGGAATTAAATTTAGAGACAAGTTTTGATAAAAAATTGGCCTTTGTTTTGGTTTTAGTTCTTTGAAAAAATTGAATAATATTCAAATTTTCACGAGGTTTAGTTAATTTTCATAATTTACGATTTACTGTTATTTTTTATTCGGTGAAACATCAGATGCGATATTTTGTTAGCGTTAGAGTCGCTTAGGAATATTTTCAAAAACGTAAATTTCTAAATCAATGGAATTGGATGGAGAACACGGAAAGGGGGGGATTCTAATGAAAATTTCGTTCGGTTTGTTTTCGTTTCTTGATAATATATAAATACGGAATTTCCTTCTAGCCGGTTTGATATCAGCTCCATCGAATTACGTGTAGGGTGATGTCGAGTGAGATAGTCATACTAGGGACCCGAATAATTTGAATAATTGCATAAAAATATTTTCATGAGGGACATGACACTCGGAGTTATATGAAATACCTCAATGTGTATTTAATATTTTTAAATTAAATCTCTCGGTCGATTTGTATTCATCTTTTGCATCAATGTCCCGGAAAATTTATCAATCTTCAAAGACTTCAGATCTTTTCGTCTTTAACACCGAATGATTTCGTGTTTTTGTCGTTAAAATTGTAAAATGAAAAAGTTTGTGGCTTTTGACACGTGCGACGGCTTGCAAAAGAGTATTGAAATACCCACATAATGCACCACATTGACCGCAGGGTTACCGCTCTCCTTCATTTTCAGTTTAATCTTTTTGTGGTGGTATTGAGTTACCGATGACTCACGAAATCTCCGAGAGGAGCCACTTCTTTGCCGATTACCGACGCTATCTTGTAGCATTTGCCCTCAGACTCTTTGCATAAATGCTGTCCCTTGATAGCTGATAGTGAAAAACATATGTTAACATGAGTAAAATACTGAGGATTCATTTAAAATACAAATACACATTGAGAAAAAAATATAAATTTAACAATAAATATTTTGCTAATGAATTTTCTCTCACTGGAGACACTTTCGGGAATTTCTGGGAAATGAAAATTATTTTGGCGCTTCAAATAAACTTTCTATGGGTGGGGAAAAATTCTTGGCAAACGTTATCATAAGTAGATGTTATGTACAATGAAATTATTTTATTTCTTTCAAAGAATTTTTCATGTAATTTACACGAAGATAAATATTCAGTAAAAATTACGGTACGTTCAGGAAAAATTCGACGATAGGTCCGTAAAATTTCTGTCCCCGTGTACTTGACAAATTTAATCTTGAAATGATCAACTCTATAGTGTAATGTATACAAAACTAAAAAAAAAAATACTGACAACTTCTCAACGGCACTATTTTTCATAGCCAATGGCCCAGGATTTTTTAATCCAGCGCCAGCACTAGAATTTTTCAAAAGAATTTCTCTCCTCGTACAAATTCCGAATAGAAATAGTGAATATGCTGGGGTCTCGGCGCACCGTCGGGCGCCGATCAGGTTAAAAAAAAAAACTCACCAGTCACCGTAACATCGATGAGAAAGTTTGGGTATATGTATCATTACATGGGTATACACGCACAGATCACATCATAACTTTGGTAATATATTATCGTACGACTGAATGTTGTATAGGATTTAGTTACTAACAGTCGTGTTGACTTTACCATAAGGCGATAGGGCAAATGCCCCGGGCATTCCGCCTCGTCCACTCGGTTCTCAACATTTTGAATTAGAAATTCGTTCGATATGAATTGTTTCAACACGATATAAAAATTAAATTCATTGTTCAATAATGGTCTTTTGAATTTACCAAGAGACGAAACTCAAAGGTGACTTCATGAGGCCTATCAGCAACATGACAGTTTGACTTTGTTCCGTGTGACATTCCCAGATTACCCGAAATAAGATAAGATTATGCACTGGACGGAAATTGAAAGGCTTTTGCCTGAATGACCACAGTTATTTTTATTGTTTATTCTTTATAAAAAAAATACGTATATTTATTCGACTTGCATGAATAACTGGCTTAGATAAGTCACGACAAATTTATGTTGACAGTCATTATGTTTAGTCAGTGATTATTATAATTATTCTAATTAATGTCGTAAAGAAATTTTCGTGGAAATTCGAGAGAATGAAATTAACGAGACTAGTGAAAGGTACAAATGTATTTCCTCCTTTTCAATTCAAGTTCAGTTGAAAAAAATGTTGAAGCATTAGACATAATTTACCAGTAATTTCACCATAAATTTTTATTCTGCGCATCGAGTTGTCATTCCTCTCTATAATTATTTATTTATGTCATGTTTGGCGCAGTGAGAATGGGCTTTATTTCAGAATTAACTCATAGATTTTCCTGATACGTCGAGAAAGAGACGTAGTACTATTCCAGATAGAGATTTCCATATTCGCGAATATGATGACATTTTCATGGCCAGTGGCTAGAATAATATCCACGAATTTCAATGAGCTTTCAACGTTTGTCGGATAATCATAAATAACCTAAGCCCATATTTTATCTTGAATTGTTAATTTATCACGAGTTATTTTTACAAGTAATTTACAGGTAAAAATGACAGATATATTTGACATAATCGAACCGACTTTAGTTTAATAAAAAAATTCTTGGTGCGCATATCCCTTATCAGTCTCGAGTTATCTCAATTATTCTTCGTTTTGGAGAATTATCGTGTCTTGTTTCTTGGCATATCACTCAATGTCAATGGTCTCCTATCACAAATACTCCTAAAATCAGTGCTGGATCTACCTTCGTTGTGGTCAGTAGATCAGTTATCCCATATCGTAAGTGCAGAATCTTCCATCTATTTTAATTTCGGAAATCCGGTTGAAATTCATCAAGATATTGGAACCAATCATTTCCTTAAATTGTCTCCTTCGGTGATACGTAAGTGAAAAATTCAAGGCTGAAGACGTTATCATTAAATTATATACAATTTAAATTCCGTTACCTGCTGAATGCTTCTCAATAAATACAGGTTATTTATTGGTAAAGATATCTACTTAACTTCTGACTCAACTTTAATTCACATAATTGTTGGCATTCCCCCGTTCATGTGAATTATTAACGAAATATTTTTACTCGCTATCGTACGTGATATGAAATGATTGATTTGTACCATAATTAACCTCCTGCATTTAGCAGTCTCTTAATTAACAATGGATTCAACTGATCATTATTGATCGACGAGTTAATCTTGGTAACGAATTAATTGAAATGATTGATCGTGTACCAGTATTTTTGGACTCTCGTTGAATTTAAAATGGAACAGATATAAATTTTTTTTTTTTATCGCTTTCGATTAACTCTGGTCTCCCCGCGTATTCTTTAAGCCCTAATCTTATCGATACCCACATTTTGGGATATATCTTATCAGCTATTGTTTTCGAGTATTTTATTTGCCCGTTGATCGAAAGACATCGGAGTTGAGACGATTTTTTTTCTCACAGGTGAGAGATCAAGTGTAAAGACAACACGCATTGTTGTTGGTACACGGTGATATGTAAGTACATTCGCAATAAATAATTGTCATTTGTTAATATTCTATTGTTGATGATTAAAATCATTTGCACTTCATCAATTATTCAACCGCGAAATTAATAATTTTGTGGACTATCTGATTCGATTCTCACCGTGCGATTGATTGAACCATCTTTCTTTGATGTCCTTGATCAATCGATGAATATTCCACGTGGATATTCACACAGAGATGAATCGAACTATTGGGAGAATAACATGAGAATGACCGGATTGTATTTCATTACAATCGTTCGTTCTTTGTTGTTCTGCATCACCGGTCATGTCGAAATTTCTCACTATCAATTGGAACATTAAGAATTGATAATGTTGGCGCCATATTCTCAGGGTGATATTCACCTTCTCCTGAGCTCAATTATTCGCTAGTTCATTGGAGCATCAACTTTCTCCGTGAAATAAAAATTGCGACATTATTAGAGATTATTCAGGCCAGTGTAGAAATTCATCGGATGAATTGTAACATTGGAATCTTCGATTTACGTTATCTCGGGGATTTTTGAAATTTTCTCGATTGGTTTCAAAGTCCTACTCAATGTTATCGATCAATGGGATTCATTATTTTGTGATATAAACTGTTAATCTGGTAAAAATATTCTCCAACCAAAATAATTCAGATATTTTTTAATCAAAATACAAAGGCAGAATTTTTTGGTTAAACTGATTAATAGTTGTCTTGTATTGTGAGTGACTTTCAGTTGAATTAAATAATTTTAAAAATTATCTAATCACATAAATATTAATGACATCATCTCCACCTTCTTGTGATTTCAGATATTTCAACGCATTGATTCGCGTAGTACAGAGAATCAATTCCTCACGAATTCACTCTATCTAATCAATAATTTCATCAATAATAAGCCTCTCCCATTTAACCTAAAAATAATCACCTCTACATCGTGTTAATCGACAAAAGAAACAAATCACTTGAATATTCTCTAGTCTCGCGTTATCGCAAATTTTTCCGAAATTTCATAAAATCCCGAACGTCGCGTGAAAGCGCACAGTGAAAGGCAGAAAAAATTTTGGACACAATGGACATGAGCAGCGAATCGAGTGCAGCACGGTGGTACGAGCCACCAAGAAGCCTCGAGCCATCGTCAGGTGGTGGTAGTAGTGGTGTAACGGGGGTGAATCCCGACTACCGAGGTTACTATCCCCACGCTGGACCAGCCCCTCATCATCCAGCAGCAGCAGCAGCTCACTATGCTCACAGTAAGTACATTCACCTATTTCCATTGAAATATCCTGCATTCATAGGAGCTATCTCGGCAAAGATGGACACCACTCCAATTACCATAGACTATCTGGTGGGGAGTGGGATGGAAAAAAAAAATGATAATGTCCAAACATGTCTCATTCACGGCTAGACTAGTTTACCCTTCTCAGCACCCGAAGGAAATCGTCAAAGATTTATGACTCACCGGGTCGATTACCCTCGCGAACTTCTTCAGATCCTTTTTCTTTGGCATGTGCCAAGTATTTAACACGCTTCGCTGTTACGAAAACAGCGTCAATGTTATCGCGATTCACCATCGACGCCTCTTTTCATACGTAGCAACAGACGTCCTTTGGATAAACTGTTAGGGCTTGTTTTTAATGTATGTACTAGCGAGGAAACTTGATTCAATTCTGTGGAGACACTGGGTACAGAAAACATTGAGAAAATGGGGACAAAGTGGATCGAAGGGGGTAAATAAATTGGGGGTCGATTATTTTCTCGGGGGCTGACGGGATTCACTGACTAATAATTCTGAATTTTTTTGAATTTTCTGGGGTAGTTTTGGTCGTTAGGAATTTTGGTAATGTCCTGGTGGACATTTTGAATAGTCGGCAAAGATGAGAACAGCGGTATTATTATTCGATGTCTAATGGATACGGGTATTTGGGACGATGACAATAATGTGAAGTCAAGCATCAAAACTCGTAGGAATGCTGGCCAGGAGGTGGGGCTTGAGGCGACACTTGAGAAATTCGATCTAGCTTGAATACCCTGGAACGCGATATCCCTGATTTTTCGCCGATTCTATATGTATACGTGGATCATGTACGTGCGCCACTGTTACGTAAGATCGTGTTGGAAATCATGCGATGAATATTAGGAAAATGGGCTGTAATGGAGGGGATTCCGTGGCTTTGAAAGACGAGGGAAAATCAATCGTTTGAAGGGCATTTTGTCCTGCCCTGGTTGAGGATGAAATACTAGAAATGGAAAATACTGGAAAATTTTCCATATTCCTAAAGTGAGTTTACTTTAATTTTTTTTGGATATATATATGTACATATATATTATAGTGCCCTCCTATGTCGTCCCTATGACCTTCAAACGACTGCAGAGTGTACTTTATTTATGTGGGAACGAGGCGTAAAATGTCTGACTAAATCGAGTATTTTTCCACTGAATGTAATTTCATTCCACGTTAATTTTTCACAGAGTATTATTTCCCGTTAATTTTTATCCCACTTGTCTCTCATCCTATGCAAATTTCATGTAAATTAGTCGCTATAACATTCCTCGCTGGAAATC
The DNA here is from genome assembly GCF_034640455.1 of Diachasmimorpha longicaudata. Taxonomy (NCBI): domain Eukaryota; kingdom Metazoa; phylum Arthropoda; class Insecta; order Hymenoptera; family Braconidae; genus Diachasmimorpha; species Diachasmimorpha longicaudata. The sequence continues at coordinate 5,431,838 of NC_087240.1, forward strand.
CCAAGAGTAATTTTCTTAAGCAAAAAATACTCGATCAAACCTGAACACAAATTCTTCAGAAAAATCCTAGCGCCGGCGGTGGAAATTTTCCTGACTAATCCAGAAATCCCTCCTTTTCCCCAGAACTCCATCCTGGTACTCACTCCCCTCTCCAATCACTCAAAAATTTCCGAAATAATTCTATCTCCGCGGGGCAACAGAAAAAAAATTTCAGAAAATTAAAAAACCGAAGAAAAATCAAATTTTTCATCGTCTCTCATTCCGCCCAGCACAATGCTCTTCGCGTACCTTAATTTCATAAGAATACACTTGGCAAAAAAAAAAAAACTGTAGCTATTAGCCAAGAAACCGTGGGAATTCAGCACCAAACACCGCACCATCGAATCCGAAGACAATGTGAAAACGAAAAATATGAAACACGCATGGGACAACGGGGGTCGCTCGTAAAATTGCTGATGAGAAGGTGGTGGTGAGGTTGGTGGAGAAGGTCCTGTCAGTAGTAGTAGAGGGGGGAAAAGGGGGGATTCAGGGAAGATAGCTGTGAGCCGAGAGGGAGAGAGAGAGAGAGGGCACTGGTTGCGGCAGACAGGAAGGAAGCGCAACCAACCGAGAAGGCCCACCACTGGGTCTCAGAAGAGTTGCATACATTATAAACAGACCACAGGGAGGTGCTTCAGCTACTCATCTTCTTCGTTTATACCGCTCAACATGACATATATATGTTTTTGCTAATAATCACTGTGCCTTAACGGGTTATTTTGCGAATAAGGTAGCGGCCACGAAGTGAATTGCATTAATACACCGGTCGGTTGGATTGAGTAGTGGGAGGGGAAGAAGGGAGAATTCCGAGGACTGTCGAACATTGTTGAGGTGAATACATCTGCATTCGTGAAATGTGTCTCAACTTGTACCCTGACACGATACACTGAAGAAAAGTCTGTGTGAGCTCTAGTGCTGTGCGACGCCATTTTGCGCAAATGCATACGCCAACTGAAGGCGGAGCCAAAACACTGCTCTCCCCGGGGTCATCTCTCTCTCTAGGTCGCTTTTTCATCAATCGTGTACTGCTGGGTATTGTAAATATAGGAATTGCTTGCACGAAAGGGATGGATGGGGAGGTTGGCTGAGGGGTAGATGAGTATCACGAAATCAACTGCAATGTCAGGGAGTAATTTGATAATTTTGGGGAATGAAGACGATATTTTTGGGGTAAAAGGGCCGCCAGCATTTGAATAAATAAATATTTTGTTAAACATTCATTTATTTAAATATAAACTTGACAGTGGAGTGGGTCAATATCAAAGAGTAGTAGTGAATAGTCAACTCCCTTTGTCGAGTTGGTGCTTCAATTGAACATTTCTTTGGTACGTGATAAAATCTGGTAATGACCAGTTTTTGTAACAAGCCCAATTCAAATTGACATTGTTTTATTTATCAATGGACAAGCACTTTGAATCACATTGGCATCTCCCTCCCCCCCCCCCCCCCCAACCCTCTGTGCATTTGTCCCAGACACCTACGAAGATTGAGTGAGACACTTACATGGTCATACTAACACTTTTTCAAGCACAGGGTGCTGAGCAAGTGATTCTCAGAAACACTTGGCTGAACGAAAGCACTCAACCGCGTGAGTAATTGCAGTTTGTTGGACGTTCAAATGTATATATGCGTATGCCTACTAAGTATATGACATTTGAATAGCATGAATTTACAAACATGATACATACTCATCCTAATGAGGGGGTTGAAATGTAAAAAATGGAAATATCTTTAAGGTGAGATTCAGGAAGGGAACATTGATAGATGGAATATCCACTCGTCGGTGGATGAACAGAATTATTATTTTATTAGAGTTCATCGTTCATAAATAAATTAATTGCTTATAATTTCTTCCTCAATTTTACTCGAAAGAATTTAATTCCATAAATTGCATTTGACACATTTTCTCCTAAAAAATGACCTGGAATTTGGATCTGATCTTTGGATCTACGATTACTCGACTCATTCGATATGATTTTTCATAAAAAAAATCAGAGTGATGAGCTTATCATATGCATATGCCGTTGGTCATGTTATCGGAGGGTATGACGCGGGATGCTGGTACTCTCGATAAATTTTTTTTTTGCAATTTTATTGATGATCCAAAGGTGTCTCGGATACCGGTCGCAGTTAAATGCGCGGCACGGAAATCGCACGTCCATGGTACGTGATCGATTCTCCCGGTCCGGTAGGATAAGGCGGCAAACAGCAAACGTCGTCTTGTTGCAACGTACCAACTACGTGGAACGCATCTAGATATGTTTTGCGTGCAGAGTGGTGAATAAATGTCTCGTGGGGATATTTAGCACGGGATGGATCATTCTCAACGTTTGAGGAGCAAACGTACGAGGGAAAGCACAAGATGAATGGGTAATTGGAAAAATTCTGGTGGAACACCAGCTCACAGGGGATACGGTAGTGTGTGATCAAACATGATTTTCCGTTCATGCTCCATCGCGCAGTGATGTGCGGATTATTATTACTATTATGAGGAGAATGCGCATTTTATTTTATGTATTACCATCAGAGGCAATTGTTTATTTATTTTTTTGGTTATTTTAATAATAATCCCCCTGGAAATTGCCACAATTTCAATGACAATTTCTTGATTCTATGAAAAATAGTTAATTCACTCGAAAGGGGACGATTAACTCATATTAATTAAGCTCATATAATTTCCTAATTATTGAATCCTTCACTGAATGAGTGGTACGTTTTTTTTAAATATTTAAAATACACAAAAATCAAATAATTGTCAAGGTTACTTCCAAATTGATTAAGAATTCCCAGTCTCAAAAATTCTCTTGTAACGGTCTCTTGAATTTCATGAAATTTCTTTCATGATAATAAATGCACCACCTGAATTAACCCAACACCCATTAAACCTGAAATATCAGATCCACGGAATGTGTATTGCTCTGCTCTCATTAGTCCCTCGAAATTACACGCACTAAAGCTCATCGTCGCACGCTTGATTCGTATAATTACCTCTTTTTAATCAGCCTGTAAAATCGATAGACTCACGAGGACGTGACAATTTTCCGATTCTCCGTATTTGTCAGGGGTAAACAAAAAAAAAAATTTATTGGATAGATTCTAATGACGTAATTAGACCGTTGTACACGAGAACCGTTTATTTGTGTTCACGCGTGAGGAATTGTTCGGTCAATTCGGTCACAGATGAGCTGTAATGAACAGCGGGAGTTCTTTGTTTCATTCGTAATTTAAATAAAATTTATGTAATTTCGGTTAATTTCAATGGCACAAGGACTTTTGTAATTTTTCATTGATCGCGGAATAATTCAGTTGCTAATGCATTGTAAATTCACTGGGGAATTGAAAAAGAGAAATGTCTGGAGTACTCTGAGACACATCCACTGGGGGAAAAGCGGCGCCGTATTGGACGCCAACTTCTTTCGTATATGGAATTACTGACTTATTTCTAAGCATTTCAGTTGTTTTTTCTTTTACCACACATTTGTGCGTATTTTATAGAGTCTGTATACTTTTCTGTAATGTTTACTGGCAGAGCATATACTTTGCCGGAATTTTTTGTTTCGTCGGTGAACGATTCTCTCGGGAGCTTGACAGCTATTTGTCAGGGGGGGGGGGGGGGGGAAACGCACAGTCTGTGTCGTACCGAATGGAAAAAATTTACGTGCACAAGAGGGGTGGGGGCGAGGGGGAATGGAAAAAAAATTGCCTTCATTAGGTGATTTTCTATGTGGCTTCCTCCGTCGAGCTCAAATGCAATGTGTTCCGAGCGGCGAGCAGGTAAAGGAAGAGGATTAAAAAATCATTAAATACCGAACTGAATGTGGGGGGAAATATTCTGAGCTCGAGGTGTGCATATGCTGCTGATAACATTCCTCGGGGTCGATTGAAATATCACTGTGATAAACTGCGTTGAGTTATATTTAACGGAGTTTACTGGAAAATGTATGAAAGGGAATCACACAATATTTACATTTGTTTTTTTATTTAAATAATTTTAAATAATTAGAAATATTTATAATTGAATCTGGTTCTGGTTGTGGTATATATTTGTTCACATATATTATATAAAGTTGTTTTATCGTTTTGTCGAGTACAATAATTCGCTTGAGATAATTTGAGATGTCTATTTTCGAGTTTCTGCATAATTTTCTTGTAAATTACCAAAAACCGTACTTTCAATTAAGTAATACATTCCTTCATGTGCAACGGCACATGTCTCCTGTATGAGCTCACCTCATTCCATCGCAATTTTTCAAAGTTAAACTGTTTCTCCAGTTTAAAACCCAAATGAGAATTTTCAGCTCCGAGTGGTAACAAATGTTACGCAATGATTTTATGGATGAAACATTGGTGTACACTGTGGAGAGAAAATTATTGAAAAAATCATTGCTAATCTCATTTGACGGCGAATCCCATTGGCGAAAATACCAGAAGTGAATCTCATTATTTTATGCAGCAAATACTTGTAAACTCAGAAGTGCATGAATACACGAGTTCATATTCATTGCGCATAAGGCACGAAAGTTGTGGACCCAAAGGTTCGACGTGAAAATATACCGTTCGATATATCGATCCAGCATACTCGCGCCTCCGTGCCAGGTAAGCCCAGGTAATGCGAGCCGCATGCTGGCTCGACGGGAAACGAGAAAGAATTTCTTTTCCACTCGAAATACCTCACTCTCTGGCTGAACCGTAGAGAAATAAATAAATAAATAAATAAATAAATAAATAAAAGAGGTAAAACAATAAATCGAGAAGACATCCTCGGGAATATAAGTGAAGTACTCGTACATATGGACACATATACTCATGAAAAAATCCAATAGGAGAGAATAAGACATGAAAAATTTGAAATTTACAATCACGCGATGAAATAGCCCGCGTGTCGTGACGCCTTTGCCGTTGGGCATGGGCAAATTGTCCCTATTGTTGACCATGTCTCTTCTTTGCACCACAAACCGCTGGTATTTCCACTTATGAATCCTCCAGGGAAATTAATATTAATGAGTACATTCAGCGGATTACGAATGGTTTAAAAAAAGTGATAAAAAATATGTGACCCACCTTGTTTCGTTGACTTTCAAATGATGTTTTATACCCTGAGAGTAACCCATTTGTATTCATTGAATTCCTATATCATCCAGAATTCCCCCTGAAACCTAAAAATAATACTAATCCAATAAATTTGTTTTTTTTTTTCTTTTGCAATGACAGGTAGAATGTCATCGAGTGGTGTATCGAGTGGTGCTGTGAGTCAAGTGTGTCGTCCCCACTTTCACAGTATTCATCCCTGGTTACCAAGTGCCAGTGGTGATACATCAAAGGCCTGGGCATTTCCAACAACAACAGCATCAACAGGAGGTGGTAGTGAGGACAAGCCCCAGAGTCCACTTGGCTCATCTTTATCCCTAACGAGTCATGGAAATGGTGTTACTGCCGGTCACCATCCATTTTCATTTCCACCAACGCCACCAAAAGATGCAACGCCTGACAGCATAACAACTAGTACTAGTTCAACAAATAATAATAGTAGTAATAGTAATAATAATAATACAACATCAAGCAATAATAATAGTAGCAGTACAAGCAATAATAATGGAAGTAGTGGTATTGGTATTGGAACAGCGAGTGGTGGCACTAGTGATTATCAAGTGGCAGTGGCACATGCAGCTGCAATGGGTGCATTTATACATCATCAGGATTCACTTGTTGTTACTGGTGGCTCGTGTGATGTTAAACCATCAGTTATGTTGGGACATCATCATGGCCCATCATCACCAAATCATCAACAACATCCATCAAATAGTTCAGGACAAGTTAAACAACGTGAAGGTAATAACCAAACGACAAATACAAATGGCACAACAACTGGAAATAATACTGTTAATGGACAAACGACAAACCAACAAGCCAATACAACTGGCCAACAGCAACAAGATTATCAGAATACTGGTGGTGCAACATCACCATCTTGCCGTGACTCGTATCATACCACATCCCATTCAGCACATCATCATCACCATCATCATCATCCCACCTCAGGCTCCCAATATGATCCAACAGCTAGTGCATACAATATGTATCAACACCTACAGTATCCAACCCATCATACCCACAATCCTCATAATGGCTCGTCATTGTTCTCTGGTAGTCATCATACCACTGGTGTACCTGGTGTTAGTCCCGATGCTAAACTTCTCGGTTCCACGCACGGCAACACTCCCAATTCGCCCGGTTCCCAACAACAGCAGCAGTCTAAGACAAGGAACAAGTCCAGAACGTCCGCCGGTAAGCGGCACTATTTTATTTTTTTCTTTTGTCCTCACTTTTTTCTTATTTATCGTTTATCGTTTTTTTTTCTTTGGTTTTTCTTTGATTTGTTCATCATCATCATCATCTCATCCTACCTTTCACGGCTTGGTTCATGGGCTGAGGTTCTATTCTTTTTTCTCTCATTCTCATCTACCTTTTTTCATCCTTTTTTCCTTTGTGATCCTCTGGTTATGGTTTTATTCACGTTTATTTGCTACTACCCATTATTAAAGTTCATATTATGATTTTTGGAAAATGGACGTTATCGGACTACACCATGAATTATGTATTTTGCCTCACATATATATTGACCTGTTTTTGAGTGGCACCCACCAATGCGCGCACACGTTGATTTACAAGATATGTGAAAATGAAAAAAAAAGTTTTGGTTGATCATTGAATAACAAACGAGAGAGAGAGAAAATAATCACGAGAGCACGTTTTATCGATGTGGTGTGGCTACAGTTTGTTTCACTAAAGCAAAAAATCCACCAACTTTTAATGTGGTCTCTGTTTTTTTTATATTACATGGAGATAAATGTTGAGGGATAATTATTAATACCTCTAAGAATAGCGTGAAATATTTGGATCAGAGAGACGTCCACTGCTGACAATTTTATTCACTCTCGTGGAAAAAATAAGAGTTCTCATGAGAGTGATATAATATTGGGGCATAAAACACCAAAATTCGTTTAAATTTTCTGAATAATTTTTCCTCAACATTTCTCTTCATGTTTAATCACAATGCTGATATAGTGAGAAGCATCCCTGAAAAATATAAACATCCAACACATGATTGCCACAGTCACTGGTAATTATACTCTGAGTAGGTCAGTTCCATTAGCTCCAAGAGAATTGAAAAAAAAAACAACCCTAATCTCACAAACAATGGATTGACGATTGCGGTACCACGCTAATTAGATTCCCTTACTTGCGACATACATAGACTTTTGACGTGTGTGGATGCGCTCTACCGTATCACTCGACTGGAAATATTTCGTGAAAAATAAGAGATCCATCTCCATTGAAATTGTTGAATTAATGTCAATGAAAATTTATTCAATACTTTGTCACAAATATCTGCAGCCATTTCGCCTCCAGGGGATGACCACGTAAGATCGGCTGTTACTTACCATTGAGTCAATTGATGAACATTCTAACCACATTATCCTCCCATTGTTCCTCAATCCTCATCAGTGAAAAGTAACACCTCAATACCTTGATAAATTTAACAAAAAGAGTAATATTACCACAAACTTCTGCTTTTGCTCTGGTAAACGCTTATTGGTATGTCGGCAGTGCATGTGAATTAAGAATTAACTGTTTTTCATTCCAGAGATGATGAACTTTTTACTCTCTCAACCAAATGATTAATTTTATGCGTTGAGGAGAGGTGAAAATTATAATTATTCGCACTCTTGAAGATTTCATCATCTCTGCTTGACAGAAATGCTTCAATATCATTTTTCAAACAGGAGAAAAAAAATTTTAATCAAGAATTATTCGAAAAAATTTGCCCCAATTTTATCTCGATAGATTGAAAATTCCTGTGAGTTACTCGTATCATTTTCCAACTCAAAAATCCCATCGTCTTGATTAGAGACTTTTTTCTCTTCGTATCAATAAAAAAAAACCCAAAATTGTCTATCACAAACTAATGATTACCACCCGTTTGCCGGGTTGACTATTGACATTCGTAGAGGGACGTGAGTGCGTCAACTGTGGAGCAACATCAACGCCACTCTGGAGAAGAGACGGCACCGGACATTACCTATGTAACGCCTGTGGACTTTATTACAAGATGAACGGACAGAATCGACCGCTGATTAAGCCCAAGAGACGTCTGGTAAGTACCTCGTAATCCATTAATTTCACCTTCATGTGCGGTATAATAAATCGATACGACACGTTTGGGGGGATTAAAAAAAAATCCCTAATGCATTCGATGCGCGCCCTGAAATTATCGTTTGATTGATTCGACGGACATTAGTGTCTCTCCGCCATTAACGATATTCGGCGACATTCAGGGGAGAAAGAAAAATATAAACATTGTGACACGACGACGTGTCTCAACCACGCCCCATTCGCCCCATTCGTTTTTCTCCGACGAAAATATTATTTTCCCTTTCTACCCTTGCACTGGTCAAGCGTGTGGGTATACGCCAATATCCATGAAATATGTATCGGTTTAAAGCCGGGGGATGTCGTTTAATGCTCGCACGCAGGTACAATACGTAGTCTATAATTTTCGTCACCAACGGAGGGACATTTTCCGCTGTCGACTCAGTGTACACTGGGTAAAATATTTTCTCTGTGTTGGCCGTATATTTGTACGGGGTGAAAGAGATGTGTCAATAGAATACGCCCTCCCTTCGATGAAATGCCCATGTGACGGTGATTTAGCAACTTTTTGGAAAATACACTTTACGAGATTAATATTTATTGTTGGTCAGAAATTAATCGGCGCTCGTGGCGCCCGAGAAATGAAAAAGAAAAAATCGGTTCAAATACCGGGGGAAAATTAATGCAAAATTATTGTTCGGTAGTGGAAAAAAAATGATTTTCTTTTCTCATGACATGTTCACGTGTCGGTGATTCAGCAAATTTCTGAAAATCCAATTTACGAGGTCAATATTTATTATTGCTCGGAAACTAATCGGGATTCATTGATTCAAGGAAACGTGTGCTCTGAATTAAATAGTCTGTTGGAATCAAATTAATGAAATTATTTGATCACCTCGTGATTACATTTTTTTTACGTCAAATCATTTGTTTTCTGCGGTCATGAATTTAAGTGTAACATTACTCAAGTAAATTATTGCATCCGTGTTATCCACATTAATTAATTTTTTTTTCCTTCACATCTGAAAAACACAAAATCTCACTATTTTTCACTGCTTTCATTAACTTATTCACTCGCGGTATAATTGCGTGTTTCGCCTCGTCGCACGACTGGATAAAAAGTAAAACTTCTCGCGTGTGCATTTGATGAGCTGAAAATGAAAGAAAAGAGAAACAAAAAAAAAATATTAAAAGTAAAATCATTGTCGAGAATTCTCTCACTTTTTCCAAGTTCAGTTATATTCTCTGGTGTACAGACACTAACTCGGGAATTATTGCTTCATTGCGACTGTTATTATTATAATGGGTTGGATTTTGAATTTTAGATCGTTTTATTTTATGTCACCTGCATGGTGAACAACACCAATGGGGCACTAGCCTCCCCTCTCCACTTTTCACTCCCCTCTCAGGCACGATGATGCAGATAGCAAGGGTTGCAACGAAACCTTCTGTCCTGTTATATTTCTATACACACATGGACGCTCTCCGCCATGTTTGATCCTGCGCGGAGATAACACCCAGACAGCTGGGAAATTCTCCATCTCGTCGGTTCATTTTTTTTTTTCAATTTTTTTTGTGCGACTGCTTCAGGGGTGGTAGCTCATTTTTTTTCCAACATAAGGGTTTTATTTTTATTCAGGGACCTTAAAATTCATGACCGTTTCCAGGAATATTCCACGGTTCCCATCAATGAATTAAAATTGCATTGAGAGAACTAATTAATTAATTTTTCAAACGAAAAGAGAATAATTCCAGTTTTATTTCAATAAAAATTAATTGATCTCCTACATCTAATCCAAATGATTCTAATATTCATTGAGAATACAGAAAGGTTTACATAATTTGTTGCTAACAAAATAATCAATCATGATCTTTGAGATAGACTAAAAAAAATTGCAATCACGGAATTGCGAATGAAATTAAATAAATTGATAAATCGTATGTTTCAATTTTTGAGCTTCTGCATTCCCCCGACCTCTCGATTCTTATCAATAAACTTTTGCGATTTGTGGCCCCAGCAAACGCCAGCCTGAGCATTCCACTGGTGAACCGTTATATGTTGCTTTCTTCACTCAGCACCCCATGGGTTCGCTGTAACTTGGCATCGTTAGGACACATCTCGCTGATAAATGCATATCTCTGCCCCCTACTTCCTCCCCTCTCTCCCTCACTGCATTTTATCCAGTCCCCGATTGCATCAATTTCCAGTGATCATTGCGAGCAAAATAAGAGCACTCTCTCATTGGCTAATAAATTAACGATAAACGCGCGAATGAAACATCATTCAGAATCGATTCATCGAGGGATCACTTCACCATTACAATTGTTAATGTGAGGAAAAGTAAAGGTCTCGACCATGACATATTATCCAGGCCGCCGGGGGGGGCCCTCGCACGAGTGAATATACACCATTATAACTTTTTTAATTCATTAACCCACCCCTCAAATTCCCTCCCACCCCTTCACTCGGTTGAAATAGAATTCTCTTTGCATTACTCTCGGCTCTCAACGACTTGTGAAACTTTTTCCAAGACACTTTGAGTCACTGCTATCACCGCCTGTTTTTACATCTTCACAATTTAATGTGACCATTTTCGTGAATTGTGTTTAAATTTATAGCACACGTTCACCAAGTACGTGAACTGAAATATTCAAATGACACGTCAGATTATCAAAGGGGAGATGAAAATAAAAAGTCTTCCGAGATTTTGTGCGATAAGATTTCTTTATTTTTGAAACAATACATTTATTCTTCAAGTCCTGATGGACGTATTAAGTTTTTCTTCATTTTTTTTTTCTCTCGAGGCGTTTAAAAAATGGAGGAACTGTCGAAGAGTTGATATTATCGCACCTCAGGTAGCCGGGGTAAAAAGGTTTCGTGGGGTTATCTCGTCAGCATCAATTCCTGCCCGAGGAAAATGAATAGATGCGCTACCCCAGCGCGCGAATGCGCGCGAGCGCTCAATTCTCTCAGGCATTGTCCAGCTGGAGTGTACGTGTATGTGTGTGTATTTGTTTGCTTGTGTGCGACTGGCCGCGTGTACATTGTCCAGAGGTGCCAAAGGCTTTTCCCATACAAGTGTGCGAGTACATACAGATCCCCGGGTTTCACGTACATTCTCCCATTTCCTTTCGCTAACTTTCGAAGTATCATATATAATTCACTTCTCACCTTTAGCGGATGGAATTTTTTTTTTTTTGTACAGTTTCTTTTTCAATGCATCTACGTGTAATTTTTACAACGAATGAGAAGAAAATAACCGCATTTGTTTGGTGAAAACTTTGCATAATCATTTCTCGAAGCCCGCGAATGCGATAATCAATTCTCAACAGAGGGGCTTATGTGTGACCGGTCAACGCCCACTTTAGCTTCAATTTTGCCGCGGGGTAAAGCTTGTATACTCACTCAGAGACCAGTTGCTGCTCATTGTAAATGTTGGCTCCCATTCCCTCCCCCCTTTTGCCCTTCTGTTACACCCCAAAAAAACAGCCGCTCGCTGAATTATACTGGGAATGCAAATAACCTGGCATTACCTCTTGCAAACTCGTGTCCTTCATATTTTAAGACACGGGAAAAACGCTCCGGTAGTGATGGAGAACATACTGGTGGCTTTTTTTTTTGGGAACTAAGTGCTTTTAATTTTTCAGAAGGGACGGCTCCTTATTTTTCGTATTTATTTCCCTTTAAAAATCCCAACAGAAATTCCAATTAAGACGTGTGAAGTTTGGGGGTAAAATCACCGTAAAATCTCCGAAAGCTCCCGATCAAATGGAAGCTCTATTTGAAAAAGATACCCAAATAATTTCAATTAATTTTTTTACTGGAAAATTTCGGATGAAGTCGGAGGTTTGAGGCTTTTCCATGACGTTAGAGCGAGGATGATGAAGTCCTAATTAATGAATTGGGGGAATAATTGATGGAATAATTTCCCATCGAGTGGAATCATCAGTCGATGACGGATTATAAAAAAGCCTCGACACTCAATCTTACATTGGAAAAACCAGAGGCGAGAAGTAGCGTGCGAGCCAATTATATGGGCGTACACCAACCAGTAGAATACAACATGGGTCGAAAATATATAAATCCTGACTTCTCTCGGCCCCCGAGAGTGAACGAGTGAGAAGGCAACGAAACGAAGCCGTAGTAACCTATTAACTTGTAAATTGCTTCCGACTGTGGGCGAATATAGAGAGTTGGAGCGCATAAATTCGCTAAATAAAACAGTTGCAATGATTGCGATGGACATGTGACGGTTTCGTGAGCCACCAGTGTATTCTCGTTTGTTTTATATCACTCAGTAAAACGTTGTAACGTTATGTATTTGCCAATTGAAATGATAATAAAAATAAAAATCGTGTATTCATGGGCTATCGATCTATGGTATCGTATCGATCAGACTGATTTGAATAAGAATAACGGATGCGTGATCGTGGTAGCTGACTAGTTATGTATAGTTTTTGAGATATGGAGTAACCAACAAGAATATATAACTGACAGGGCTGACATTGATGGGGAGAGATGCTCTTTTCATGCAGGAATTTTATTCTCACTTATTTGAGAATAGATTTTAAATTTTTATCTCCTCACTGTTTAGTATTGAAGTTAGATAAAGAGGTTTGATACAATCGTTTGAAGTTTGCTGCCGGTTTTTGGGTGAAGTATTGAGGCAGTTGTTGAGTCAAGATAGATCTGAATCTTGAGGATTTGAACTTTGATAAAAACTAATACGTAAATTACTCATTTGACAAAGGTAGGCAGCATAAGACCAGAGTTTATCAGAGATAAATTGTATCGTATCTTTGACAACTTACATTTGTCGATTAATTGATTCGTGAGGTGGTTGATTAGAAGGGAACTGTGTTACTCATCCAAATGTTTTGTGCACTGAATTTTATTCTCAGTCGTAGATAGAGAGGTTTGATACTATTGTCCAAATTTAGCTGGAGATTTTGACTGTCCGGGATCAGACTCGAGAGCTGGTGGATGAATAAAAATTGATATCGATCTTGAGGCTTTGAACTTTGATAAAAATTAATACGTAAATCTATCATTTGACATTATCTCCTGTATTCCGGTTACACATTCTTCCACCCAGCTGTGTTAAGTGCCATCTACTACTTGGGATAAACGTACAACTCTCAAGTTAATATGTAGCAAGATAAACTGTATCATACCTTCGGCAACTGCAAATTATCAACCAGTTCGCATGTAACGAACGATTTGCGGGATTAAAAGGGATTAAGTTGAGATATAATTTTCCAAACTTGAATCACAGGAAAAGGAAAATTTATTTGGCAAAAGACATTTTATTTTCTCAGTGAATTTCACAACTGGAATTCGATACTAAACCTATACGCAGATAAACTTGGTACAATTGTCCAAAGTTTTGAAGACTAAAGAGGTTTGGAGACAGTGGATAAGTGAGCGTTGATCTAAATCTCCAACATTTGAACTTTCATAAAAAAAAATATTATGTAAATCACTCATTCTACATTATTATCTCTTAATTCCCATTTCCAACCCACAATGAACTGTGTTAAGTGGCGTCTACAGGTCGGCCAACGTAGGATAACGACAGGAATTTAGAGCTTATCGGATATAAACTGTATTATACGCTCGACAACCGTAAATTATCGATCGATTGAGATATAACATTTGAAAAACGGTTGTTTGATTCAACAATTTTTAAGTCTCATCCACATATGTAATGGAGTGCAGTATAGTGGTGTATTTTGCCCATTGGCCCAGCTCCAGTGAGACCGAAAAGACAACAAAGAAATCTTCATTGAGAACTTAACATACGAGATGACGTTAACACAACGGGTGTTCACTGCTGAATGAATTATAAATCACGATAAGACCCCGATATCCCGTGGTACTTACCCCTTTGCAGAGATTGGTGGGTCCTCTGCTTCCCGTGGGAGCACAGAGGAGACCAATGGAAGTAACGGTGTGTCTGGCAAAAGGTTTTTTTTTTTACAGGGGGGGGAGGGAGGATCTGTCAGAGACTACCAGCAACCCACGGTTGATGATTTCCAAGGGACAGGGGGGGAGAGGGGGAGGCACTGTATACCCTGGGGGCAGCTGTGCCACCCTATCATTGGTTCTGATCTCTCTACATTCCGTACTTAACTACGGGAAACAACAACACACACCCTCTGTGGATATGAAAGACCAATCCGGTTGGTGTGCGCTGGGAAGGGTACATTTTCAAATGAAATATTTGATTTTTTCGGGGGAATAAATATTGGATTTTTCCATGTTAATGTTTATTACCTTTTGTGATGGAGAGTTGTCTTATTCGAGGGGCGGAAAATTCAGCGAAACAATTAATTACGTATTGAGTTTGATAATTAATTTTTTCTCTGTGGAAACTGGGGATAAACATCCCTCGGAGATATTTCTTTTTTTTGGTGGAAAAATATCTGTAATTTTTTGGAGAAATTTGTTTCCACGTGCGGTCAAATGGGATTCACTTTCAAAATTTTCACTGAAAATCATTAGCAACAGCCCGAGTTGAACGGTAATGCGTGTGTGTGCATGCGTGCGTGTTACAAGCCGCGTTCAAAATTATGGAATGGAGTTGTTTCTTTGCCAAAGTCCCGTGAAATCTCATGATTTTCTGAGGTACGTTGATGATTTCGTATCACCGATTACACTGTTCGTTAAGTTTTTTTCAAACTTTTCCATCTCTAGGGTTGTAAATTTTATTGAAAATTCTTTCCGTGTCTTCCGATATCTCTCTTGAAATCCTAAAAATCGTACGTGCGTATGAGCCTGCGCTCTATCATTACCTCTGAAGCCGGTGAAAACGAATGGGAAAAAAAAAATGATAAAAATAAAAAGGGTGAGGTGGGAGAGTGGGTGAACAAAGTCAATAGGCTGGCGCAGACGCTGCTATCTGCCAATGCGACCTTCCGATTTCGCGCATGTCAACTGAAAATCTACCCGGGGTGTGGGCCTCCACTATTCACTGTCTCCATTAACATCAACTGCGACGGCGCGAAATTTCACATCGTCGTGTTTACAGGAATTTACAAAATCCAAATTAACGCACAGCTAATTTAATTATCAAATTGTTAATCGTTCACAAGCTGAGAAAACACTCATTAGACGTTGATAAGCGTTTCTTCCCGCTTAATAATGAGTTTACAGGATTTTCCAGCAATGAGAGACGTGAAATATAATTGGCCAGAGGTTATACTGTAAACTATGACATTAATTCACGTGTGGGTGACTGGTGTGAATGTGTGCACAACCCGGAGATGACATTCCAAAGCAATTGAAGAGAGTCAACCTCCGGGATATATTTATGGTGGCAAATCATGAGTGCTGGAAGTTACCGCATTACTCGATTAAGATTCAAACAAGGCGCCTCCCGATGGAACGGCATAAATCTCGAAACTCCCGAGCGTGAATATTAGAAGGCGAGGTGGTCTTCGCCTTGAAAACGATTTGTTTCGATCGCTCCCGGTGATTCTACGAACGCCAACTGATTATCGAGCCTTCCCTTCCTCTCATTGATTTTATTTTTTATTTAACCTGAGCATATATTTTTTTTATTGAATTCAAACTTTAATTTTTTCACCCACATAATACAATCCAGTTGTAATCCATTTTGCCCCACTCAACAGCCCCTTTAAAATTTTTTTATTACATTTATTACAATAAATCTACTAAAGTTCTACGGAAATATCGTTAAAAGTGAATCCACAACTATTAAGTTACCGGGTAATTTTTATAGTAATTTACCTCGGCATAAATCTCTTTCATAATTTTCAATGAATATTGATGAATAATAATTGTTGCTCGCATAATGCAGAAAGCACAAGTGGAATAAAATCACGAATAATGTAAATCATTTGAAAATCATCAGGGCCATTAATAATCCAACAATTTTCAACGAATTTCAGATGTCCCTTTTCCTTCCGAAAGCCGCGAAACCCCACAAATACATCCCCCTTTCATGGCCAAACGATAATTTATATGTTGCGAGTTATAGTCGACATTAACATGAATTACGCTATCGCTGTGTGAGCTACGGTCGTTAATAGCGCCAAGTGCTCTGCACTCAGTTGACTATAAACTTAGGCACTATGTACTGTAAATAATCCACTGTAGATACTGCCACTTGGAATTTGACCATAACAAATAAGAATACTTGAGACGGAATTTTTATTTGTGAATGTTAAACTATTGTTAATCATTTTCATTGATGTATTGGTGATAAAGAACTTTTAATAGCGACGTTTACACAGCGTTGATCATTACGTATTCCATATCCTTTTCTTATTCATTTTCCAGGATTCTATGTATTCACTATTACCATATGTACATGAGATATTGCACAATGATGCTTGACCTATGGGGCAGACAGATTAATTGTGGCTAGATTCTTCGATTAAAATCATATTATCCCCGATAAATTCATCATTCTAATTTAAAACGAAATTATTATTTGCCAATTTTTTCACTATCCAACGAATCATTCGCTTTAATTGCCCATTACCAGAATTAAATCAACTCCCCCCGCCCGACGAATAGATGAAAATACAATTCCAATAATTATTATCAATTAATAACAAAATTCCCAGTCACAGACGATTATCATGGGAATAGAATCATCACTCGGAGATGAAGCAACAATTTCTCTCGATCAATTGGCAATCGATGAAATACTCGAAACAAATCTACATATCAGATTTAATTGCTTATTGACCGATCATAACCAATACCCCCACCCCCACTGAGAGCACTAATTATCGTCGATGTGGTTCATATCCCTTGTCCCTGACAAGTCCACCCGAATGCCTGATTAACGCAATGAGTTTGAAATACAAACACGTCGAAAACTTAGTGCTACGTGAAATAGTTTAATTGGAACACACCAGTGTATCAAATATGTCCTCATATAAGGTGTGGGTGTGCGTAAGAAATTCAGACTTGCGCGCGAGTCTCGGAGTCTAGGGTGTGGCCGTGACTAAAAGTTCAGTGGAGCACACGAGAGAGGCTCACTCACAGCTGGTTAAACCGCCAACATATCTCGTTAAAAAATTTTTATCACTCATTAATATTCATTTAACGATATTCATTCAACATTACCAAGAAATTAATCATTCGATGAAATAAGGAGATATCCGGTATGAAAATAGTATGAAAGAGAGAGGATATAGACGTACAAGTTAATAATTCCACCTATGTAACCATTACATAGAGCAACGAAATGCAATTATCCGTTTGAACGCATCACTTGACTTGAGGGTAATTTAACGCTTTTCAATGTGCCAACCATTTTCCCGATAATTAACATGCATACCAATGACTGTACCATCAAACAAACGACAAACTCTTGTGCATATTGTTTTCTTATTGGGCCGTTTCCACAGGCTCATGGGCTTGAAAATGCATTTACTAGTCGATATCTATGAACGATGTGATATCCCACTCCCACTCGGTTGAGCAACGATGCGAAAAAAAAAAACACTGGGTAATAATGATTATTTCTTTGCTGCCATTCTTCGATTTAATGTTGTAGAACAATTTACATAGGTACGTTGAGAGAATCATTGGTTATTTATGCAGTTCATTATTCCTCTGACGATATCGTTGGTTATTCGATAATTGAGGAGTTTAGGATGATTTTATTAGCGTTTAATCGCGGAAATAATCGCTGCATATATTATTATCATAGCAGAGTTCACAGAGTTTGGAAGAATATTTTTATTTTTGTGGAGTGGAGTACATTATTGTTTCACATGTTCCGATAACAAAAATAATAAGTCGAGAATAGTTCAAGGCTGGGTGAATCACACAGAGTTCAAGGAGTAAAAATATGTCAGTCACATATTGAAAAATGAATCAGATTTTTTTGAATTTTTATTGGTCGGAATAACTCAAAACTAAAGAATTCACATGACAGTTTATATTTACCATTTTTCTTCATTCACTATTTTTCAAGAGTCTGACGCCTTCGTAATATCGAAGAGTTGGTATCCCAAACGAGAACAGTGATCCCTTGTAATTTCACTTTATAATAGCCTGGATACACTCACTTGAGCGCAGCCAATCTCAATATTGTAATCTCATTCAAAACCAAAACGGTTTCTATTCAAATTTTGTTTCTCCACCGTTTCTCCCCATTCCGCATCACCATCCGCTACTCCGCATCACAAAAATGTATTATGAAATGTTTAAAAATAACTATCCAGACAAATCACGTAGCTGAGTATGATTGGCTTTTTTTCATGAAAAGATTGGAATAAATAAAGGGTATTACAAACAAAAACAATAGTGAGGGAGGGGGGGAGGAGGAGGAGGGAATGAAGTTGCTCGGTGGAACGTGTAAGGTAAAGTGGGTGCGTCAGTCTTACTTGCAAATGGATTGCAACTTCTGAGTTGTATGTATGTTTCAACTCAGAGATACGATATAAATCGTGCAAAATAGCGAGGTGAGACAGCAGTTTATACACAGGCCAGTGTCACCTAACGTCCATTAATTCTTACCTGTGTCAGAGTCATTTATTCACTGTTTTACGTTTTTTTAAATGTTTATATTGGATTACTTTTATGCGTTTACGGGAAGTAATTCAATTGATAAAGATTTAAATGCGTGGAAAATTGAAAATTTCTCGACGTCTCCAGTAAAAACAATAAATTCTAAATAAAATGTTCAGTTTGTCCGACAGTGGAATTTTTCCAAAAAATTCCCGCCATATATTTTCTGAAAGAATGATCTTGAGATTCTGTCAACGTTTGAGAAATCGCTCACTCGTACGCGGATTCGAATGAATATCATTTATATTCAATAGTTAGAATGAACGAGAAAACATTTTTTTTTCTGCGAGTATAAGAAACAGGTTCATTAAGGAATAATCAAACACTTCCAGACATTACTGGAGAGATTGATTGCATCTCCAGAGCAATTGCCCTCGTATTTTTCCTGAGTTGTAGAAATACCTCATTCAGGTACACATTTTTCAATAGAAATAATTTATATTCAATAGTGAGAATGGATGAAAGTGATTTGCATCGCCCTCGGGCGGTTCCCCCTCTCCTCGAACCCGTAGAATTCACGAAACAATAATAAAAAAAAAAATCTATTAATAAGGAATAATTATTTTCAAACATTCGAAAGATCAATTCTATCTCCAGGGAAATTGTTCCTAAAATTGAAGAAATCACTCACTCATATTGTCTTATCTCAATGAATATAATTTACATTGAATTGTGAGAATGAATGAAAGTGATTCGCATGGTACCCTCGAGGTCTGGCTCGCCTAAAAAAATATCTGCTGAAGAGAACAAGTGAAAAACATTGATTGATTTTTTTTTTCACAAGTACCAGATACAATGTATCAAAGACAATGGGATTCAAGCGGCTATGGGCCCATACAGACACCCATACAGTTAACCAACATTCATTGTATGGTACATCGTCGAGAGGTACCTCAGCACCAGCCATAAACGACTTCCTGGTGCTTCAGGGAACCGGGGGGAGGAAGGGGAGAGGGTGTACAAACACAAACAGTAACAACTTTTCACCAGAAAAAGCCAATCGTTGGATGGATATTGGAGATACTTTTTATTTTTGCTTTTCAATATAAAAAAAAATATATATATCAACAGTCATATTGAAATTGCTTTGCTGATCCAGCTATCCCCCTCCCTCGTCCATTCTCTCACGGATAAAAACCGAGCTTGGAAGAGAGAAAGGCAGGAGCAAAAACAAAAAAAAAAATCAAATGAAAAGAGGTGCATCCAGCTGTGGACTCCTGTACTGTGTCACAACCCACACCTCCTTTTGTTCCATTTTCTCCGGTGGTGGATGGAGAGAGAGAGAGAAAGATAGAGTGAAAGGGTGGTGAAGGGGGAGGAGAGACGGGGGGCCATGATATTCCAGCTGAAGGAGAGGAAGCTGCCGAACACGAGTGGAACATTGCTAGCAATTTAAATAAATTCAGTGTAGCTCAGGGTGGAATTTTTTTTTCTTGTCCTTACATTGCGATGAGAGGATGTTGGTGGGGCTTTTGTACAGTTTTCGCATACCGTAAGATTGCAACTTTATCATTCGTTGACTCAATCATGTGTTGGAAAGAATTTCAGAGAATTCGTTTGACCGTTTTATGAACATTTTTTCATTCTTCAAAATTTCAGAGAATTCGGAATTTTTTTTTTTGTTTAAATTGAAGTTTTTGGGGTTAATGGGGAAATTAAATGCTTAAAGAGGATATGAATCTTCACGTAAAATTAAGTGAAGGCCTCTTTAATGTGGGTAATCGTCCGGTGGTCGAGATTGAAGTCGATTTGATGTGGAAAACCCCTAGTCAAGTTGCGGGAAATTAAATAAGTAATGTTTTTAGAAGGGGTATTGACAGTGGAAGGTAATGGCTGTTAGGGAACTGCAATAAGTGTTTTAGAAATGGAATCAATCTGTTGAAACAAAAAAATAAAATTGCTTCGGCCGCCGCATCTCAACGGTTATGTGACACAGATGAATGCAGTAGACGATCCGGTCCACTCACGCAGTGCAACTAGCACTGCTTATCATATAGATTGGCAGCTCTAGTAACCCAGTAGTTGATAATGGCCGGTCTCGCGCCTCCATCTATAAAACATCGGTGAATGTAACACAATGATAAGGTGATATCGGTACACACCGACCTTTCCGACAATCTAACGTGATCTAATGGCTTATCCTTCTTCATCAGATCTAGTGAAGCTGAAAGATCAATCGTGGCTGATGAGTAACATGTGAACAAGCGATCGTAGTGTTAGGAATGCGGTACCACTGCTTGTCACAGGGGTACAACGTACCTGTGATATACCCTGACAATGTTAAATTCCCAAAGTCTATCGTATGAGCTTCAACAGCCACTATATATATCCCCCACAATATTTATTCATTAATTTCTCCATTTATTTGGACGAAAAGAAAATTTACTTACGTGAAATTGATTATTTAAAATAAATGAAAAATTTCCTCGGAGGCTCGAGTAATGCATATAATCGATACCATCGAGGGACACCTCGACCTCATGAAATTACCTAATTACTTCTCATCACAATGTGCAATTCGTCAAGTCCAGTTTAATGATATCTGTAACACATGTTACCGTAATTTTAAAACTTACCCACTGGCCAGCAATTTGTATCCAGATAGGGAACAATGTTGCTGACTATATATTCACGATAATGCACTCACTCTCCCACTACTAGCTGTGGACACGCGTTGGTTGGGCCCCAACCAGGGGTTTTCTAGTCACGATTTAGTCAAGGATAGAGATAATTATCTCACTCGGCGCGGCCTCGTTCGTAAGCGCTCATTTAACTCACCGTGTACATTACGAACTCGTTGTCCTGAGAATTCACCCCTCCGTCTCACCCCGTACACCCGACAATCTCAAATGTGTATGAGAGAACTAATTATTCCACCATACGGTTTTTAATTGGTCGGGCTGTGGACCGTGAGGGGGGGCGGAGGAGGAGAAGAGGAGTGTCGAGATTTCAGCTAATTTTTCATTTCATTTGCTTTAATTATTGCGACTGCTGGAGATTGGAAATAACATTATTTTGTCAATTCATTGCGCTCATTGTTTCAAAATGGCGGTGAAAAATTTTGCGACGGCGGGAGGGGGGAAGGGGAACTAATTTAATGTTTCATTTGAAATTGCTAGTCATTAATATACCATTTGGCATCTGATTGGTCGGGAAGGACTGTAATATCCTTTATGGGTTTGTATACTCAATTTAATCGATTGATCGATTCTCACCGAGTCACTCACGGCCATAATGCGGTCTTATTTCTTCATGAATATTTGCCTGTTTAAATTCCTCCTGGTGGAGCTCGAAATCATTAATCACAGGGGATTTAATTAATAACTACTGCAGGTGTTGAGGTTTTTTTTTCTTTTAAATTTAACGAAAAGAGTCATTGTTGGAATGAAAATTTTGGGGGTGATAAAGGGACTTTTACGGATAAAATTTTACTCCCCATGAATTCACGAATTTTTTTTCATCTCAAATACTTCACAACTTCATCGCAAACGAAGATCACGCAAGTGTATTGGGTTACTTCTATTTCATGACACCGGAGTGAAAAAAAAAAATACGAGAGCGAATGAAATATCTAAAAATAACCAGTGGATTTTCAAGACGGATAAAAAAAATATCTAGACGTCACAACTGTCATATTCGATGTAGAATCTACCTGGGAAGTCTCAGGACAACCGGTTATAACTCGGCGCAGCACGTTGGTCCCAAGTATATCAGCGACGGGTGTGTAACCAGAAGCAATTACCGCCAGTCTCCTGATTGCACCCGGATCGTACCCTGTAAATGGCCAACGATCTGCATAATAAATCGCTCCGGATTTATTATAATGATTATTTTACGTATTTGTATGGGATTTTATTGGGCGATCGATTATGATCAATTTCCGAGGATTTATCCATTTTTTATTGACTCTGAATCAGTTCCATGAATGAATGAACACTCCATAGAGTGTCCTGTCTCAGACATTACATTTTTCTTTCCATCACTTTCATTCCGAACCCAAAAATCAATGAAAATATCTTTCCCCTCAAACATTTATTGTCTTTAAATTTTTTATTTGATTAATTTACAAATATTCAACACCACAATATTCCCGCCATTTTATTCTCCCCCATGAACTGTCCATGAACCCTCGGAAAGGCTCATTCATCATCTCCATATTCCCTCCGAATTACCCCTCCCTCCTTTTCCATCCCCTCCTGCCCCTCGCGTCCGCGCGCGCACCCACAGCACCAGATTACCTCCACTGCCGGATTTAATAACCATTAGTCCACTGGCATCAACCATGATGGAGTGGTGAGGCAAAAGAATTGACCGCATTGGGGCCATTCGATGATTTTCAGAGTGTCAAAGATCTAGAGCAGATAAAAGGCCTCTGTATGCCGCGTGCCGCGTTGGGTATTGATTTGGAATAGATGGTGGGCCCGAGGGGTGGGAAAGGGAGGGAGAGCTTTCTTGACCCTTTCCATTCTCGCCCACCTCAACGTACGGACATGCTAGGCACACTCTATATAACGTCCTTCACACTAGATCCCTTTTGCCCACAGGCAAACGCGGTTCAGTGCCGATAAGATCCCAGCGATAAACCATGATTACACACGGAGGCCTCCACCAACCCTTGATGCAATCGTTCCTCTAGTTTTTTTTTGTTCCCTTCCTAGAGTACCTACCCCTTTTACCCACCTCCCTTTAATCTCCGAGAGTAAATCCAGTGAATACTGCACAAGAAATGGACGAAAAAAAAAAATCTTGGGTAGAAAATGAACGCTGATGAATGAAAGGGCAATTGCATTGGAGGAGAATCCTCTCGGCGATGATTATTCCGTTTTTCATTGCACGGAGGGAAATATTCTTGGAAAGTTACCTGGCTCTGGTCAAAACAGTAGTCAGTGACAATTACGGAACAGTTAGAAATTTTTTTACTGAACTTTCGGGATTTTTTTTTCTGAAAGTTCAATGAAAAAGTGAGCGACTGCTCCGTAATTTTTACCGAATATTGTTTTGACTGACGGGTTGAGGTACGTAATTTTTCAGGAATCTCTCTTCATGTGGGGAATAGAGAAATGAATTTCCAAAAATATTTTAAAATAATTATTTCAATGTTGAAGACATTAATAGTGCGAATATTAATGTCTCTCATTAATGAATGTTTCTCCGGCAAGTGAAGTCCCAATAATTCACTGGCACCAGCTGTATCATTAAGTGCTCTACCCTTTAACATCACCCATAACTCCGTCCAACGACATCATACAGAATGCATAAAAACCCATACACAAACGATTACATTTTGATGCACTGTACAAAGAGTGAAAGAGCTACTCAATAAAATACCAATAACTCCCGCGCGTGAGCGTTCAACAGATCGTTTCGAAGGACGTCTACAATGGCAGGTAGACAGAGAGAAACATTTTATAGAAAATATATACAGTGACATATAAGAAACGTTATACAAGCGAGCCTCTCGCCGCTGTCTTCTCTCTGCTTATATTCCTCTTCTCATTCTTCCTTCGTCTCTTTTGGAGGGAAAAAAAAAAAAGAATTTTTTTTCCTCCATCGTCTTCGATCGGAATGCTTCGGGTCGCCTCCAATGTAGCATGTCATCTTGGGGGTTAAGTGCTCCAGTCACAAGTATAGTGGAGTTTCTTCGGGGGGGGATTTGCGTTCCTGATGGTCTCTGTCAGGGGCTTGTGAGGAAAAGTATTCAGGTATATTGCCCTCTCGTGCTCTGTTCATCCTCTGTAGTGGTCCCTCCCACCTCTCGTTTTCAATAGGGCACACAAGTATGCGTATGGGAAACGGTAAATAAGCCATATACTCGGGCCTCGGGGAGGGATATAATAGACCTTTTTAGTTAAGTGTTTGCCACTCGAGGGATTGGAGATACAGGTGGCATGAGAATGATTTTTTTTTATCCGATTTTTTTTTCTATTCATTTTAACCGACATCCGCAGGAGTCACGCGTTTTCGTGTACTTTATTTTTTTGAGGAACATCTCCACTGTCTTTCGCTCCATGGACATGAGACAGGGATTAAGGGGGAAGAGTGCCGAGGTGTCCGTCAATCTTTCCTCTGTCCAAATTTGACTGATCGTTTGCTCTGGGATTTTCATTTTTCTGTCAATCACTTCGGGCTTCTCTTGTTCTTGAGGAATATTGATTTTTGTCTGAGGACTGGGGGGATGATTAATTGCTGGTGATTATGATTTATTTTTAATTTAAAAATTCTTCGGTTTCAGTCGCTCCAGAGTGCTGCACGGAGAGCGGGTACAAGTTGTGCAAATTGTAAAACAGCGACGACAACACTCTGGCGGAGGAATCAAGCTGGTGAGCCGGTTTGCAACGCGTGTGGACTGTATTATAAACTTCACAACGTGAGTTACTTCAGAAGTTGATAATGCTATGGTTTAAGATAATTTCAGGAAGTGAATTGGAGAAATCGGTGTCGAGTTTGCTGGAATAAAAAAAATTATTTTTTTATTCCCATTTTTTCATTCCACTTCTCCAGCACTTGATAAATCCACCCGATTTCTCAACAATTCAATTTTCATCGATTCGCGAAAATCCTGTCCCCCCCCGTGACAACATCCCCTCGAGATTTCCACCCCCCGTGAAGTGTCATCCCTGTTGTATAAACAATTAAGGCGTCTAATACCCGGACGTGCTGTACACATAAGAGGAATCCGCTGACAAAGTATTAATCGTTGGAGGGTGGAGCGTGTTCAACGGCGTGTGACACAGGAAGCGCCGGAAGTGAGGTTCGCAACCTCGTCGAGAGGATCCCAAAGACACTGTGATTTTTTTTTTTTTATTCTCAGTCTATTGTATCTACCATGGTATGTACCCCCCATACGAACCACTGTGTCTTCGATTATTTCCTTTTTAACTGAAACATTTCTGGGTACCGGTGTCATTAAAGGATCGTCGACAGTTCCAAAGGCAAGAATTAGGTTTCTCCATCAGCATTTTCACGACAATGCCGATGAGGCACAATGGCAACTCGATGTATTACGTTACCGATACATTTATCGACCACTCGACCTAGCCACCCTGGATATGGATATATTGTGCCGCGGATATTCCCTCAAAGTTTTTCATTCCGGATAATGATCGGTTTCAGTTCACTGTCAGAGAGGCTCATGCTCTCAAAGTATTTGTATTGTCACGTGGTAACAGAATATCCATGTCGGAAGACCTACCCCCCCTTCCCAACCCCCTGATGGAGCTATCGTTCTCAACGTTTTTTTTTTATATTTTTTTACGTCCACTCGTTTCGCCGCCCCGAGGGAGGAAGAGAGATAGGGAGTACATCTCTCAGTAGACTATTCATTATCGGCCATCGCTAATTGGCTCAGTCGACGCGCCTCGGTGCCACACACATTCGTTTATGCTCTCGCAAGTGTATGTATTTATAATGTATTATGTGGAGAATACACCCTCTGTTCAACTGCTGCAATGAGACACTGTTGGAGTCTTTAAGACTGACTCGTTACAGATATGCTCGCATTCTAATCGCCAGATCGCGTCCTCCCGAATTTAATATCTCGATATTTCATTCGGTGTGATTGTTATCAGTTGGTCTAGCATTTCCTCGATAATCAGTGACCGTGAGGAATGTTCTGCTTATTTTACTCGGGATTTTACTTTTACTTTTTGAATTTTTTTATGGGTCACGTGAGGCGAAACAATTAGATAAAATTACGGATAGACAAGAATTTATAAAGTTTCAATTGTGAGAAAGGAATTCTTGAATTTTTTTATGGTTCGTTTGCATGAAATGTTTTTGTGTAGAGGGACTGGAATTTCCTAATTTTTCTGGTTTATTAAATTCTCTTGATGATGAAATAAATTAGTAGATATTTTTAAAAATAGGAAAATTAATTTTCCGCTGCTCGGTCTACGGTTAAATTAGGTGAACAAGTGACTTTCCCTCATCGGATTTTCCTCATTCCACGGAAAATTCATGGAACTGTCCTACTTGTTACTGTCTCCCTCGTCTTTTAATGTCTCCATCAATTTTTTTAACGTACCACGTGTGGTAAAACAATTAAATAAAATATATGGACGGGAGAAATGGAAAAAGAAAAAAAACATGTTGAGGTTGTTGTTGGGGGTTTACGCTTGTACTGTACGGTGGCTAGCCCCAGACACGTTTCCTGGTAATCATTAATTAAACGAAAAAAGGGCTCCACCGCAGTGCAGGCTAAATACCCGCGCGACACGTACTGAAACGCGATGAGGAAGAGAGCGGGTGGGGAGGTACTGAATAAAGTGAATAAAATAAAACTTAAAATAAAGACTTTTCGCCTGTTCCATTGTGATACACCGGAGGTATATTTTATCGAAGAAAATACGGAATATTCTCACTGTGTATAGACGCCATTAAAATATCAAACGAGTCTCGCGGAGGTGAGCTCTCATGCCTCGGGATCGTTTGGAAAAAAAAAAAGAAAAAAATGTATTCAATAAATTTCAAGTCCGTCGCCGCAGCCTCGTGTCAACCCTGAGCCCCTGTGACCTCTCCCCCGAACGAATGTCGTGACGAAAGACGTTTCTATAATTTTTTTTTCTCTCTCGACTCGTTTGATGTGTGGAATAAAAAACACCATGTATCGTTAATTCAGTTCATTAAATTAAGTTCACCTTTCCCCTTGATTTTTTGTCTCTCTCTCTCTTTCGTTCTCGCGGGGGGTATCGAGTAGTGTACGTGGCGGTTTTAAAGAAAAATGTCCGAGAATGTGAAATAAGGGCGAGATATCTAGAATCGATATGAAATGTCCCGTTTTTTTCCCCCAACATTTTTTCCCTTTTCTCTCAGTCATATATTTAACCAAGTTTTTTCTTTATTTCATGATTATTTTTCGCTTTTTTCGTTTTCCCTCGTCTTTTCGTAGCCTTTCAGTGTCCAAAGTCGACCTCTTCTTGACGACGAGCCACTGCGCCGGGTCCACAGTGAAGATCTCAGATAGATATTAACGTCTGTGTGGGGAGTATGTGTGGCTCGAGGGGTAAACGAAAAAGAAAAGAACCGAGGACGGATCTGGGATCGTTAAGATAGAGCAGAACGATAACGTTGTCCCGAAAAACCAAAATTCACGAAATGCAAAGCCCTCTTTCTCTCCTTCTTGAGACGTGCATTTTAACAGCGTTGACTTGGAAATTTTTATTCTCACGTTGAGAAAATAATTTTTGGGAGAATAAATGGGCAATACCAGAGAGTTGTGGAATTTCTATGAATTAAATTAAACTGAAAAAAACCTAAAAACATTGGGATCGGGCATAAAGAGAAAAAAATTTAATAAGATGAGTTGTTTCTTGGAAGGTGTCTTGAGGTCTCTGATTTCCAACTGGTTGATTCGAGGCATCTTCTTAAGTTACCATTCCCCTCTGGATCGTGTGACCCTTCAGTGATTTTTTTTTTCTTCCTTTTTGTTTCCTAGAATTTTTCCACTCAACGAATTTTGGTGTCTCCGTTCCAATGAGTCAGTGATACATGTCACAACCAAACGCATAATAAAATTGGGACCATCCAGGTCAGTTATTCGATAGGTGCAAAAGTCCCTGGGTGATACCCATTCGTTTTGAAAAATTCAGTGATCGGTCTCAGCGCGTGTGAACCAATGTCATCTTGATTGGATAGTCCTCTATGTTACCCATGTAATCCGCAAATATATAAATACAGCACTACTGGGAAGTGTATGTACTCAGTCATGATGGTGCGATAAGACACATTATTTCAGTGCTGAAAGCACTGGAGATCACCAGATTTAGATCAACTGTCAGTGATTCTTTCATGCCGCTGCAACAATTCCTCAGAATCTTCATCACCATTTGTTTGATTTTTCTCGTAAAAATGTGCGGACAGAAAAACTCAATCAGAATTCACATTTGAAAAATGAAAAAAATTGAATTCACTGAATATTTCTGTCTCAGCATTAAAAAAAATACTGGCGATTAATTATCGCCGCCATTTTCCTTTCAACTAATGATGAATATTTTATCTCCATCAATCATTCAACTGCTGACGATTATTCGTGCGTCAAATTATTTTTTCTGGCTACAAAAATTCTTCAACTTCCTCACCACTCTTCCAACTTATTTATGAAGTTGATCATCACTGTTTAAACATTCTCACTGTTTTTATTCCTTATAAACCACAAATATTTATCAACAATCGTTAAACCTCTCGCACCGTCAGCAACTTCACCTGATCGTGCCGTCGGAAAGTATTTCCACCTTTCAATTAGATTCCACGGAATATAAAATTGTCCACGACTCCAGGAAGTTGTAAAAGGTGTTGCGTAGAGCTGAGAATGCTAAATCAATGCCAAACAAATTTGTATTCCTCAGCCAAGTTCCATTGGAATTCTTTTATACACCGATAGCTGGTAGATTTTTCCTCCCACCGTAAACGTATTTTCCCTCCTGTCATGCAACATTTATTGAACTTCCAATCGCCTTAATTATCAAAAAAATCCCAGAGGCCAATTACTAAACCTCCCTGATGACAGCCTAGCCCTTGACAGGTCTCAGATAATTGCAAACGAGCTTGAAATAACATATGCAAAAGGCGTGCGATGGCATCGTGTGCGTCCACATCAATCGTCGGGTTACTCAAATGCTACTGGGTTTGATTCGTCTCTCCCTTACTCCCTCCCCCATGAAATTCGATGTATCTTCTCGTTTATTCTACTCTTCTACCTTTCGTTTGCACCTCGAAGCTTTTCGAACACCCGCGAACACCCGCGGATTCAAACGCTTCTTTCCCATTAAAACGTTTCATTGTATTCAAATTGATTTTGAGTTCGTCCTACCACCAACGAAACGACAATGTCTACCATGGGATACAGATGCTGTGACTGATGGCATTGGACGATCTGAAGGTCCAGTTATGTGGGAAAAGTCTCATAATGTTGGACAATTTCTTTTACTTGCAAATATGGGATCTGGGATTATCATTTATTCAATTTATGAGATGTTTGGGGCCTCGATAGGCACCAGAACATCAAACAGATTCACCCTGAATTGTCAAAAATGCACAATTACTTTCTCTCTTTGCTTCCTCGTATTACTTTACCGTCTAATTCGACAAATTTGGACAATTGCGTAATTTTAAAAAGAGTCGTTGACCGTCTCGAGCGGTGGCCAGAGGGGCGATGAGAGGAGGACTGCGTGCAATACAAGTGAGAGATAAAAAAAAAAGTGGTAAAAGTTGGAGGAAGGAAAAAGATATAAAAATGCATATATGTATCTCTTATCCTTGTCGTTCCTTCACTCTCTGTAATACCAGGAACCTTCTCCCCATGTTGGCAGTTGCGTCACGTCGCGGCAACTACAAAGTCCCGCCAAGGGACTCCCTTCTCCTCGCTCTATCTTTTTTTTTTATTTCTCCATTTTTTTAGTTCTCTCTGGGTCCTCGGTGTACGTAACATACCTATACGTATGTTACTTTATTTTGTAGCTGAGTAATGCACAGAAAGCACATTCTTGGATTCGTACAACGCTCACTGAAAATTCTGGGAATGGAGACGGTACAACTTCATCGAAGTAAATTATTTCTTTGAATAATTGTGCATTAAAATGTGGGGGAGTGTGTCACATAAAAATAGCGCATTAAAGAACATTAATTTCTTCGTACGAAGTTATGAAAAATTCGTATTTTTAATTCGCCAAATGAAAAATCGTTGGAGATTTAATTGAGTAAATTTATGAGTCGAGTGAAGTCAGGGTCTCAGCGTGTTGTCAAGGGAAAATATGACTTGCCCTATTTCCCCTCCATCGATCGTACTTCATGTCAAAAAATTTTCACGAGTACCAGTGAGACGACTTTAATTACAACAAATTGTCTCACTTCCTTTGATATAAGAAAGGGAAGCGCCACACGCGGCGCCGACTAAAAGAAAAAAAGGACGAGACACAGTGGAACGCGAGATGACGTAGTCCAACGACAAATTGTGCATGAGGGTTGTCGATTTGCTAATTGTCAGTGGTCTTCAAGTTGGCTCAATGTTGCGCCGAGAATCTGAATGATTTATATTAATTACGTGAAACGGGAGACACAAAGATCGTTTAAATCCGTTAAAGTGCAGTAACTGTCGAGTACCGGAGGAATAAACTATTCAAAAAATCAATTATCATATCATTACACGCTCAGGAGAATCGATTTATGGCATTGATGTACATCAAGATCTCGTAATACTGTTGGTTTTTTTTTTCTGGTAAACAATACGTGGCATTGGATTGGATTATAATGACATCACGTATTTAAATTATTCCGATAAAAAAAATTATCACAAATCAGAGATAAAATACAGTTTCATTGCAATCAGACAAATGCCAGAATAAGAATGTACTCACGAATACTGAGCTAACAAGAAATATATTTCTAATGCATACCACAAATTTTTAAAGTTCTCTTGGTGATGTTGACAAGTTGAAATACCTCACGTGCCCCGTGTCTTGAAATTTTTACCTCTCCACATTGAACCTAAAAAAAAATTTGTTGTCTCTAAATATTCCAGGTTAACCGGCCACTGACAATGAAGAAGGAAGGAATACAAACGAGAAATCGGAAGTTATCGTCGAAGAGTAAAAAGAAAAAGGGCAGCGGCTGTTTGGGTCTTGGTGGTGTCATGGGAGACATGATCAAGGCTGGTGGACATCTAGATCTTGATAACAAACCATTTCACTCCGGTTTTGGCTCACCAATGGGTACGTACTTTCATAAATATCACCCTAAACTGGCGAACGAATCTAATATACCAATATTCAAACCTGTTTTTCATATTTCTCATCAGGTACATCTCAACATCATCACACAATGCATCCGGCAATGCAGCACTACATGTATCATACAGGAGTAGGTGTTGCCAGTGGTCTTCATCAAGGTTTTGCACCACCAGCCCCACCACCGATTCATCCTCACTCACATCCTCATTCACACTCTCATCACATGACGAGTCTCCAGGGTCTTCAGCTCGCCGCTACCACGAATGCAATGGTGAGTTTAAAACATTAAATTTCTTTTACCCAATGTCAACGATAAGAAGTATATCGTATACCTAATGCAATTCGTCCATTTTGAATGACTCGATTCGCCATTTGTGGAGTGGAATCGTGAAACAAAGTGCAAAAAACACACCTGAAATTATACGTGATTTAATGTAATCGGGTTTTGTTTTTTTTTCTCTGTGTGTATTACAGCCCGGTTGGCGATCCGAATACACATGAATGAGTGCGAGTTATCCAGAAATACAACCATCAACAATCGCTCAGGACGCAGCCCACCATTTTCTGACATAGCAAGCTTAATCTTCTTCAACGGTTGCGTCTCGCAATGTTAACATTGTAAATACATATATTCCATTCAGTTTTATTCATGAAGACAAACAGAACTTCGAGAGAGGGACTGCGACAGGTAATAACTCGATTCTCATTGCAAAATTATATAAACAAAATTTTGTCATGTTATGTATTCAATAATTTCTTGTGGGCGTATCTGGAAAGCCCCACAAGTTTTCAATCTTTTTACACTGACAAATTACTCACTTATTATAAAAATCGGCCGTCTTATCCAATTGCTGTAAACTCAGGGTTAATATGAAAATTCAAAAATTTTGAACCTCATGAAATGAAGCTCTTGATGTTTCGTATTTGTCTTTAATATCTATGGGTTTATATTTATTGATGATTGTAAATTAACTTTTCCTTTTAATGAAGTGATAAAATGCACAGGGCGGCAGCCACTTAAGTGTCTAGATTTGATGGAGTCCTTATCGAAACACGCAAATAAAGAAGGTATCATGAATAATTCTCCTGTAAATATGTAAAGTATATTATTATACCGTAGGGTGATATACGCCCCCGGCCCCAAGTACAAAACGAAGTCAGCTACTATCTTTAACGAATCGTTATGTTACTGTAAATATCGAAGAAAATTAAATTCATGTGGTATATTACCTAAAAAAAATGTGTTATCGATTCAATATTAAACGGCAAGATTGACTGCATTTCCTACATGTTTTAAAGACACCCTTTCCCTCCCCCCCAAGGTACCCTCTTCACTGTCGAACTGAAAGAAGAAAAAATAATAATTCAACTGAGAGAAAAATTTATTTTTTGTTATTTTTTGTTGTCACAAGTCATCTTAGATGTATTACGGGTAAATAGAGAAAGTTCTCTCCCCCCCAGCCCCTTCCCCACCCCGGCCCTTTTCCTCTCCTGCTATCGATTAAATCGTGCAATTTCAGGCAACGAGTGATGATTTCATCGGTGTTTAGTGTATGCACAACGACTCACAAGTTCTCCTCTGCTGGTTTTCACTCCTCTTTTCTTTATTTACCTTATTTTCCCTGACACAGCAACAATAATTGTCATTTCTAACTTGTAAACAGAGGTAATAATGAATGTAGAATCGGAATAACGAACAAATGGGAGAGAGATGAAGAAGAAACCACTCGTGTAGAGTTGAACAATGTGATGTTGTCGGTTGTTCAACAATTAGCAAATGTAGAAAAACAATTATTTGTAAACGTAATTATTGACTATCGTATCCATCACAGATGAATCAGCTCATAGACCCAGGTGATCATTAAGATATTTCTTAAATAAAGATTTTAGATTTTGTCACAGCGTATGAACAGATAAAAGCCACATGAGATGTCAAAGTGTAATTACATACTCACTTGTGAACTACGTTGCATTATGTAAATTTTGTATCTTTCAAAGATTGTGTATCGTACCACTTTTTTCTGGAATAGATATTAAAGGAAAAAAGGAATATTCTATGAAGATAAATATATATATATATACACATACATATATGTATATATATATATATTCTAATGGCTAAGAGAAGTAAGGGTATCTTATTGGTAAATAGTCGTTGAGTATAAGTAATTGTGTATAATTTTAGTTGAAATAAATAATAAACGTACATTGATAGATAGTCAAAGTATTAAATTAAATGAATGGAATATCATATATATTATTATATACATGCATATAAAATTTATTGTTTATTCTATATGTATGTATATATGTGAAGTCAGCTTTTGGAGCTGTTGGTGGATCAAGGGGAGAAGAGCAAAAGAATATGAGACCACATTGTGATTTTTTTTTCAATTCTAAACGTTACTAATTCTAGTTTTATTCAATGGTATTACGGTGATTGCACTCGGCAATAAAAATCCGGTTGACTATATACTCTGGGAAATATATTTATATTCCTTTGAAAAGAGGAAAGACCAGTATATTTCACCGAGAATATGCGGCGATTTTCCGACTTGATTATTTTCCAATGGAAAATACTCCATGTATAAAAAAAATATTCATCGCTGGAGAAACGGAAGTGGTGACTCAGCGGGAGTTTGTATACATAGAAGAAAGAAAAAAATATCTATTGTAGAGTATTACTAGGGAGGTAGAGTGTAGACTGTACAATATGATTTAGAAGAAAATAAAAAAAAGAACATGAATATTAAAATTAAATAGCAAACGTTCTCGCCAGTTGGGGGAAAAGGGGAGTTGAATGGGGAAGTAAAATATAACAGGAGAACGGTCAAGTTCACGTGTAGAGGATATCACGTTGTCGCCCCGACGGTGATCGTGTAAAAAATGTGAATGTAAGATATTATTGTAAAAAAAGTTTTAACTTAAAATAAATTAAATGATAAATCATAAATGTTCACGAGGTTGTCGTAATTAATTTGTCTGTTCACCATTATAGGGATATTTTTCAATTCTAATTGATTGGATGATAATTGCAGAATCATTAATTCAGTGGTGACAATATCGTCGTGCTGTCGCAATGATAGTTAACGATAAATCATCGAGCTTTCCTTCAATCATTTATTCATCGATTTTTCGCGCTAGAAGTTTCAGTTCTTGACTCATCTTCATTCTTTTAACTTTCTTCCCGTGATGTTTTTTATTCACCTTGATGTATACTGATCAACGATGTGTTAAAACAAAGTGGTCAGTTCGATCGTATCGATCAGTCTGCTGGAGCATATTAATTAGTTGCCCGGTAACTTAATTAAACCTTATCGTATCAATGAGAAAAGTGTTGACATGCAAATCAAAAGCATCCTGTCATGATAACGTTGGGTCTCAGATAATTATTATCG
Organism: Diachasmimorpha longicaudata; assembly: GCF_034640455.1. Taxonomy (NCBI): domain Eukaryota; kingdom Metazoa; phylum Arthropoda; class Insecta; order Hymenoptera; family Braconidae; genus Diachasmimorpha; species Diachasmimorpha longicaudata. The sequence goes on from NC_087240.1 coordinate 5,466,703, forward strand.
TGCGATTAACTAAAATTGATTGAGCTCGTGGTGATAATCGTGTAATTACGACTTCAAGCTCGTTTTATGAAATTAAAATCATAAATATTTATAATAAATAATTACCCTTTGAATGTTTCACTTTTCACTCGTTTTTTTCGTGGTAGGCAACTGAATACATTTTAGTATTTGCAGGTAATACGAAAAAATAATTTCATAGACGAAAAATTCTACAATTAACGTCTATTGACGTTAACTGGGACTTGTGGCAGTTCTTATACTTCACATTGGACAATATGATGAACAGGAGAACCAATGAATTGCCGCCACTGTGGTTTTCAGTCATGAAAAATCCCCGCAAATCCTTACCGCGGAAATCCCCGCTAGTCTATTGTCATTGTAGCACAAGTCGGTTTAATTTCACGGTGAATTAAATTCCGATGTAAAGTTAAGTCCCGGCCAGCTGCTCTAAGTCGAGGGTGACCTTTTCCACTGTACTCAGGGAGTCTAACACACAAGGAGCTAACGTTTTATATCGGATACGTTTGGAGTGATGGCGGTGAAGAATCGAGGAGACAGAGTAGAGGAAAAAGGTTCTTTTTTTCAACAACAGATATAGGAACGATCGTACTATAAAAGTTACCGGGATTACGCAAATCCTGGACCGTTCGCATGAGAACACTCGGGGACGGAGGCTCTTGGGCGATTTTACTGGTGTTTTTCTCATTGCATCCATCACCGTGAGGCCAAAATTTGATTTAATGGGGGTAATGTCCGGGAGAGTGACGGGTAATTCAATTTCGGAGGGGAAGAGCTACTGCAAATTTAATGAAAAAATGGGAAGAGATTGTATAGTTAAATTATTTTGTATTTTTCAGTCAAAGGAATTAATTCATTCCTTCAAGTATTTCCCTGTGTGAAGTGAATATTTCTCCGCTTAAAAGAATACCAGAAAAAAATGCAGGAAAAGGGTCGAAAGGTCTGGCGGGACTCGTAAATATAAAAGCCCCAGCGATCTTTCCATCTGATATTTTTCTTCACGTTTTTGCTCTTAAAAAGTCGTATTCCCAAGCCCGGAATTCCCGATTTTTATAATTTACAGTATAATACTAGATATACTATCTATGAATCGCAACTTATTTTTTTCCTCTCTCTCCACTGTCAGAAGAATCACATAAAATAATCTGTGATATTTTTTTTGAGAGTGTTGTTGTCAACTATGTAAATAAATTGATGAAAGTCTGTCTTATAAAATCACCACTTGGCAGTTTGAAGTGAAAATTGTATCGAGTAACAATTGCCAAGAGAAAGCGCAGTCTTCACTCCCGATATAAATCTCACCAGCTGGAACAACCGTCACGTGCTAGAGTAATTATCACTGCGAATCATGGAAGATTGAGTCTGATCATAGATTGACCCACCGAGGTCACCAATAATTACTGGAATCACGAAGACCAGCTAATCGAGAAAATAATAAATAATAGTATTTTAAAAATCTGAGGAATGTCTGGTTGAGGTTGCGTATGAACAATGAACACGTCACGTCAATTTCAATGAAATAGCGTGCTGTTATCAATTGATACAGCTCTCCAAACAGATATCAGCTAGTCTGACTAATAGGACAAATGAAATTCAGTCTGTCTCATTTGATCCCATTGCATTTACATCATTGTATTTTTTTTTTATTTGACATATCGAACACCAGACCCGAAGAATTTTAATCCGCTGTGTCCAATGACTCTCCTTTTAGTGATATATCTCCCTGTACTCTATTCAACTTGCTTTCGAAAGCCAGAGGATCGATTGTTGATTTATTCCCCCCAGTGAGAATCGAAAGGCAAGGATAAGTCGGGGGCGAGTGTCAGTGGCCCGTTCAAATCCCCATTTTCACACTCCACGTGATACTGACCCCCGTCATTTGACCCAAGTCCACTGAAAATACCATGAATTCACCCGAATATTTCAACGAGATTTAGACATTTTTAATTCGTGTGGAAATCGAGGGAAAATCCCGGGACAATTTTTCCCTTCAAATTTTAAACTAAATTCATTAACCCCCGAGGACGATTTTTGCATCTGCGGTAGTAGAACAATATTGTAATATTTTAGGGGGAGTCATTCGGTTCAGTAAAATTCGCTGCGATTTTTTAAGTAATTTTTAATCAACCTTTCTCTTCGCAATGGGAAGGAACGTTGAAATTACCCCATAGACAATTTATGGAGCATACTCCCGTTCCCTTTTAAATACGAAGATGAAAAAAGGGCGTGGGATTAAGAAAACAGGTGGAGGAGGGGTGAGGATGGAGAGGGAGGGAGGGGGATGAGATGGAGTAGAAAGAGGCAGAGAAAATAAAAAATAAGGAGAGGTGTCCGGGGCTCAAGAGGAGGTGGATCAACGTGCGTTATTAATGGGTACGATTACTTGGCGAAACTTGCGCCTTTGTTGCCTTGTGCTCCTCATTCTTTTCTCCTCTAACAATTTCGTTTATTATTATTTTTACTACCTCCTCCATCCCTTTTCTACCACCTCCGGAGTTTGCGTCTGCGCGAGTACATATTTTCCTCACTGCCAGTTGCAGGGATTCTCGGTAACTCCCACTAAAACAATGCAACAATTTCAAGGAATACAGTGAGTTATTTTTATTATCGTCTATTTTCGAGGATTATTTATTGGGACAGGAGTGAACAAAAGTATTATCCCAGATATCTGTAGAAAATTAATACAGAACATTGTTGATTCTTTAAAAATATCAGCGAGTGCTCCAAAGCTTTGGATATTTTTTATATTTATTTTTTGTTGTGTTAAATTTATTGAGGCAAAAAAATGATAAACACTGAAAACAGGAGAAATGATTATCATTAACGCAGCACTTGAAAAACAATTCGAATAATTAGTCGAGTCATCACGACAAACAACATTGACAAAAATGGATAATCACAATAATCATGATAATGGCTTCCTTATTATGTTTCATTATTTGCTGTTGATGAAAAAATAGGACAAAAAAATAGTAGAGTTCTTCTGGTTTTTTCTGGAGAACAGAAAGTTTCAGAATCATCAGGCACAACCCGATGATTTACCAACTCACAAAAACAGAAATGATAGAGTTCCGTTATTTGCCCGTCTCGATAGAATGAACGAGATGATCAAATAGAGGGCATCTATCCACGATATGGCGATATCGGGCGATGGGATTAATCACATCACAAACTGATCGAATCTTGCGCGGACTAATCTAATTTTACCTCCGGTATCGAGGCTGCAGAAAAATAAGAGGAAGATGGAGGAGAGAAAAGCGAGTGATGGTGAGGAGTGGATGGATGAGGGGACCAGGAGGTGTGGTTTTTTCATTTTTTAAAGACCTCGGCAGGGAGCCTGCCTCGGGTGCTAAAGCGTTGATACATTGGATATGATCGAGGTATCGTGAGAAGGGATTCATCTTCACTTCGGTAAGGATTGAACGGCTTCAATATCATGCATACGAGGATAACTGGAGGTATTCAATGGTCGTAATGATGAGATTGACTTTTCTTGGAGAAAAAAAAATGAATAAAAATTACACCAAGCAGAACGTATCGTTGGGAATTTTTTCATGATTTATAAATAAAAAAACTCTGTCAATGCACCCCCGAACAATTACCCAATGAAATTATTTCGTTTCTGCTCGCAAGGACGGAAGTGCCATTGAAACAAGAATAAACTGACAAAGTATAGGATAAAGAGGACCCATCCACTCAATCCCAGATGGAAAGATCCCAGTGTTTACCCAGAAACTTGTCTCTAAACACTTGAAAACCTATTATCGAAACTGGAGTGAAGTAGCACTTGAGATATGGAGAAAGACAGATGCATCACAAACGAAAATGAAAAAATGCACAAAGAGAAAAGTGGAATAATGGAAAAACTGGCCCACCGTGGGGTGGACAAAAGAAAGATTATTTGGTACTTGAGTGGAGGCACACTGAGGATGATGCTATTCACGTAACAGGATCGAAGACGATGAAAAAAATTTCGAAAATTATAGGTGCTGGAAATCTGGACGACAAACAGGGATACACCCCTGCGAGTTGATCGAGTCAAGCCATGCAAGAAATCGCTTTTCAGGGGTCTCTCTTTCACATTCACTCGGTGAATTGAAGTGGTTTGACCTATTGAAATAAGATCTACACACACACACACACACACCACACACAGCTTTACCGATTTAGCGGTAACAATTTTTTTTCGTCTTTTATCTCGAGTCCCCGCGTTGCTAATGGGCATTTGCCAATATTGCGCAGTCGTTATTGTGTCGCTTTATGGCTCTTGTGATTAAAATCGCCTTTGAAAAATGGCATTTTTATTTTTTATCTATTCTCTCCACCTTCGGAAATGCTGACGAATAATTTTCCCCCCCCAGTATTTATTTATTTTCCCAAGTTCTGAGCCCCGAAAAGTATTCCGTCCGCGTTTCGCTATGAAGACGTCCGCCAATACCCCCGAACAATTCATAAGATTCATAAGGTGTAGGCGTTGGAAACGAATGCAGAGATCATTTCACATTGGTACCAACTGGCTCGGCTACCCGCTAGTTAGTCTCTCATAAAGCTGCGACATAAATTATCCAACTCAAGCCGGCTGAAGCCCCAGTGCCTATCGAGGAGTGTTTGCGATGGTCCACCTCCCATCAACGCCCTTGTGAGGCCTCATTCAACTCTCATTTCTTCTCCTTCTCTATCACCAGCTCTCTCACTTATTTTCAAACAAACGTCTCACATGCACACGACTTTTATGACAAGAAAAGACGGTGGGCGTCACTTGTGCGGGTAATCTCAGGAAGGGCACCTGCACCCTTGGTAAATATTGTTTATTGAGACGCCAACGAAAAACGTATTAATGTCGGTATCTTCACCGGTAACGCCCATTCATCGGCTATACAATTTGCCAGTACCTCGAAAATTATCTAATGCCGGAGTTATCTGAGTACTCACAACGTATCATCGCCAGGGTATTGCCAAGGGATCGCAAATAATCGCGGGAAAATTCATTATCGCAGCGGATTTTTCTTTGATAATATCCGAATATTTATATTATCACTTTTCGGTAGCAATAAACTATTTCTCGGCTCGGGAAAATTGTAATTTTTTGTCGGACAGTAATTTATCGGCGATTTTTGCTGACTTGAACGAACGAATAATTTTAATTCATAAATTTTCACTCCCCCGATGTAATTTGGAAATATACCCGAGAATCACCCCCATTTACTAAAATCCAACGACCTCACCTTCAAATTAGTCAATGAACTATTTCCGTGATGCCCTGTAGTTCATTCCAAATAGTATACGCAGGGCTTTTGTCTCATTTCTTAAGGCCTTTTTTTCGCCCATCACGGAATAATCGAATAAGATTGATGAGGATTCGATGACTGGGCTCGTTTAACAGAGGCCCTCTCGCAACTCACACAATCATCCCAGACAGCGGTATATGAAGGAGCCGCACTGTGGACCAACGTGGCAACATTCACTGGGTCGCTGAGAAAGTAACAATTTCATGAGAGTTTTACCTTTACAGCGATATAACAACGACGATGATTTCGTATACACAAGTATGGCGATGTTGTGGGTATGGTTCGTTATAGAGACGAGCCGAGACTGACGAGCGAAACATCGCATGTTTTATGGATAATTATCCCCGGGCAACCAAAGTTTACAGAACAGAATGATTCGCTGATTTTTTTTTTCTCTTCATTATTCATCCTCGATTGCTTCTCATTTGAGTACAATCGAACACTGATAGTAATTTTTGACTTAAATTTATGGTGTACACCCGGAGGAATTTGGAAAAATATTTTTTCCCCGGAAAAATCACTGGAATGTCCCATAAAATCTATAAATCCCGGAAAAATCGAAGAAAATTTCCTCCAAAATTTGTAATCAGTAACAATGCGATAATTATCATGATTGTCCTCACCTCCTGCGGGTGCCCAATACTTTTGGAGTTGGAAATAAAGTTACTTTTAAATATTTCTAAATTATTACTCAACAATTCAGAAAAAAATGTGGATGGCTTGTAAAAAAAAAGGTGTTCAATTTTCAGGAAGTGAATTGAAAATTCCGATACATTCCCATTCAATATAATCTGTTGGCTGTTAAAGACGTGGGCCCCCCGGTGTGAAACAACGAGTAGTCAGAAAAATGGATGAGCTGCTAACCGTGTGCCACCCATCGTGATGAATTATTTTAACGTTTACTTCGTAGGTCATCTAATCACGAGGATTTAATAAGTCATTATCTTAATCATTCGCACTGTCATTGTCTGATTCATCAATACCATCATTAACAAAAAATTGAATCCCGAGAAAATTTGCCGCGTGTTTCATTAAAAAATTCATCGACCTAATGACGAAATAATATTGAGCGATAAATTTAACGATTGGTAATTAATAGTCACTCAATTTATGGAGCATAAACAGTAAGTAGGCGCCTTGAAGTCAATAGTTTCGTTGCATTTTATAAATTTTCCCGGACGAAGGGATTTCGTCCTGAAAATTACTCCCCTTATTCCCTAATTTTTCTCATTTTTTTTTCTCTCCCTTTACGTAAATCCACAGGGTCATAAGTTTCCCCCTCCTACGTCGCTTATAACTCATTATGTTCACAGTGAGCATTGTGAGTCAAGCCTGTGATTACTACTAGTCCCACAAAGACGCATTACTTCCACCTCTGGTATCCGGGCATTTGTCCAGGCTGACACCGTCCCAGGAACTGGCGCAGGGGTGGACAACAACTCCTTTTCCACCCTCACGAGAATTTAGTGCCTCAAGGGATGTACGTTCTCCCTGGGTTGTATGGATTTCGTGATATATCCACCACCTCAGTCTTTATCTCACCCGTCACCCAGTGGATGCCTTGAACACGCTGATGGTAGAATCGGAATTTCGATTGAAAAATATGGTTGAATTTATTGAACGATTTGGCCACTTCATTTCATGGGAAATTCACGATTATTTCTCCAATTTTTTTCAGCGAATCTGTCGGGGGAGATTTGGGGATCGGGCACGTGGGACCCTTGTAAGATAAACCTGAATGCTCAATCGTCCGTGAATCTCTGTCCACTCCAGGATATTTCAAGAAATCTCATTGAAATTATTTTCCTGCAGATCAGGATAAGGGTCGACTGAGCCAATCAAGGAATTCACTCGGAATTGAATAATTATTATGGGAATTGTGGTGGGCCCTGAGTATTCACAGAGTTCTAGGTCGTCCTCCCTATGAAGGGGCTAATAAAGTAAATAAATCCCCCACTACCGTCTCCTCTAATTAATTTGAATCCGAAAAATGATCTTACATTTGCTCTCACTTTCCCACCTCCTCCTCCCCAAAATCATAAAACAATTTAATCTATCGAAAGAGACTTCCTCGAAATTGAATTGAGGAACGCAAGGTGCCAACTCGTGAGGTTTCCAGCGGTCAAGAGAGTGAACGCGAGGATTTCGATACCAAAGCCTTAATAGAAAACACCTGCTCTCAGGATCCCGAGAGACTACACGCGAGGCCATCAGGCAAAACGTTGAGATTAGTTAAATCAACGAGGCTGAAAAAAAAAATGTAAACAACATTGCATTCAAACAATCCTAAAAACGTAATCTGCTTTCTCGATTTTTTTACATCTCATTTTCCCCCTGCACTGAGAACATCTCATATTTGTGGGTCTCAACCTCATTAAATTTATAATTAATGAAAAATTCAAATTGAATCGAGAGCCCTTTGAATTGAATTCATTAATTTTACTGAATATTTAATCGATTGAGGCAATTAAATCCGATGTGCTGTTTGCAGACAGAATTATCAGTCGGTAATTAATAACAACTCGACTCGAATTATCGAGTAATTTTTATCAAAATATCTAGGGACTTTTATCTGGTGGCACTAAAATATTTTTTAGTGCATTAAATAATACGTTTAAATACCTCGTAATTAGTGATATCGGACAATGAATTATCAAAACTCTGAATAATGAATAATCTTGTGATTAGGTACCTGCGAGAGAAAGAGAGAGGGAGACATGAAGGATGACTCTGGGTAACAGTATATGGTTTGAGTAATTAGTTCAGGTGCACCAGAGACGAAAAGAAGTGGAGACGCGTGCCACCACACCTGCCTCCTGCCTACATCAACCGATCGTTTTTCTTAATACAGAGGTGGCCGTTGGCGTATCCGTGCGACTTGTACTGCCATTGTGCCCCATTCAATGTACACATGTCCATAAACATAAAACTCCTGACAATACAATATTCCCTTTTTCCCCAGTCGTGTGATGTGCATCAGTCGACGGAGTGATTCATCCAGGATTCGCGGCTCTCAACGGAGTCAAGGTGATTTCTCACGTTTAAACAATTTAGAATAATAAAAAAAATAGGCATCTGTTTCCGTGTGGTCGTTTCAGGAGAAAATTCAGGGGAAATAATTTTTCCACCGGGTCCTATTAACCTATCGAGGCAAACGAAGGACGAGAGATGAAGGTCTACCGGGGATCGTTCATCGGATTCCGCTCGACGTTTGGCTTTCTTTCACCTGCTCCTGAGGGACTATTTCACCCGGAGAACCTGCATTTTACATTCATGTCCTAATCAGTCGTCCGAGGGCACCTGGTCATTCTTTTCAAGCTGTACACATCATCGACGAACGTTTATTCCTCCGGAATGCGATCGCAACGGGGAAAAGTTTCATTTCATCCCCGATCTGTCGCTGTAATTATTTAAAACAATTTCTTCAACCGCGAAACATTGTCATAACTGGATTTTGTTGGAACGACAGTTATCTAACGGTCACATGACGTGCCACTGACCAGTCACAATTTTTTTGCACATCCCCAGGTAGTATCACTTTTGCAAATCATAAAAGATGTTGCAAGATATATACGAGTGAAAAGATTTATGGGTTTATTTGTTTACGTATTCCAGGAACGATATAACTCAGGTGAAAGGTGCACAGCAGACTATGAGACTCATGTAGGTATCGGTATTTAATATGCACATTATTCAAGATCACGTTTAAATGAGTCTAGTTTTCCAGTGGACGATGACGTTGCAACTGCTTTTATAAGGAGTAAAACTGGGCAATAATCGCAGTTGGCAGCCGATTAGATTGATGGATAACTGCTACGTTGCCGAGCTATTATGTCAACTATTTTTCACTGACTCGTCCATTACACGTACCATTTGAATTTTATGAGGAACACGTGTGAGAGTATTTAATTGTCCTCATTAACTTAAGAAAATGAGAAATGAAATTCCATGTCCCTCTATTCTCTATTTTTTTTATAATTAATAGGAGAATTGGGCGGGTAATTACAATTATTGTTTTGTGTGAACGCGTCATTCGATATTCCGTTAATTTGAATTCAGGTATATTCAGTGGCTGTCATTCTCATGGCCCCGTTTGCATACAGTTACTTATTTAGTAGGGAATAGTCACGGTGAATGAATCCTTTATCAGGGCCGAAGTAAATTAGATTAACGCAGACGTGCGTTGGGCGTACACACGCGTTACACGCTGCCATGCATATGAGACTTTAAACATTGGGCCGTTTTATCCTCGCGCATTTCACATTACACATTATACCCTTGGCTTTCTTGACAGCTCTTCCTGTGCTTTAGAAAAACAGATCGTCTTGTTCCATGCAACCGTGCTCGCACCAGCGGTCTTCCTCTCTATGGCCCATACGCCGCCTCCGTGATGCGATAAATCGTGATAAAATCCACCAATTTATAAGGGGCTTCCGGTTCGTAGATTACTTTCAACATCTCCCGATAATTTCATACCGAAAATTTTCATTTTTTAACGATGGATTTTGTGCGAATCACGCGAGAGTGCGAAGAGAATTTTCATTGAGAAAATTTTTTATAAAAAATTCTCGCGATAAAATTGAAGGTTCAAATGGGTGAAATTAATTTGGAAACAATTTTCTTCCTGTTGTTCATTGGTTCAACTACCTGTCTTCGATCTAGCCCGGAAGGAGCCATCCAGCAATTTATCGAAGTGATTATTTTCTCGAAAAACTGTACAAGTTCATCGGCAAGGTTGCCAGCCCAGGGACAACCGGTTTACAATAATCTCTTTGAAAAAAAAAATCAGTTACTCATACAATGTGTGGCGCATCATCAAATTTACTTGATCCGCTTCACGTTGTTTTGCTCGATAATGAAGTGATAAAAAAAAAATGAAGATCGATCGAGCGAGTGTAGTCCAGTCATCTCGATTGTTAAAGTCGTATCTCCCGAGTTGTGGAGGACGAGAATGCAGGGGAAGGGCTGCCCTGGTAAATAGCTCCTCGATCTCATGGGTTTTCATACGTTGTATAGGGCACCTAATGGGACGCGCGCCGACTCTATAATTACAATGATTGCTCCACTATACGCGCTAAACCAGCGGCAATATGAACTTGTTGTCTCTCTCTCTCTCTTTTTACTTTAAATTTTTTTCTATTAATTTTTTGCTCTCTGTTCGTCCGTTTCAATCCTGATTGGATCGATTACCAATTATATTTGGCAAAGAGAAAAGCACAAGTCGATATTTGAAATAACGTTTTGTTGCGAGAATTTCCCACCGAAGTTGACGGACGTCTGGAGACCAACATTTTTCAAAATATCCCTACCATTTCGCATCCATTGGATTTGGATTTTTTCCACTTCTCCCACTGGTAATTTCACCAGGTAAAATTCAAACCTCAATCGTCCGGAAATACCGACTCCTCCGAATAAACTCTAGTCTCTTTAATTTCGAATACCCCAGAGATTTGCTATCACCTGCTCCCGTTAACATCCCACCGAGACATTTTCCCTCGGACTTGTGTGTCCCAGTGTGTATATTACCAGTACCCCGAACCCGATGAAACGGGAAACGTACACCCAAAAGATTGTGTCTGTCCGCCACAACGGATCAGGTGAGTCGAGTAAAATTCACCTGCCGATTGCTGCCGACGCTGTGGGCAGCTGTGCAGGTGTAATTGCACTCGGTTTTGTGGACGATCGTACGTGTCCTGACGATCTCCCTCTCCATCAGATGCATTCGATGCTAGAGAGGTTGATGAAGAGAAAAAAATATTTTCTCAACATCACAATGATCTCACCGGTGACCTCACAATTGTCCCGTTGAGAGGTTTATCATTTATCCCATTCTATAATTCTCCATTTCCCCCATCGACGTAAAATAAAATTCATTATTCTTCATACTAATGAGTGATATATTATGCAAATAGATTGAATGTTTATGCCCGATGTTGTGCAGTTGTCCAGAGAATTATGAATTTTATTTCCAGTTGAGACCCGCGAGGGGACCGGAGTGAGAGGATATTTAAATATTTTGAGAGAGTAATACTCGTCTGGATCCAATGAACAGCTGGCGCTGTATCGACTGGTCGTAGAGAGAGCTAAATCTTGAAATAATAAAATTCAGCAAAATTGGTAACAATTATTTTTTACGACTTCTTCTCCACAAGCAATTTCCTGAACAAACTCTGGAGGTAAGTCGAACAAAACGCAATGCATATTCAACGAGTTTGCACTGGCCGGAATTGGCAATGTTCTTCCTCTCCTTCCTCATGTTATGTACTCTTGCTTCTGTGTATATAACACGTATATAGGAGTATTTAGTAGAATGAGGGAAGACAGGCGCACGCGCGCCCCGTAAGGTGGTTGGGGCCTTGTAAAAGCAGGTGTAAAGGATTCTACTTTGGCAATCGCGTTGGAGAAAGAAGGGTATAACTTGCGGCGTGTTGTCTTCGATCTCCCGACACCCGGTAGTCCTTAAATTCTTCTTTCGTATATATATTTTCTCGGTTTATAAATGCTTGTGAGGGGTGAATGGGGATAAACAGGCAGCTGAATTCAACCCAAGTGAATTCATATTTCTCGGATAGAATGTATTGGCGCAGTTGCGATTCAATGCGTCTGCGATTGGAGGAAAATAATATTCCAGATTTTTTTATGACATTTGTGTTCTTAGAAAATTTTCGTAGCGCGTAAATTTCAAGAAATTTATTTGTAATTTGGAGGAATTTATCGCTGAGGCGCTTCAGGTGGCGAAGGACTGACACTTTAAATTCAAGAAAATCAAGAAAATCGAGTAATAAATCAGACCCAGTGTCGGAGGTTCTCCCGCACATTGACACAATCAGAAATAAAATTGAAAAAATACTCACCCACCCAGTGAACCGGTACTCCGAAATCCAAGAAGTTTATCTCTTCTTACACCTCTAAGTAGATCCCTCCCCCTTTTCTGTCTCCATTAAAAAAAAAAAGTAAAAATATTTTTGTTTCTCAAGAATTCTCTCTTTCTCTTCACACCCAGGCCATTTTAATTGGTCAGGACCTTCATGCATTTCTCTGTAGCTCGGTGGACCTTCGTGGAATTGTGGTGTCACTGCTGCACTGCACCAACACACCAGTGTTTCAAGCATTGGAGAAAGAGTGCTATATCAAGACTTTGGATCTCACATTCTCATCAAGCCTTATATCTAATTAGGAAGCTCCGAGAGGTTAAAAAAAACCCTGAATAAGGTAAAATAAAAATTCTCTGGGGGGATAATTAAAAAGTTTAAACGGATGTTCTGGCTTGTTCTGTTCTCCAGGATAACAAATCGCGCGTGTTAATTGTCCTTCAGGCATTACATTTTTCATAAACTGTTAACAACTGGCGAATTAATTATTCAATTCGATTCGTGCACTCTTGCAATTGCCAGCCAAGTGCATTGATCCTTCCCAAAAATTAATCCTTTCCAATGAGGGAAGCCCCTGTCATTTTGCAGTGAATATTGATTTCCAAGAAACCTCAGAACATTCCACCAACTCAATTAATTACCAAATATACAATAACAATTTACGACTCGCACCGGGTCATTGCCTCATTTACTCCTCAATTTTGAGCTGATCCTCCCATCAAAGAAAACCCAAAAAAAATCCCCCCGAGTCCCATAAAGTCTCCATTCTCTATTCACCGACCTTCACTCCCTCCCTCCCACCCCCACCCCCTCATTCTTCTCTCAGCATCTCATTTTTTCCTCCGTCATCTTCGTATTTTTTTATATTCGTCTCCTCCGATACCCTTCGATCCCTGGGCATCAATCTCATGAAAAAATTAATCTTGAGGCTTGCTTTTCATATTTGGCTATAATTACAGCCCTTGAGTCTTCTCTCGATCTCGTACGGATCCAACATCAGCGTCCGGCTGAGGGATTCCTCCCGCTCCTCCCACCCCCTCCTCCCAATGATCTCACTCACACGGTTATACATTATATATCGAAAATAACGTACCCATATGTGAGGACGACGGTGTCTTCATAATGTTTCGCACGAATCTAATATTTCTCATACAAATTATCGGCAATTAAATTCCCGATGAGAATAAAAACATCGAGAAAAACTGGAATAATCTAACGTTGCCCTAGAAGATTAAGGGTTAATACAGCCCATCGTAAAATGAAGACCATGTGAGGAAAGAAGATGTGGATTTCGATTTTTCAAAATATATATGCTCCCCCACCCTCCGCCAAACGCGAGGAAAAAAATGATTCGATGGGATGCAATGAATGATGTGGAATAAACAATTAATGGATAACGGTCCAGTGAAGGGAGGACAGGAGAATGGGTGTGCAATGCAAATAGCTAATCGATAGAGAGGGATGAAGTGGGCCGGCGGGGGAGGGGGCGGGTGAATAGGACAATAGGCGTAAATGGATATATCTAGGCGAATGGCTAGTGGATGAAAACGGCGATGTCGATGTTCAATAAATGGTGGTAAGTAAATGAATAGAAGATAGCGGGCGTAGGATGAACAATAACTGGAGAATGAGTGGTTGGAGTGGAACTAGCAGGTGGGAAATACACTGGGTGGGGAGTAAGTGAACGATTAAAGCCAACGAATGGTGGGGTGAGCCGAAAAATATGGAATTAAGGCAGGAAGCATACAAATTGAATTTTACAACTTCATCATTAGCGAGCGGATACTTCGAACAATGAAGGGTAAAACATGAGTCTGGCTGACAATAGGAAGAATTCTATTGTTGAGGGATATTTTGAGGTACAACAGAACAGAGGGGAATGTTACTGATGAATAAAAATTACTGGGAGAAGTGGAGAAATTTTTACTGAGTCTGAGAAAAGAGTTGAAATTTTTTTTCATATTTTATTTATTTTATGCTGATGGTGAAACGAATTGAGTAGAATTTTAATTAATTCCGATTTTGTAACATAGTGAATAGTGTGTATATACAACTAGAAATATTTTAAGGACTACACTCTCACATTCGCATGTCAATCTATCCCCAAAACAATAGCCATAGACTACAGATCTCGAAGGGTGCGAAATTGGGAATTAATGTAATCGGCAGAAGTTGTCGAGGTATATACAAGGTTTATATTGGCATTCGCCCTGGAACGATATACCTCAGTGTTGTAGAGAGTGCAGACATAAATCCTGGCACCACGTACACATGTACGCCCCCACAACACGCCCCCCATTAACTTTTTAATCTCGCTGGCAGAGAGCGCGCCGACGGTGGAGGCACTGGATGAGACGGCATTAAGACGGGGCGCAGAGAGGAAAAAAAAAAATATTGCGCCGCAGTTACGAGCAATATCGGCATCTAGTTAGCGCATCATACAGACTCTTAGCGTCCACTGGATCATCCCCGATAATCCCTGGGAAGAATTCTCATTCGGTTACTCAAGAAAGCCGCGAAAATCGTTTAATCGTATCCGCCGAATGATCGAGACGAATTATTATTTTATTTTTCCACAGTGGGTGCGTAATAATGAGCAGAGAATGTAATACGTCATGATGCAACGGCACGCGGATGAAATTAACATAAGTGTGCCGGTGAAAAAAAATTTCACCCCCGAATGAGAGATTAAACCCGGCATTCGCGCGGCTGCGCATCAACTCGTTCGTAAGTTGCCCTTCGAATTAGAGAAAATTACAGAACACCTCGTAAATACATCGTCGGCCTAAGTGGTTGATTGGAGATCGTAGAATGGAGACTACCGCTAAATTATATCCCGATCTTTTATCTTCAAGCGATCACGATCGCTCTTGCAAATTAAGCCCAGCGATATGTACGCACAGTTTCCAGGTTGATTTTCCAAATTGATATGTTTTTCCACACCGGAAGTTCCCCTCAAGAACCCCTCAACATCATAAATCCCGTTAATTTATTGCTCCCTCTGCGAGAGCAAATAAAAAATCAAATTTTCCATCAATCGATTTTTCAAACTGAAGTGCATTTGATTCTTTTCACTCACAAAAATTTACCCCGTCCGAAAAAGCCGAGTTCCTCGCCCCAAAAATTTATCCCCTTGCTTCCCAATTTTTATATGGGGTCAGTGGACTTTCTTTTGTACTTCGCCTTCGACCTGAAATGTCTGAGTGAAACGAGAAATTTTAGCAAGGATTGCGTCCACACAGTGCGCCAGAAGGAAGCTACGATATGGGTGAAGAAGAAACGAATGAGGTGGGAAAGAGAACGATAGTCCTGGGGAAAAAAAAAGGGCTTCGGTTATATTCCCTTATACCTTCGCTAAGGCGACCCCACTAACCCATCATTATCGACAATTTATCAATAGCCAATAATATTATATTAAAACGGCACTATGCCAGAGAGGCTACGGTGTAGCCCACGAGCAAAATGCAACCCCCTGTTTCTCATTTCTCTTTGGGACTCATATACTTACTGCTGACTCCGTGAAATACTCGAAAATATTTATGTTGGAAGGACGAGATCATAATGTTTATTCTCAATGTTTTTATATCGTACACATGTGTATCAAAATATTGGGTGGAAGGGGGAGTGGGAGGAAGGGAGGAATAACAAAACAATCTTTTTTGCTAATCAGATTGACGGTGGGAGGGCAAAAACGCGGGAACAAGCTGAATGTAAGGCCCTGATGCGCCTTATTATGCCGCGAGATATGTGAGAGGGTTCAATCGACTCAAAGTCGATAATTATAACGCGAATTTTATGGGGGAAACTGGGAGGGGGCACCATGGGCTGCTCCACAAATGTTTCCCCATTTTTTAGGGCACGAGGAGAGATGAATTGTGGTGAGATATTATTTTTAATTGTCTCGGTTTTTTCTCGATTACTTTGGATGTCGAGGATTTCACTGATCGGTTGAGAAATTTACGGCTGACATTTCCGGTACATGGGCTTGAATTTTAACAAGTGACATTTCTATTTAAATTTGAGGAAATCCCGGGTTGAGAGATTGAGCTTTGATGGGGAAGACAATGGAAACTGTACATTTTCGGGGTATCACGTGGAGAAAAGTTGAGCAATTGAGGATTAATGTGGTCTTGATACTTTAACAAAGTGTCAAACTACCGTGAATAATTTTTTTTTAGTAAATTAAATATTTTAATTGACGATTTATAGGACATTTTTGCAGAAGTGTACACACGTACGCAACTGACGATTTAGGGTGCCTAGTTGCGTATTTTATTCAAGAATTGTGAAATATTTTCGTGGATGGAACCGCGTGAGCAAACGCTGTAGGGGACACATCAGGTTGTAATGGAATACTTGAGACATGTCTCCCTCTGTGCCTCCAGTACAAACAAGATATAATAACAAGTTCCTCAGGGGGAGATACGCACCGTGAGCTCGGAAAAATTGTGTCGCTAATGATATGGTATAGTTGTAACATTGGAAAAACGTGAATCTAGATGAATTCGGGAGATAAATCCTAGATGACGATATGGCAGGGACGATTTAATTTTCTGAATGGGTGAGATGGGAAACCTGATATACATTCTGGGAAAAATTGCCCATTGAAAGCCAATTTCGTGTGTGGTTACCGAGCATTTCATAATGACTCTATTATTTTAAAGAAATTTCTAATCCACCGTCACTGGTTTTTTCCCCAACAGTTGGAGAAACTGTCAAGTAATTATTCCCAAAAATCAACTATAGGGCTCCACAATTTTGTAAATATCATTTTACACAATAGCTGACGGAATGTTGAACCTTGTAATCGTCGAGGAACGTTTATCTCCGTTTGTAGAATTAAAACATTGAACCGAAACCTTAAAAAAACACCATAAAAATCAACCGCCTTTAATAAATTCATCGCAACTCCCCCTCATCAACTCCGCAATTTCTGGCAGTACTTGTAATTTGCCTCCGAGACTCGTAAAACCATACACATATCTCAACCCCGTACATGTCTCATTACCATAAGCGCGTTCGAACGTTGCAATGCGTGAAATAGATATAAGCGGTGATAGAAGCCCAACAAGGAATAATGGAAACCAAACAATGCGTTAGGTAATTATGTAATTCACATTTAAATACTGAGGAAAAAAAGAGAAGCGAGAGAGAGAGAGCGATTTGACCTCCTTGAAAAATGAAAAAAAAAAACATGTACCCACCAAAGACTCTATAACCGTGGCATGCTTTGCATAGTTCCCGTCGTTTACAACGAACCTATGCTGCGGGTATAATACAACAGCTCTAATTACGCCGGAAATATAACGCGCGGACGACCAACTCGAATTTAATACCCCGTGAACGTATAACGGCGCACCAAAAAGAGATTTCTCCGGAGATTCTTATTTTTCTTTTATTGGCGCCGATAAAAAAAAATGGGACGCGCGATAACTGGAGGGAGGGGCAAGAAAATGGACCATTCACTGCAAAAAAAAAAATGTTTTCCATTTTTTTAACGCACTTGGATTTTTTTTAATTATTTAATCCACCAAAAAGAGATTTCTCCCGCTGAAAATTAATTTCTTCTTTTTTTTTTACTCGCGAGGAGGTGAATGAATTTTCCTACCCCCGGTCCAGTTGTCCCCCAACCCCCTTCTTTATAAATTAAGTGGATATATCTGGGACACCGAGGGGCATTTTCATATTTAAAAAATGCCACGAACTCCGTCATTCGCCTGAGTATGTGTGTGTGTATCTATAAATGAGATAAGGGCGTTCAGTTCAAACAGTGACCACGGGTACAAATCGGAGAAGGGACGTCTACCTAGGGAAGGCTACCTAGCGCCAGAGCGAGACCGCCGGGGGTAAGTTATGACTTAACGAGGGGTTGGCGTGATCACCATTGCCCGCGTCACGACGGTTAAAATCCATGAACAGACGCCGAGAAAGTCTCGTCGTTGTTGGTCGCGACCGCATGAAAGCTCACTGGTTATTCACGGCTTTAAATCACCGGGTTTGATTCCTATTAGTTTTGGGAGGCCTCACCCCCGGCCACCCCGGCCCACTCCACCGCCGACCCCAGAAAATAGAGCGACTTGAGGCCGTCAGACGTCCGATTTTAATTTTCGTAAAAAATACTTCAGCGCACCTCATTATTTTCCGATGAGAATCGATTTATTCATCGATTAAATATTTATAAATATAATCAGGAAAATTCGAGGTGAATGTTGGAGGAATTTCTCAACACTCCAGATATATTTCCGACAATTTACCTCTCACATATGTCATCTCATTTAACCTCGTCCCATATATCTCCCCTCTTTTCCATATCAATTCATGATCGTCAATCCCATTACTTCGTTGAAATACGAGACGGATATATCGTAGAAAGTCCTTTTATCCCGAAAAAAAATCTCGACTAGGTGAAAGTCGTCTGCGATGGTTTTCCCTGAAAAGAAGCCACAAAATTCTACCTGTCCCTCGTTACCACATGCCGCGATATACAAGGTATGACCAAAATCCGGAGACATGAGACACCGTAAAAGCCGCGTCGATTAGTTCCATTGTCTCGAGAATTGGCGCCAATGTTCGGCAAAATAGTTTTTCATGGTTCCCTTTTTTAGTGGTCAAGGGAAGCAGAGGGTGGATAGAGAAAAAAATACTGTTGAACCTTCAGAAAATAGGGGAAAAACCCTGGGAATGATTTAGGACATAACCCCTACAGCCATTCTTCGCGGCTCTTTTTTTGTCGTCTGACTGGACCAATCCATGTTTCTTTTCTTCTCTTCTTTTTTTTTTTCCTACTTTATTGCCTCCATAAACGAGCCTCAAAGACAATGGCGCAACTGTACCTAATACGTCAGACACTTTGGTGCGTTCGAAGGGGACCATAAAATCCTCGGCAAGGGTATCAGCATGTGTTTTACAATGAGTCAACGATGCCGATTTCTGGTCAGATCTCGTAAAACTATTGTTTCAAGATAATCCCCCGTATCGCCTCAATCTTTGTCGGGAGAGATGTTCGATCGGTTCGTGTACTCGTCATATATTATCGACGATTTCCCACAATTTAACTTCCCAACAAGTTTTTTTATTTTACAATTTTTCCGACCGGTTCCGCTGTCCTTCCAATCCCCGTCTGAACCCACCAGCCCATCGATAAATAAACGAATTGATTCCCCCGAATTAACTGACCAATAACTGCCCTTTCGAGACGATCGATTCGACGTTTTGTTAATTAATCGAATCGACTCCGAACCTGAGGAACTAATTTTCCCGACGAAAATGATTTTTTTTTTTAAATTAATGTCACCTCGAGTACTCTGGATGACCATTTAGAATTTATATCCCTAGCTCTCTTCAACCTATTATCGATTCATTCAACCATCATCAGCCGTCCTGCATCAATCAACGTTTCGTACTCCAGTAATTACCATTCCCAGCAATTTCTTTTCCCTCATTTTCAATAACTAATGTCTAACACTGTACAGATTAATCGACTGATAAGAGAACTAGACCACGAGGTCATTAAATACAATTCATTGTTGTGTTTGAGGACATGGAGAATCGTTACGTGTCCACCGGTTGAAAAATACTTCCTCATAATCACTTTATTTCCCTCATTCGCTCACCCAATAATTTTCTTTCATATTTTTTTTTTCACCCTCTCCCGTCCGTCCACTGGTGAACACCGACGTCCAGGACCTCCTCCATTATTGGTCTTCAGACCTTCTGGCAATGCTAATCCATTCGGCGGTAATTAGTCAATGCCAATACACATATGTACTCATGTTTGTGTATATCCAGTGGAACTGGGCAATTACCGAGAATTCGCGTCAATTGTGACACGCACACGGCATCATCCCGGCACACAGACACATGCGTCCGTTTCCTCGGCATCAGCCGAGCATAGCATGCAACCCTCTTCAGGATTTCTCGGTCTTCTTCAATACCCTTGGACACCTTCACAATGTAGCAATAACGCTGGCTCTCTTCGCATGTTGCGACGCTCTCCGGGGAGATTTCACCCTGGGAAAGAGTCCAAGGTTCATCCTCTTGCGCGGAGAAAAATAGTCAGGAAAAATTACGGAACTCGCGGCTCCCTCCCTCTTCAATTTCATCTTTGGGGAGGGGATGAGTGGTAAAAAAATATTTAATGAGTCACTGTTTCATGGAATAATCAACCAAATTAATGCGCAATACTTCGTTCGATAACCGCCCTTTGATGTCGGTGGAATCATCCCCGTTCCCTTGATTTTCCATCAGAATTCATAATATAAAAAAAAAACCTGCTAACGACAGTAGTAGATAATTCACCGAACCCCGAAAGGACAAATGAAAAATTATCGCTCCATTATTTGCGGCTGAGACAATGGATTTCTGGGTTTGACATTATCATTTGATTTTTCACGTGTGAATTAAAGCTTTGTGAGGCAGAAAAAAAGCAACGAGTCGCCATTGTTCCGGTTATTTGACGGTTGAATCACCCTCTTCTCCCGTTATCAATATTCAGATGATCCCGGGTATTATCCCCAATCACGAGATAACACCAGATAAATCGCATTTTAGTTGAAGAACCAATGAGATTTGCGGGGTGTAGGCGGTGTAAGGTTTTTGAATCGCGTGTGGGTCGCGCATGGTTAGTTATCTAGATCGTTATCTCGATGGTTTATCGGTAATTTATCGGGGCAGGCATTAGTTTTTGCTTGACGATGGCGTGCACCGGCCGGCCCTTTCGTGTGTTCCCATACTCTCTGCCTACTCTCATGCCTAAATTATTCATTACACAAGAGCAATCCTTGTGTGTATCACTGGAATAAAAATTTAGAGTCCTGGCAAGTGTAAATTTTAATCATTTTACCGGAGAAATATAGTCCCGAGTCCTCGGAGGGACTTTGAAGTCAACAATATTTTTAATATTTAAAAAAAAAAATTCCACCGCAGTAATTGTTCACGGGAAATATTTATTTACAGTTCCAAATACCTCAACAATTTGTTCTTTCAGTGACGTCCGGTCTGGTGCATTAATAATCGTGACATAAATTCAGGGATAATGAACTCATCAAGAAACTTGAAGACCAAGAGCTGTTAGGACTCGTCGAGTATATCGCGCGTTAACAATGCGAAGGATCAGCTGCGAAAATGAGGGGAATGAAATTGACTTCCGGAATGGTGAAAATATTTTGAAAATCTCGGGGGAGAATAATTGAATAAGTGGGTATTTTAGATCTTCGCTCTGCTACACATACTCCTCATTCGTCCGAGATAATTAACCACGTTTAGATAAAGGAGCTATCTCAGATCATCTCAGGAGATATAACGAGTGCCCATTAGTTTGGTGAACGATGAAATCTCATCAATTTCCATTCTTTACTTACAACACACACAATTTATTTTCTCGATGTTATTTATATATTTGCTCACCCGTTGACTCATTTATTTATATTTCTATTTGTTGATTTATTTCTGAAGGAATTTTCCGATTTTTCATTTAATCCCATTTTTCCCGAATACTTATCTGATATGGAGCCAGTGTTATCTCCTTGTGGTGTACCTCTGTCACCCAACGCCGGAGATCATCGATTTTTGGAATAAATTCCCGGTATTTTCGTTGCGTCGGTGGACGTCGATTTGCCGCTCAATGATCCGTTCAATAACAGCACACAAATCCACCAGTGTATGATTCAATGGTGCCGTGTGTATCTCAT
Source organism: Diachasmimorpha longicaudata (assembly GCF_034640455.1). NCBI lineage: Eukaryota > Metazoa > Arthropoda > Insecta > Hymenoptera > Braconidae > Diachasmimorpha > Diachasmimorpha longicaudata. Next base: position 5,488,570 of record NC_087240.1, read on the forward strand.
TCAAATGCTTTTCTCTTTCCACACAGGTTTCGTCTAGTTGATTTTATTGCACTCGGGAGTCAATAGACGGTGAATGATCAAACGTCCAATTACCGATTTTTTCATTATCCTCACAGTTTCCTTTCACATAAGACGCGAAGAGAAATTTCGAGTGAGGAATATTGCGACAACGCATTGACTCCATTTGAATAAATGACTCTAAACAATTTCCCTGATGAACATCCATTTTTCCTAACAAGTTCTACATTTTTTTTTTCAAATAAAATTTTAGTCAACTCACAGCAGAAAGGGAACTTGAAAAAAAATTTATCAGTGAAAAAAATTCAGACCCATTGCGCGCAGAAAATAGTGTTGTAAATGACATTGTGAATGATCGCCCCTCACAAAGTTCCTTATCTGGAAACTTGACAAACGGTGTTATAAACAATAGATACAACTGATAGAGGCACATAACGAAAGTTTGCTGAGTAACCCAACGCTTGGCTACTCATTTTTGAAAGACTTTTTCAGGGGGTGGATAGGCGGGAGGGGTTGAACGCGCCTGCTAATCGTCGAACGAAGAAGGGTAGCCAGTGAGTGTGGGCCACATACCACCCCCTCAATACATACACCGGTACATAGTTCGGGGCCCCCCGAAGATGTAGACGAGGATTATGTACGAGTTTGTGGCCTACATCGTGGATATGCTGTTGCTAGGCCGCTAGAAGTCCTGTGAACACGCGATCTGATAAAAACTCCTGTATATGTATTTCCATAGGTAAAGGCGATTCTCATGCCAAAATAAACCGTCGCACTTTACATAATGCGCACGCCGAGCCCAAACTGTCTAATACACGCCACCCTAAACGCGTTAACAGACTCGTATTCAGGTATTCTGGTCAGTCTTAAGTATTTATGACTAACTGGCGTTTTTTTACGTTTAAATATTTTTAATCTGCTATGAAAAATTAATTTAAAAAATTTAAAGAGTCACTGAACCCTCTCCTTGACAATTGACACCAGAAAAAAATTTTGATGAGTCGGTCTTTCGTTAATTAATCGCACCTTCTGAGCAAAAAAAAAATCCCCCTTTTTTTAAATAATAATAAATCTACTGCCTCCATACCTGACTGATTCTACAATTTCCCAAGTCGAGTTTCATCATTCCCTCATTACCCAACACCCAATTAATAACTAAATAAATCCCCCTTCCCCCCATCATTAAATTGTAATACCTCTGATCCCAATAACTAAAAAAAATAACGAATGAAAATGAAATTCCCCGAATGATATTAACCCCTCCCTCCATTTCCCAATGTACAACACCGCGAATAAATCAGCAATAACTTATTATGAATTATCGTCTTTGTTACGAATGAGGGAAGGCACCGTCGAAACGTGTGGAATATGTTTTCACGTTAGAATTACAAGCACCGAGACGTGAAAACGGATGATCAGGATCTGTGTGTATGTGTGCGATGGAAAAAGAGGTCTGTGCAGTGGTAAGAATAGACAAGGATCGGACTATTCGGTGGGATTTGCCGGGGTGGGGTAGAGGGAGGTGGCGTAGAAGGAGGAGGAGAAGGAAGCGGAGACCCGAAGAGTCAGGATGGCGCGGTGGGACTAGCCAGCCGAGACCGTTCGTCACGCGAACCCGGGTATTCTCCTCTGTGCGACGCTTACATTGCACACCCCTTCACTTCTTTTTCAACATTTCATTCCTCCTCCTCCTCCTTCTCATCCTCGTTACACAGCCAAATAGAAGCCGATGCGCACAGCAAACGCCTGTAGCGCAATATCCTTGTTAAAAATATAATGCAAATTATTTAATATTTAATTCAAGAGATAAAGAGTTTGATCAAATTTTCAAGTCCTTGTCCTGGTGGAATTCAAGTCCCGAAGAGAAGGACACCTTGGGGATATGTATGAGTAGCTGTTTTTTTTTTAACGAGTTATTAACAACAGGATACAACCCAAATGCATTTATTACGCCGTGGAAAATGTTAAACCGTTAATTACGCGTCTATTAATTATCATTCTTACTTGTGTTAATAAATGATCCTGTAATAACTCAATTGGATGCGTCTCAGGATCTTCAGTTTTATTTTGGTTCTGAATTTTTCCGGGGGCGGGGCACAGGGAGACACTGATTCCTTGATAAACAAATCGTCTCCGCGAGTATTCGGTCGTTCAGGAGATTATTTTTGCTAATTAAATAGAGTATAATTGCGCAAACATTGTTTACTCTCCGTCGATTTTTCCCCGATGTTCTCTGACACGACCGATGGCGTGTTTGCCTCCGGCCCTATCATAAAATCATTAACGAAAATAGTCAATTACATTCGTCACTAAACGACGGAGCAGCTGATGATCGAAGAAGCCTCAGCTCTAACTGTTGTGTAATGAGCATGTTAATGCTTACGTTTTTGGCAAATTTTCGGCCATTAATTCACCAACGTATTCACCACGTGCTACAACCGGCTAAAATCCTCTTTTTTACATCATATCTAGAGATTCGGAAGAAAGATGTCCGCTCATCGGCCATTATCTTCGCCACCTGCATGTCAATCTTCCACTTAATTTTTTTTTCCGCCTGAGCCAGTGGTATCGCGTTGTTTTTCAAATTTTTCAGCCAAGAGTCATTGCACTTCCTGTATCACATGTGACTTCATATTCCGTATAAATAATTGAAATGAGAGTAACGGGGGATGTTTAAATATTACTCATCGTGCCGTGACTTTGTCAGTAATTTTTGTTTCAGCTCCGAATAACATGTACAGGGAGAAAAAAAAAATGTTGACACCACCTGCTTCACTCGTACGTTTGGGAACCCTTTTTACAGGCCGATAAAATCGAAAATTCGTGGAGCAAATTGTTAAGGTTTATGGGTAACCCAGTCTCAACTTAAAATTAATGAGAAGATCATAAAAATTTTAAATACCATTCCAAGAATTTTTTCAATGTTTTTATGAGATGATTGTGATGTTATTTTCCCTGTCACGTTTCAATTATTCACAGTAGCTGTCGATTGTTACCATAATTACGATTATTTCAGTGGTAATACAGGAAAAACACTGTATTTATTTATGAAATTAATATAAAAACGAAGTGGATCTAACAGACAGTCAACATTACCCCACCTAAGGATATTTTTTTCAATTGTTTGCAACAGTTTCCCATTTCTTCCCCCGAAAACCACCACAACCCACCTACCTCCGCACCCTCCCTCAAACAATAACCTCCCGACAGAACCTCCACCAGAACAAAAAATAGGATCATGTCAATGCACAGAGGCATGATCGATAGTCCCGATATTCCCCCCCAGTGAAAGCCATCCCCGTGCATTCTCAAGCCCACTTTGTATGCGTCTGTGTACGGTAAAAAAAACTAATGCGTGTGTACGACAGTAAAAGGGGGATAACCGGCGCGCGCATTGCATAAAATGCTTTTCAATTCTGTCGAGTGGAAAGCCCCATTGAGCCCTCTCGCAAAGAGATACGCATGCAAAACACAGAGGCAAACAACCAATGGCCAGTTTGTTCTGTATATGTAAGTATCCTTTATACTCCTGCATTGTACACACACCTCTTGGGTGCATGAGTCCTTGGTGATACGTTGGAAATCAATTTTTTCCTCTCATTTTGCCGATAAATTCGCAAAATCGCTGAGTGTTTTGTTTTGCACGTAATTATGTAGTTGGTATTGAGGGGTGAATGGGTGGAATGGAGGGGGGAGGGGGAGTTGAGGGTTGCAGATGTATATATCGGGGGTTGGAATATCCACACACGGGGGCGGAAGAGGGGACGGGAGGAGGAGGGGGGGTGGATTTATCTGGAGTTGTTTTCTACCCGCGTGTATGCCATATATGTACAGTGGGTTTGTATATTCTTGTGTATTTTCATCCGGTGCATAGCCAGTCGAAAGAGATGTGCATATCCCTTTCCACATTCTCTTCTGTTTGTTACTCCCAACGATTGTGCGATGCATTGATAATTTTAAAACAAAAGGTACCAGCGGGTCGACTAGCATTGTGTAAAAATCACTGGACCACTCGTTTAATTCGCCCGGTTGATTTTCAAGATGTATATGTATGTGTGTATATATGGATAATGTGTATGTATATGGGGTTGAACGTATGGGGGGTGTCACTGGTGTAATCGAATATCACACACAAAACGCTGAAAATTGATAAGGGAATTAAATGGATTTTCGTTTTTACGTGCAACAATGAGGGATTTTACGTTTGATTTCTGTGAAACGCATTTTCACCTGAGGGTAGTTTTTTACTGGGGGGGGGGGGAAATTCTAGGACTGAAACCCACCCTAATTAAGCCGATCCTGTTAAAATAAAATTCCTGGAACTTTAAAAAAGGAATTTCAGAATTTTCTGGAGAACTTTCAATTCAGAAAAAAATTCCCAATCATTTCGAATTTCCATTGCCACCCCTGGAATCTTCCCTCATAAATTTCTCCCCCCATATTATCCTTGACTCCTTCATTAATTCTCCCAGACAAATGAACTCGTTCAAAAAATTTAATGAAATTCTCAGGTAAATCGAGTGTCTCATTCGCAAATTTTGAAAGAAAAATTCATTACTGTGCTGGGGGGGCGATGATGAGGGCAGGGGGGAGGGAGATGAGGTACATCAGCGGACATCCTGCGCGTCAAATAATTGCACAGAGATGCATTCGTGTACGTAACGGCTGTATGACAATGTGGGGAGAGGAGAGCGGGGTTCGTACGTGTATTCGTGCGAGAGGTACACTCTTGGATACATATATATATATATATATATATATTTTTTGTTGGAGAGGGCCCTCCGGCCGCTTCATGGGACACATACACTGCGTATTTCTGCACATAGCGAAAGAGGCGCAAATCACAGTGCACGCGTACAGCGATGCATGTCATAATGAACGCCGAGCCAACTTTTTGTTTTAATTCCTTCGAGCGGAAATATCGGCCATTTTGAATTTTCAATTTTCAACGCTCTAGTAAACCCTCCGCACCCACCCACCCACCCCTCCCCTCTCTCCCTCCCCCCCCCCCTCGGGTTTATTTAATGTTTTTTTTTTATTTCGGGTTGTGGGCTGGCTTTTTTTTTCGGTGCCGGCGGTTATGACGAGTGAAGTGAAATAGACGGACGACAAAACAATGTACACGAGGTGTAGTTTTGTGTTAAGGGACATTTGATGGATTTGTGGGGCTACAATCTAGGAATAAATTGTTTTATTCCGGGAATTGACTGCCTCTGGGTCATTTTCAGGGACAAAAGTTCACGAGGAGAAAATATTCGGAATTTTGGAGTTTAATGAACTACCGTAATTAATACGTAATTGCTGGATGAGTGAATGAATAACGCGACGTATTTGACGTATGATAATGGTAATTATCATGGAATTAATTTGCACTGATCAATTTCAAGTGAGACACAGATGAATAATTTTGTATGGGAGGAATCGCAATGGGTTTGGAAGATTTTTATTGTCAGGACCAGGATCTGGTCATGTGCGGGGATAAACTAGGAGATAATTATTTCCTACAAAGTCCAACGAAAGGAGAGAAATTCCCCGAAATACCGGAATGACATCGACAAATCGTCGGTGAGTAAAAAAAATCAAGCAGTTGAATAATGAAACAAGCGGTGTCCGAGGGGCTGGTGAAAATGAAAGGCGGCCCCTGGACAAAGGATAACGATTATTTTCACACTCTCGTGTCCAACAGGGACACCCTGCCATACACGACTGTTCCCTCCTTTCTGACCTACCACCGTTTCATCCGGTTTTTATCCACCACGAGAAAAGGGATTTAACTCAGCAACACCTTCATTCCGCAAATACCAAGACGACCAAGTGAGGACAAGGAGGTGAACAAAATAACAAAAAGACTGAGTGGAATCTCACCAGCTGGAGTTATTTGTAATTGTGTAATATATTTATTTTTTGGGGGACACAGCTCTGTCATTGTCCCACCGAGTGATGGAATATAAATTCGTGGTGAATTATCGTAATCGGGGTAATGTCTCTATGAAGGGAGGACTTTTATTTCATTAGGTGTGTGAAGGCCATTCGGATACCGAGTCTTCAAGTCTTTCTCCCCCGCCTTCGTTAATGTATTGTGTTTCGGGCTCGTGTATTTGTCACTGAGGTATTTCAGGCGTTTCTCACCTTGTTCACGAGGGTGAATTGATGGGATTTCGCCGATGAATCGAAATACAGAGGTGAAAAAAAATACATCGATTATCTGGATCTTGCATCGGTTGACGCGACAAAATAATTCACTCTCTCTGTCTTTGGTTATCAAGAATTAAATTCAAATAAATTGATAAATTAATTACTCGATTGACAAAAAAAAACACAACCAATTTTCAATTTTTTATTTGCGGTTCCTTGAAGACTAAATATTGATCTATCCGCCCGGAAATTCCCGGCTTAATTCGTGGCGATCTCTCCTATAGCTGTAGATCCTCAGAATAAATCTTATCGAATCCTCAATGAAGAAATATTTGGAACAACGATGCACCAGCACTGGAATAGACATGAGCGGGTACGGGGGAAGGCGATGGTGTGCACTCGGTGGGCCCGCGGCCTCAAACCGAAGTCTAGCATCTGCTCTTTCAGCGCACCACCTCTTCTCTCTTACCCCGCGTAATATGCGTGCCCGATATCGAGGTTAAGATCTGAGATGCGTCCACAGCGATATCACGCACTCGTGCACGCGTCGCCGTGTGTCCTGGGGAGAATTGGCTGCCGCACGCGGGCGCAAAACCACACATGTATAAGATATACAACGTAAATAGCTATAGGTGGACGATAGAAACCGACGGCTCTGGCTTTTCATGTTGTGTAGGTATTATTGTGAAGCGTCGTGTGCAACCGACAATTCTCAATGCACAACGCTCTCGGGATTGCACCCGTTTCCTATTGACCATTTCCGCCTGCTCTGAATTATTTCTCATTACTCCTTCGAATTTTCAACAATAAAAAATCACTGGCCCATTCCCCGCCCCTAACTCAAAATTAACCGATCCCCCAGGGGGATGATTGATCTTCTGAAAAGAAAAATCGAAAAAATTCCGAGTATCGGCGGAAATTTGATTTTTCATACAATTTTTTTTGTTACGGAAATAATTTCAAGTCTTGTATTTTTCTCCTCCATCTTTATCATTCAATTAAACCCCTGATAAACCCCCTGTCAACCACTGTACTTATCAACCCCGATAATTCCCATATTCCAAGTAATTTCCTAAATCAGATTCCGCGCCTTATACTTATCCCCATTTTTACGACGTGAGTACGTGTTCTCATTGAAATTAATTAACATTATTGCCCCGACCCGTCAGTACAGAGTCTCTAAATCTTGGTTCTCCCTTCTCCATTCATCATATCCGACCCAGTGCTCGTCTATGCGACAGGAATGACGCCGAGGTCTTATGGAAATTCAGCGGCAGGAGTAGGACCTGTTGAACGAAGGGGATGCATCACTCCCAACGCCCGGGGTAACCGCGAACAAGACAAAGAGAGAGGGGAAAAAAATTAAAAAAAAAAATAGCAACGAGGATGATCACATTTCAGTGGATCTCGGCAAAACAGGTACATGTAGGAGTGAACACTGCGCAATTCACGATAGGAGTGTACGCACTCGGATCTTCCCCTGTTATTAGGGACAATTTCCAATTGGCCCAAGGGCTCGCCAAGACGCGAACGAGAACACTCGAGGTAAGGTGTCGAGGTAGAGGAGAACGAGAAGAGGGGTAACATCGAGAACTTACGACACATACATACCGACGGGGCCCATATAATGTTATGTGGGCACCCGCGGGGGGTTGCACTGGCCAGCCGCACACAGACAGCCCCCTCGCCCTGCATAGCGAGCATATTTTATGATAAGCAGCGCTCAACTCTTGAAATAAAATGTTTTTAAAAAATAAAAGGAGATGAGAGTAAAGGAGGATGGCTGTATGGGTGAGGGGCAAAATGAGAGGAGGATAAAAGCCGCCGCGGGTTATCAGCGGTGCATACGCAAGCCATCGGAAACTTGCGAGCGCGTGACTCTGCCGGAATTGCGCATGTGAGGGGAAAAAAATGAGTGAGGATGTAAAAAGAATGGTTGAAAATCTCGGACATGAAGAAAGTCGAATGGACGGGGGGAGAACTGAGGGGTATAATCAGGGGTATTATATCGAGTCTTGACTAGGAATTTACGTAATGGGAGATATGTTCTAGTCGTTCACCCGGACATGTTTAAAATATTGGGGCCTTTCCGGACGTGAGGTTCATTACCTGGGGTATGGTGAGGCGATGAGGGAAATATTTCAGGGGTGGGAGCGGTATTTTTGCGGGAAATTTAAATAAATGGAAAGCTCTAACAAAAGCGGTAACGATTCTGTAATTAAAAAAAAAATGCACTGGAATTTTTTCCGACCCGGTGCTTTCCCATGAACGAGAATTTTCCCCAGAAATTTCTGTCGAGATCTCAGATATTTCTCCAACATAAATTGGAACTGTTAAAAATTTTTTCGAGTGTATTTTTCAAATGCAGTGGGAAGTAGCAGAGGTCAAGCGGCTTTGAGAATAATTCTCGTGTTATTCGGGATTAATTAAATGGAATTTTCATTAACAAAGGAAACGCTGAGGGGTGCCTGTGTACTGTGAGGATAGTTTTGGAAACGCTTCGCTGAGGGAAGAAAGATAGACGAACCAGGTGAGACAGTTTCGCGGTATGCGATGCATGACCGACGCGTCCAACCCGCCGAGATAACGATCATCCCCCACAACACACACGATCTGGATCACAACGCATCGTGTCGTGTCCTTTCGCCCACCAACACATAATCACACGGAAATACATTCACATTATGACCCAACGCCAGTATTCACCGGCATATTTTGAGTGGCCAGGAGTATTTTCATTTTTTTTTTTCACGTTGGCCTGCTCGTCCCTGCATTACACGTGGAGATTTTAATCAGACTTGGTGTGTATGAACGCAGCATATGGGGACTTCGTCATTCAACTCGTGGGACATGCCTTGAGACACACTAATTACCGAGCTCTTGTGAGCGTGAGCCCAATTTTTATGGGCTCCAAAATGCAACAACTGACGGCTCTGAATGGATAAATGAGAGAACTTGTCGGGAACAATTAGTGGAGACCCTAATGAGATTGATAGCGAGTGGTGTCACTGCTGGGGATAGAGACATTTGATCTAAGTTGAGAGAGTTAACGTGAGAGGTATAACCGAAACTTTTGTTTTCATGAATTTAATTGTTGGGGAACATCGGTGCGTCGAAAGGAAGAAGAGTCGTTTTTATCTGGATATTTTAGTGAGGAAGTAATATTCTCTTCTTGAGCACCTAACTCTATACACCAATTATTTATTCCCATGAATTTTTCCAATGGAAAAATTAAGAACTTGATTTTTTAACCAACTGTCAATAATCTACAAGTTGTTACAGAACTGCTGAACGTTTTTCATTCATTTAAAAATTCCAAACTATGTTTGTACTGCTTAAAATCCTCAAATCACTCAGTTTTCTTTCTCTCCCTGCCCCTCCCCCCTCGATATCGTCCTCAGTAATTATTCAATGTATTATTATATTGATGATATTCCACCTATCAAATCCCCGTTTTCATCAATAATTTTGTTCATCTCCAAATCATAAAAAACCAAGACAGGAGTCCATGTAAAACCCGAACGCATTGATCAGACAATACATCAAATACTAACGATAGTCCATCACACTGATGGTATAACCCTTGTCTCTAATGTATACATAAGCATGCAACCCGTATCAGATCCCCCGGGCTTTATTAATATGACAATCCCCTGGATTCATTCTGGCGTTGAAGACAACGTAGCTGGAGAGTGGAGGCTGGCCAAGAACGAGGAAGACTCTGCATACCCGTACAAGAAGACAAGGCGCCTCTACGAGATCGCGATTCTCGCGAAGAGGCGAGTGAGTAGCTAATGCAAGCAACCATTACTCGAATGGTGAACCAATGGAGAGGATCCCCACGCCCCCTTGGTACGGACTCTCAGACTCCCTCTTTGCTGAATTGTACGGGGCATACAGACATTGCTGGTAACCACCACTTTCTCCCGCGGTATCCACCCAATTATTTTGCAAATAAACTGAAATCGATTGGTTGAGGATTTTTTTTTCATCGGGAACAAGTGCTGGCAAGCGTGACGCTGGCGATTGTAACAATGAATATTTAATTCTGGTGGTGAGGGATGTTGGTGAGTAAGTCCCTCGGTTCATGTTCTCCAACGAGTCCAGATTTTTCTTAATTACCTCTCTCATTTGAGTCATGGGGATTTATTAACGTGGGAACTGGCATGGGAGATCAAAAATTGGGTAATTTATTGGGAATATAAAAAATATTCTGTGACGACTCCGCAAAAATTTTTGTAATCTGTAGAAAACGTAATTTTAATTCTCTAAAACCTCTGGGGAACAAATAAATCGAGTGAATAAATTATCACAGTAATTTAATTCTGAAGGAATTTTCGAGCATCGAGTGTTATCAACTGCCATTTCCTCAAGATCATTACCGTGGGAACCCGGAGAACCCCGTTGTGAGTATTAAAAATCACAGTTTGCGGAAATCCCCCCACACGAATGTATCGGCGACCGTCGAATGAATAATAGCCCGATAATTGATTGCAGTCATCTCAAATGGTTGTGGTTTCATTAGGTATAAATTTATCACCGGTTTTGTGGCTCCTTTTACGATACCACGGATGAGACGCCTAGTTCACGGTTGAGAAGAGTGGTTAGTGGGCAGATTGTATGGGAAAGACATCGATTATAAACTGAATACGAAAAACTGGACGAGCATACCATTGGAGACAAAGAATATGTGAGGGACATCAGAGGACAGTAGTTGTAGGAGTGAGATAGGTGGGACAGCACACGACGATGTGTGATTCACGGTCAGATACCAATGGTCAAGATACTGACTATAAACTCCAGTCCATTTTTAACGAGCCACCATTTATTTTGGCGCCTGAGTTACATTTTTTTGGGCCCAACTGCACTATTGGAAAATCCCTCAACTCACAAATTTCACCAGAAAAATTAAAATTTCTACAATTTCTCTTACCACCACGCACTGCACAAATCACTTTGAATCACTATATATTTATTTTTTAATGGTCCAGCGAGAGGTCGTGAGAAAATCATCCCTTCGCCATTGAAAAACGACCAACAAAGTTATGCACACGGCGAGAGATGTCAACTCGAATTGTTTTAGGAATTCCTAACGGAAGATTCCAGAGAAACCCGGGGTTGTGGCCCAGGTATACGACAACTTTTACGAGCTTTGACCCTCCCCCTCCCTCCCTCGTCCCACCCTGTGCGCTTCCCCCTGTCGTCCCTAGGTCAGATTTATTTTTACGCCGGATATGAAGAGGGAATAATAGATTACGTCGTTCCAGACGACTAGAAGACATCAGTAAGCCCTCAACTACTCGAAAAATAGCTTCCAATCATGTTATTAATAAAAAAAATTGAGGGAATTTATGGATCTGACGAGACATATTGGCATTAAGTTGCCATTAGAATTAATCTAGTAGAAATTAAAAAATCGGGGGGTTTTAAAGTTGAGAAGTCCTTCTGGTGCCAACAAATGCCTCTGAACTAAATCTTCCCAAACATTCTTCATCCTTTTCTCACTCATAGCTCTCCCAATATCTCTCGCATTACGTCTTCCCGAAGAACACGACACGAATACGAAAACAGGTAAGCATCCGTGATAATATATACAACCATTCGTGGATGGTTCATTCTCGTCGTGAAAATAAACTTTTCATTTTATTTCGGTAGAAAAGTATACGCGACACTGTATAGCCAGACCGGGCTCTTTGCTCTTTCACGTTTAAGGGACCGAGTCCTCCGTTGCTCCAAATTTACACGTTTGTTGGAGAATTCATTGCGTAATTAAAATTGTCGTGATGCATTCCAAACTGAGACTAATGATTATTAGTTATGAGTGGGTGGTGAAATTTTTTTCATCATTTTTTCATGATGTTTTTTTTATTTTTTCATCTTTTGCATTGACAATATATGAAACTTAAACTCTTTATAGAGATGCCAAGCTCCGAGCTACCTAAATTTTACCCAAAATTGATGGCCCAGTTGTTGGTCGTCTTCAAGGTGAACTGGACAATTTCAAAATTCAACACTGCACTCAGCATGATGATTTTTACTGAGACCCGAAGGTGAAGTTTATCGATCCTAATAGTTCCATCGATTACACAAAGTCGAAGTCCATTGACAATTCCAAGTAAATTATTCCAAATATTTTTACAATACAACTTGACATGAATGACAAGTCATTTCTGTACAGTAAATTCACAGAGAAAATTTCCATTTAACTTTTTTTCTTCTGCAGCATAAAAAGCTGCTCTCAATTCCAGATAATTCCCTGCTCATTAATGCTGACCGTTATCCCTAATCCCCGAAATACCGGTAATGTTCCGGCATTCACAGAAATGACATAGCAAAATTCCCGGTGATAGTGATACAAGACCTAAAAGGTACCCCAGCAATCTCCTAGCTCGACTGAAGATGAAAGGCAACAATACGAGAGAAACCTCTTCCCCGCGCATCAGCCGGAGTCCCCAGGAGGTCCAGGTCACGAAAAAAAAAAATTAAAACCCAAAGAGCCACAATCTCCCCGATATATTCCCAAGACAAATTGTAATATATTGACCACCTCCAGATGAATAATATGGGAACACTTCTTCCCCAACGTCTCAGCTACCGTAGGCATTCGATATGAATTTTCTGCAGCCCCAAATGCCCGATAAGAAACTTCCTCAATGTTAAACTCTCATTCCGCACTCACTGATATTAATGATAATTACTCAGTCGTGGAATGTAAAACAACGATGTACGTGTGTGAATCAAGTGAATAAAGCAAGTGAATGAAGCAATTACCAGCGTTGGCTGTTAATTTTCTTCTTTTTTTTTGTTTCTCCTTTCGGCCGGTTTAATTAAGTGACAGATGATGGCTGATTGATACTTCGCAGGTGTTGAATTGGTAATCGAGCAATTACGGTACCCAGTTTTAAAGTGATGGAGGTAAGAAATGAGTAGTGCTATGCGATGCTACCCGGACTACAGTTGGCGCGCCAGTAGTTACTCCAAAGACATTCCAGCACGTATACGCAAATGGATATTACCACTTTGTGTTTGCCGACTCGTGTTATTCTCGTATACGAAAAGCCGGAGGAGTAAGTGCCTGGGAGAGAGGACTATGCCTCAATTCATATCCTACATGGCTATGAAGTATTTCCGCTGAATTTCATTTTCATTACATCTCTCTGTCGTGTCCTATCTCTATTACCCTGTCAAAAATTTTCGTCTTCGTATTTCCGGCGAAATCCTCTGTCAAACAAACAAGACAACAATTCCCTGCCAATTTATTTTCCCCTCATCGAACTTGATTTTTCGTATCATTCCGAGTCGGGAAAACTCGTTCCCCCTTTCTCACCCCCTGGGTCCCCAAAAAATCCGCTGTATCAGTCATCTCTCGTACAAGTGTTGAAGCCACATTGGACAATCGCGGTGGGGGTAACTCGGAAAAAACAGACAGAGGGCACGTTATCGAGGATAATGTGTCCGAACTAATTTAGAGGCGTCTACTCTCTGGGACCGGAATAACAGGGACAGAAGGAGGAAAAAAAATAATCGAGAGAGTCAAAGATACATCCAAGTACGTACCCCTTACATATATATATATATATTTATATATATACCTGAAGATGGCATTCTGACGGTCGTCCGGGGCTTATGCGAGAGGCAACTGGAGAGACTCGCTAACGAGGTCCTGCCACGAAACCGAAAGGACGTATGCGCGCGCGAGGGGGACCCCAACAGCCTGTCAATTAAGGACGCATGACTATACTATCCCCCTCAGCAACATTTCTACAGCTCCAGCCTCTCGTTCAGCTTCTCTCCGCCTTATCCTCCGCCTCTTTCATTTATTTTTATTTTTATTTTCATCGGTTACTTCTGCAGTATTATTAAATTTCCTCCTCCACCTCCTCCTTCTCCCCTTTTACCTCCCGCCCGCCCCCTCTGCACGTATCCTGACTTATTTTATTCACTTTATATAGGAGATTATCTGGAAATTTCTCATGGTATTTTAGCTCGTGAATTTTTAATCCCCTGAGCTGACTCTGTCGTCAAGCGAGTGGCGATGGTGCCCCCAGCAGAAGCAGCAGAAGCTGAAGCACCCGGGAGATGGGCCCATCGCCGGATGCAAAATCTTCTAGTTCCGTTAAACCTCCGGGGGGTCCGGGCCCAGCGGTATCATCGATGAGTGGCGACCGGGGTAAGGGGGACCTTTAACCAGAGGGCCCCTCCCCCTCTCACACTAGTCACAAACACAAACGAAAAAAAGATATACGCACGTGGCCAACGGAGCGGTAACACTGAAAAGAAGACGCCGCTGCGATTATCGCACCCCACCAATCTTTTCATTATCATTCCCGACACTCTTACCTTTCTCCGTGCTGAATAACACTGGTTTATTTATTTATGTGTGGTTTTTATTTGTTTTTTTTTAGACAGACTTTTATGGGCTCCAGCACTTTGTCTTCATCGGACTTCACTTCGGGGCAATCAGCTCGGAGGAATGACATTATTGGCAGGTGAAATTTCATGGGATTTTGGGGGGGTTGAGGGGGGAAATGGTTGGTACAGGTGATTTATATATGTGAGGTTTTTTGGTTATTATTTTAGGGCCCGTTGATTTTTTTTCTCGGGTTTTTTGCTCCTCCGAAAATATTCTCGGAGCAATACTAGATATCGGGACGGGTGAATAATGCCACAGGTAACAGGGAGTATCCCGCAGACAATCAGACTTATTACTTAATATGTAAAAGCCATTGTAACGCGTGTGGTCAATTATATTATGTAAAATAGAAGGCATTATCCGCACACTGGGCCGTCAGTGATATCAGTCGGTTTCATCTCTGTCCCTCTATTTTTTTTCCAGTTAAAGGGCTCCCACATTCTCCATTTTTTAATGATGTACTGGGCCCAATGTGTTGACGATCTGCATTTTTAATTCAACTTGATCGACCAATTATATCGCGTCATCAGCGCTGGTCAGGGGACTGGGCTGTTATTTGTTTTTGTTTTGCTATTTCATTTCACTACTCGCTATGAGGATCGTGAATTTCCCTCTCACAAGTATTGGCACGATTCCATCGTAGCATCGGGAATAAACAATTCGAACGGCATTTTGTTTTTCTTAATGTCACCAATAGCATGATTTATCGTGGGATAAGACAATCCACTTAGAATTCTGAACAAATTGAACGATCACTTCCTCGAGATATCGCCAAATGTGGACGGGGAAATACTATTGAGAATTCCATATTTATGATTTTCAATATATCTGAAGCACATGTGCAATATTTCATTGTATTTTATCGATTTTTCCGTTCGATTTCTAATATTTTTGCACGTGTTCAGGCACTCGGAGGATAATTAACTTTTAGAGGATTTTTCATTGAGTGTCGAATATGCCTGCGTATGTGTGCACTGCCTGAGAATATATATATGTATAGCCTCATTTGCATACGATATTAATCATCTGTCGATATAGCGTATAGTACTGAGGGATAATTAATACTGTCCCTGTTATTGTTTAATTTACTGGCGATTTTTCATTCATTTTGGGGCACGATTAATCATAATCTCCGATCAAATAAGTGTTTCTGCTATCAACACATAATATCTGAGAGATAAAAATGACGCTCACTGGCATACTAAGCGTTGGAATTGAGCCAACAATGTTTTTACAACTTCCAAACACACATTTTCGAAAATTCAAGGGGTTTTAGACTGTTTTGAGTGCAGTTGAGAGATCCATCACGCGATGAGTGATCTATGATCACAATACTCGAGGATTTAAATGGTCAGTCATAAAATCAGCATGAAATATTAACCCACACTTTATTTAAAACGAGAATGGAATGAAGGTAAAATAATATTGAGATTGTAATAATTTAATTTCGAGGGCTGTAATTTTCGTTGGAATGTGAATTGAAATTCCAAAAAATACCAATATACATTCTAATTATCGGAAAGTCCGGCGAGCTCAATTAAACCTACGTCGTATATTATTAATAATTAACTAAATTTCTCTTTGCATGTTCTCACCACAGAAAAAAAAATCTGTTGGTAAATAAATTTAATAAATATTACCCCAAGTTAATAGATATTTACAGCACAAAATTTTGTTTCAATCCTTTGCGACTAAAATCTTGAATTCTGTAATCTCCATAAATTTGTCATCTCCAGCGGACAATTGCTAGTAACCCTGCGGTGCAAACCATAAAGGACCTGGCGATAATTTCCGCGAATATGAAATTCAGACACGTTAAAAATAGTCGTACGAATTGAATGAGATCCCGTGACAATTCATATCCGAAGTCCCACACACGTTCCGACGGACGGAATGAGCTGTTGCCACAGATCGGAAACGCTAGAATTTCAAAGTCCACCCGACACTGGCGCCGCCATTCAAAGCTTTTAACAACTTCAACCCCGTGAAAGCACCTCCACGAGGGGTTGAAAATGTTTAAAACTTTTATCGCGAGTCAATAAAACTACCCCGACAGGAGACAAACTGACACATGTGAGATAGAAACTGTCAGTATTTTCAATATTCCATTTACATATTTTATCGTGACATTCAGAAATTGTAAATAAAAGGTCGAATTGTGAATTGAGTTGAGAATTGTCGGTTGGTGTCGAACGTTATTCGGTGGTTGGGTGGATCTTCCATTGGGGTAGCCCCAGTAGGGGGATGTAATCGTCAGTGAAAACACGATGGCACATGATGCCAAACACGAAAGACGGCATCAGGAGTAGGCGCTCAGCAACTGCCCCGGGGGTGGGCAATGGGAGGACTATTTGTTTGTGTGTGTGTGTGTCTGTATGGGTTACCTTGTGTGATGCGGTTTATTATTTCATTTCGGTGAAGTTGTCTTATTAGCAGGAGAACCAATGGAAGGCGGCACTGCTACGGACGCCCATTCACAACTCGGACCAATCCCCGAGCTTTACTCCGCTAACATGCTACATCGCGTGTCGACGAGCACCTCCTCCCTGGCGTTGAATCGCCACGAACCGTCGCGTGTTTCAATGCCTTTAAAAAATATGGGTGGATAGGTGGATAAAAATTACTTGGAGTCGCTTTTGTTCATCGTGCCTCTTTGGGATATGCTTGATTCCCTCACGCTCACCCATTTTTTTTTACGGGGAGTTTTCACACTGATTTTTTTTTCGGACATATTCTTTGGGTCAATGATTGTTTATATTCTTTCAAGGCAATCGAGTTCATTCGATTTAACAACAATTCCCTGGGAACCATTGATTTTTCAACTGAATATTTTTGCTAAAACCGCTGATTTTTCATCTCAGAAAAAAAAAATCCGTAGAATTTACGTAATTTTGAAATTATCACGTAATTTCCACCTGCAATTAATTTTACTGGTTATTTTACCTCATCGGGGGGGGCACGGAGGGAAAAATTCCTTAAACATAATGTGGATGTTCCGTAATCTGCCAGTCAAAAAAATATTCAGTGAAAAAATGCGTAGCTCTTCCGTAATTTTTCGTAAATACTGTTTTGACTGATAGATTACGAAACCGGCACGTAATTTTTAAAGAATTTTTCCCTCCGTGCGCTGAGGAGCCTGCGAAAGTGTCTGATTGGGCCGCAAGATCCAATTCAGTCAGCACGCACATTACTAAGACGAAGAGTTAATTGTTCATTCACTCCTGGCAGTTCCGTCGAACAACGCTTAATGACTCTACAATGTAAAAGACAAAGTTTCACTTCGAAGAAAGCCTGGGAAATCCATAAATTGTGCGGAGGGAACACCAGCGGTGGTCCAGCCCGGGGGGGCCGTCTCATCGTTAAATCTAAGCACATACGAATCTTCAATCAACGTTTCTTCGGAAATTAAACCATTGTTTTGATGATGGAATGAGCTTTGTGAATGTGAGCCGAGGAAGCGCTTAATGACGACAATTACATTCGAATTTTTATCGCTAAAGATAATTTACGGTTTACGAGGAGATTTGTATTGTTGGAAAATCATGGGATTACGGTCTGCAGCGGTTCTATAATGCGATAAAAAAAATATTTCGTTCTTAATTGAGCGGTAATTTTTAAGGGCAAAATCGGATCCTCTCCCTCAAGTCACACGGACCAACAGTTCAACGGATCAGGTATAGCAACTCAACCGAGAGCACCAGTACTTGTTTCAGAGAAGCTAGCAATTAGCATAATTCTCTGGAAATCCTCAATCTCAAAGAAGGAGAGAAAGAGAGAAAAAAAAATACATAGAAAAAGAATTATCGCGGAGAGTAAGCAGCTGTACGTGTATATTTTTCAGAAAGCCAACGAGTGAAGGCGATTTACCTGAAAAACCGAGTCGTATTCGCTCCATGGGGAGATGTTTAACGTGTTTGACAATCAGGAATTCAAACACAAATCACTCAGAGTGATGGACGTTCATGTATAAACATTTCACGCTGATACTGTGTATATTCCCCAGTGTCAGTTTGAACTGATCAATAATAAAGTTGTTTTGTCTCTTTTTAGTTCGTTTTAATAAAGCCAACAGGATGAATTTCTCAATAAATCAGGAGTCGTGAGAAAAAATATCCTTCCACTCTCCGCAAATTCACTATCTGCGAGGACACGCTGAGGTAATAAATTTGCATAAAAATTTGTTATGACCAATTTCTGGTTCTTATATAAGGTATAATTGGGAGAAGGGGGGGTAAGTGATACTTCTACTCGTGGGAAACTTTTTCACGTGATTTTTTTCGTCAATTTTTACTATTTCACGCGGTGAGAAAATTCAAATATCTGAGAGAGCGCGAATTGTTGGCGAATTCGTTGAACATTTTACCAATTTGTTGATTCGATGTCTTGTCTTTAAAGGGCATGAGGCCTTTTATTGAGAAATAAATTCCGCCGAATTTTCTGTCTGTTTATTTATCTTAAAATTTTTCTCCCGACGCAGCTGTGAAAAGTATTGAATTTTTTTTGGTTCATGATAAAAAAGAATTGCGCGTGACATGTGTTGATAATTTATGAATGTTTTTTTATTCGTTCAAACGTGTTGAATAACGCACGCGAGTGTATTTTATACAGACTCGCTTGCATTACTTCCATGCACCGCTTCCATTTTCAAACATAATCCTGGTGACGTAAAAAGGTTATCAAATTCGGTATTTATACGGGTGCGTGTAATAGTGAAATAATGGCGATACAAATGACATGGTAATAGCCAGGATTTTTTGCATTTCACCTGATCGGGTACCTGACAAAAGAACAGAACAATTTGTTCAAATTTCCGTCGGGATGTCACTTAATCCCGCACCAGACAAATTTAATTGAAATTAAATTTCAAATTTTGGCGGCAGAATACGAGTGAGAAATCCTCTATCTGACGGTCGTAATGAGATGCCTAAGTTTATGAGATAATGTGAGTTAAAATTGTCACCTTCGGTGATACTAGATGCATCGGTCACGACAGTGTCTCCTTTTCTCCCTCCATCTTACAAAATTTATAGATCATACGTGTCCTTTTTGTTATCGATTAAAAAATGCGACTCACGCGAACAGTTAACTGCCAGCACGATACGAAATGTCACATATATTTTAATTTAAAAGGGATTATAACATGTGAGTTACATCTGAAATCATAATGGAGTTCAGGGATTTTACTCTATCGGTTTAAGTGCGATTGAGCGATAATATTCGTACAATTTTTTCAGAAAATATAGAAAAATAAACTGCATTGTCACAAAATTGTAGATAAAATATCCGAGATATTTCGTTTGACCATTTTTCCAATCAATTCAAACTTCAAAAACCCATGAAAAATTATATAATCACAATTAATTCGATTCATTGCATATTTATCGTAATTAATCGTTGGCTGGAGGAGCTGTCGCTCTCCATTCTCTTAAAAATGGAAAACTCCATTGGATTTCCATAAAATTTTTGCATTTTATTCCGCAACAATAATTCACATCTTCCCATAAATTTTTATTGCACATCGTTCCCTGTGTTGAGGCACAGTAAAAGGTGTGATGCGGACGATAAGACCGAGGAGAATATATATCCATTATTCAATCGTATACGAAGGTATAACCTCGCGTATTTTGTGATTTGGTCAATTAATTAATTAATTAATTATCCCATCGTCTTATCGACTGATTCCCTCGCACGACTCGACCAAATACCGCAATCCCGCATGGACAATTTCCTTTTATTTATTTTTCCCCTCAATTGCACTCCATATACATCCCCTTTGTCCCTCGTGAAACCGCAGTAACGAATTCTACAGCTCGAAATCCCGGAAAATTGACGCTTTCATATAATTCCGTTGTTCCACCTCGATCCTTAATTCAGTTCTTTCCGCATTCGTTCGTAATTATTTTAGTGAATCATAAATATGAATGAGTAAATAATGGAACTGAAGAAACTCACGAGCCGATGGGGTTAATTGCATGATTACCTATGGCGCAATGAATTTTCTCTCTCCATTGATGAATATGAAAATAATTTTCATCAGCAGCTCGTCAAGTCGGAATAATTTCTCATAATTTTGTTCGCGTGAATAAAGATGTGCTTTAGCTGCTAGAAAATAATGAGGAAATTAATTGAATAATTGAGCCACTGGTGAATAATATTTACAAATTAAAAACAGTATTAAATAATTTTTTTTAATACTTTACGTGGTTTATTCGATTTAATAATCAGTCATCGTTGAATAAACATAATTACCACGCGGTAGTCATTGAAATGTACAGTAAGACAGTTGGATGACACTCTCCCAAGACTTGACGTGCATTATTTCACAGGGGATGTAATTTTATTCTGGTCACACAGCGAGAGTAGAAGAGATTTTTATCAATATTTCTCATGGTGTCTCTCACAAACGCCTCACTCTCCCAGTTTACTCGGTTTCCATATATTTTCATATTTTTTTAACCAGAACTCTTCCCCGATATAAAATAAATTCATAAATCCAGTGATTTTCGGATGAATAATAATCTCCGTTACGCGATAGAAATATTTAGGCATTAAAATTCTCACGACTGTTACCCAAACAATAAAATATTTTTTGTTTATCAATTTTTCCCTGGGATATTACGCTACTCAATCTTACGTCACGATAACTGGATTGAAAATCTGCATAAAATTCTCCGAACTCCCCCGAATATATCAATAACGCACGAGACCTAACGCACACATAAATTCCTCCAAAAAACATCACGTCGCTTTTTCGAGAATAGAATAACAATGTCCCTGGCATTTTCAACATACCATCACGTTGTCTCGACCAAAGTTGAGCATGACGTGGGCTTAGTTATTTCGTTAGGAGACCTCCATCTTCACGGCATTTCTCTCCAGCATTTTCGCTTCCATCCACTTTTCGAGATTCTTCCTGCTTCGAGTCCCTCATAAAATTGCACATGCGTAAGGGATACTGCCCTGACACGACCTCAAGTGGTGACGGTCCCGACCTCGTCCGGCACCCAGTGCATGACAATGAACTACTGACCTGAAAATAAGGAGCAATAGCTGAGGACAAATGCAATAATTACTTGAATGATCGGTAATATTCTCCACTTTGGATCCAAAGGAGAGAAAATTCCCAGTGCAGGGGATTCCAGGAACGAGGTGCTTGAAGAAGTGACTGATAAAAATAAATAAGAGGAGAAAATAAATAAGAGCCAAGAGAAAAAAATGAATGAGATCTCCCAGGCTAGGGAGGGCCCTTGCCGGAACGCATGTCCTTCGGTTGTTCGACCATTTGCTCGCATCCCGTGTGGTCCATCGATGTCCCATTGTTTTTGGTCACACAGGCAAACTTCCATTTCGCTTTCTTGGGGCTATGCATCGTATTCAAATTTCTCTTCTTTCCAATTGGAGGGTGAGAGGGTGAATACACTGGGGGCACGAGCACACACGAATTTCGCCACAAAAGAGGAAATAAAAATAAACGTAGATGAGCGCTTCACGAGCCCTTACACGTACCAATTTTGGATGAAAACTTTTGTTGGAAAAATTTAATTTCGCAGGCTAATTTTTGCGACTAAATTAAAATAATCTTCCTCCCTCTTTTCGCCCCCTCACACATGGTCACATGGACAATAATGAGTGCTGACGAACATCGAAATGCCCTCTGCCTTATCCCCTAGATGACTCCGGATGCCGAAGACGCGGAAATCCTTTGAAAAAATCCCTGTATTTTACCACCAGCAATGTCAACTCTCTCACAGCATTATCTCACAGCGACGAATTTCAAGCCACAAGGGGAAATAAAATATTCACGAACCGCAGTCCAAGGCGGAGCCTTAATTGCGATCAGACGCGATCTCGAATTCCAGCGGCCGGTGGGCCGCACGAGTATGCCCACGTATTCAAAAATCCTCTCACTAGGCTCAAAGTGGAGAGACAAAAAATAAATAGAATAGAAAGTGTCCTTGCGATCTTGTCCCCAAAGCACAAGATTTTTTTTTTTATTTCACTATCATCTTTCGCTCCCATACCCACCCCCAACAAGTAAAACTCCAGTATTTTATTTTTTTAATCCTTTTGTGGGCATTTCTACCCTCAACTACATGTCCCCCCGTACACTCGAAATCTCCTTTAATTCCATGAGCTGGCACAACTTCTGTTTATCCTGTTAGTACGAGATGTATCGGCCTGTACCCGTCTGCATCCCAAATATGTCCGCCTGGGGATTGTTTAATTAGTTATCCGACGACCATGTCCCCCTCTATCCCAATTCCTTCATCGCTAACTCGAAACTTGTTTATCCATTTTCATTGAGTTTGTCTTTTTGATTTTTTTTCCTCGGGTTCTTCTGCGTTCACTGGACTCAGTGCGCATAGGAATAGGTGGTAAATTATCCTCCCCCCCACACGAGGAGAAATTTCCAAGAAAAATTGTGGCACTCGGGGAGCAAAGGAGACGATAAATAATGACCAGGAAAAAATTTCTGGGGAAATTTCTCCGGAAATATTCATTCCAGAATTTTCACAGTCAACTCAGTAGTCAGGGGAGCACCAAAAATCTCCGGCAGAGTGTCCAGTGAACCAGGAACAAGTGACGTTAATTATTCGTGATCACAGGTAATTGATTTAAATTTAGCTAAAATCTGAATAATTAGCTGAACTTAAAAGGTAAACAATACTTCAATATTCTGGTAAGAACAGAGTTTGCAGGCTCATTCACGTTGTTCTATACGTTGTAAAGAGGAATCTCGAGAGAATCGCTTTTGTGAAATCGATACCAGTGAGATTGTATCAGTGAGGATCCAAACACGTGTAACTTACTACTGCGCTCCACGCGCGAACCGGTGACTGAATCGAATTTATTTCATTGTTTATTAGGACCGATATTGGATGGGATTGGGTCTGAATTATTATTCACGGCTGACTTCCCTGAGGATGCATTCCACCAGGGGATGAATACGTCCTAGACACGAAATGGTTTTCCCTGAAAATACTTTCGATTTGAAAGACAGAAAAAGCATTAAATCTTCGGTAAACCGATTTTCGCTAACAGTTACCAATCTTCGATAGGGAATTCAATTGATCTGTGAGTGTCCTCTCGTCACAAATCAGCAATTAAATTTTCTAAACCCCTTGCAATTTAATAACACCCCCCAAACATCTCCGGAATCGCATAAAACTCAACGCAGGACAACTGTAACCGAGGACGAGAGAAGAAATGTTTCAGGAATGGTTGGGGGGTAACGTGGCAGGTCGAGTGATGGACGTAGATACCTGTTGGGTTCACGGGGTGGTCCTCCTGTCGACAGGATATCCCCCTCCTGCTTTCTCAGATTCAGTCCCCCTGCGAGTCAAAGTGAGACAGACGAGAGGAGACAGTTCGTTTCTCTGCTACTAAAGAGCAAAATACCGGGATAGAGATAACTCATGCAGAATCGTTAACGAGCCAACCAGACACCTAAACGATGAATGATATCCTCCTCAGTGTCTGGTGACGATCAATAAACAGAATATAAGAAATGGGAGAATCTTATCGTCAATGGGCAACCGGTAGATTGCCAGTGATTTCACTCAATCCTGTGCAGTTGCAAACTCGCTAATTGAGAGTCAATTAAACTTGTCAATATTTTTCATTCCAGTCTTTAATAATTAGGAGCGGGTAATAAAATCGATGGTGAACGGTAGGAGCTTAACTGCCGGTCGGAACTGCTGGAAATATTTGTCTGATCATTCGAGTATTTTTACCACTAAAAAATCTTCATTTTTTGACGACATAAATAACTCAAATTTTCCCGCACACAATAACATTCCATATTCTAACGTGAAACAATTTTTTCCCTCTTCAAAACCGTCTTCAGAGTTTAATTAAATATTTAATTATTTAAATATTTCAAGATCGCCAATAGACGACTAGTCGATCGCTGGCGATTCACCTCACTCGTTTGTAGCTGCAAACCTGCTAATTGCGAGTCAATTAAACATGCCAATAATTTTTATGGTAACTCTCAATAATTAGGAGCGAGTTATAAAATCGACATTGAACGGTAGCTCAACGGACTCTGCCTGTCTTGCATACCCTGTGCGATTATCCCAAGAGTTGTTTCTGCCACCACATTCCTTGATGGATTGTCTCGCTGAATAACAAACTGCCCATGTCCCTTATCTCCAGGTAGCCACCGGAAAATCAATGTCACTTGGATATTTGGCGTCTCGCAGCATCACAAAATTCCAGTAATAAACTCATTAATAAGGAGAAGAAATTGAGATTTCAAGGTATCAATCAGAGTCACATTTGACCGACTGATATGATAAAGGTCCGTGTGGGAAGCAGATACAATTGGGCGACATTGGGTCTGTCTGAGTCAGACGATACCCTCGAACCGGCCCTTTTTGAGTGATGGATCGTCCGAAGAACTCGTGTTACCTATCGGTGTAAGTCTGCAGTTTTTTTAAATTTTTTATGGCCTCGTTCTGGTTCTCTTTCGATAGAAAGCTCTGGGCTGTGGTCGACACTTAATTATATTCAATGGTTCCAACCAGGAGAAATTAAAAAAAAAAAATCCGATTTTCGTGTTGGGAATGTCCCAATACTTCGCTTCATTTTTCTTCCATATTTAATTGGCATCAATTATTGTTTATCCAGAACTGAAGTGAATTATTCTTCACCCTTTGCTCATTCCACCCCCCCCCCCCCATAATATCAAAGACATGAAAAATAATTTCCCGGTTGAATATTCAAATGAAAATGAATTTTCCCCAGTTCAGAAGATTTTCGTAATTTTCGAAACTTTTTCTCGCTCCATCGAACCGCATTGGAAGTCGATGCGCAAAAACTCCGCGAAAAAATCGACGAGTATTAGAATTTGAACTAGAGAGTGCGGGTTTGCATAAACAATGCAATTGCAACGGCATGAATAATGCATACAGTACATGTCCTCCTCGTTTTCTCTCACCGCAAATGGGAGTGTCGTCGAATCGACGCCCCATTCTCGCACCTCACAGAATGGTTATACTTTTCACTTCCACCGTGATTAATACGATTTTAATTTAAATGAGCTTCAGCGTCTGATAAATTTCAATATTTTCTATTTTATCGGTATCGACGGCCGAGAGTTGGCTTGCGAATGTGGCCCCGTGAGAGAGGAACCCCGGGGCTTTTTATGTTGCGTAACCAAATGCCATTAGGCGGCTGTTTATAGAAGTTATTACAAGAGTGACTTTGGAATATGTCGAATTACAATCGTGGCACGACGGGAGATAGCGTCGTGAGAGACAGCAACCGGTGAGCAATGGAGCTTGTTGCCGACATAGATATATGCAGAGATTTTTATAACAATTTAAATAATCGATCCCGTGTGATGCACTTCAGCTCTATTGACAATTTATGAAGAATTTATGGGAAATTCGCCTAATTACTTTCCACTCACCCATTATTTCTTAAAATACCCGTACGCCAGATCGAACTGACTATCTATTTCCCCCAAATATCCCCCGCTAATAATCAACGAATGCCATTTACACTAAACAAATTGTTCTATCGGTCCAAAAGCCACCGTCGAAACCCCAGAAGAAAATAATTAATCAAAACACCAGAATCAATTATCCGAAAATCCCCACTGCAACTACAACCCAACTTCTTCCCATAAATTCATCATTACGACCCATAACTGATTGTTTAAACAAACGATTATCCCGCCTTGTGCGTGAACTGACATGACAATATGTAGTTCAACGTTAGCGGTACAAGCGGCGGTGGATCTCCGCAATGAGATGGAAACTCAAGAAAAAGACGAGATGAGAATCACGTCGGCAAGGAGGGGGGACCATATAGGCTGGGACCACCCTCACCCCCCCAATAACGAGGAACCCCCCGTGGTCGAACTAATTCCCCCGGATGACTCGCGAGCCAGAGCCCCGCAGGGGTCTGAAACAATGCGCGCGAGAAACGGCCAAACGTACCACTAGACGAGTGTGCGGAGGGCCGTCGGTCGACGTTCCTTCTACTCCACTGGACCATCATCATATACGTTTTTTCCTGCTGATTCATCCACGCGAGGTTCCACGTCTCACTGGATCATCCTCACATGCCAACTTGTTCAATCTTCGATCCATCCTCTATATAAATTCGCACTGTACAATATTTCAACGATAAAGCAAACCCCCTGAAAAAGAACCGACTCGAATGCTCAGCAGGAATAAAAAAAAAATGACGTACAAACCCTTTGATAATGAAATTTTTGACGCCTCGGATAAGGTACGTCCAGAGGGTTCAAGCCCGAGGACCTCTGCATCATCGCAATGACTCCTCAGGTTTTTTTCCACCACATTCAGCAGCGAACGTAAAACTCACGTGATAAACCCGATGGATTCAACACCCGGAGGTGTCATCGACAGGTCTCTCACCTGTCATAAATAAACAATTAACTGGCGATCCAAGAGATCCGAGAGAACGTTTTCAACGAAACTAACGAGTTCCCACGGACGATCAGTGTCCAGGGACCCGTCTTCCCATCAATTCAATATCTCCCGGAGTCTGGTAAACTCTCATTGTTAACAGAGAAGCCGCATCTGATAAAATACGACGCAACGCGGAACAACAGAGAACACCAGCATCTCCACCTACGAAATTAATCGTAGATTCGTCTCACGTTCACATGCAGCAAAATCGCCTTATTCATGTTTGCCATACTTACCGTTATGAGCTTCTTCATGTCATTCTTCGGTCTGTTAGCGAGGTAACAAGATAACTCGGGATGCTGTTATATACTGATGCTACATACTCCACTATATCATCAAGTGAAATCTAAGAAGTACGAAAGAGCTATTGGTCCCGGACTTTTCGGTGCTGACGACTGTAACTTGGCTCGTCTTTCTTCCCCGTCCTTCATTGTCCGCTCACCGACCCGAAAGAGTAGAAAATTTTCCTACTTCTGGTATTCCGAGGGTACCGTATCCAAAAAGACACCCAGCACATCAATTCCCTAGCGTTTAAAGTCTTGTGGAAAGCGTGAGGTGGCTGCTAATCTCAGGATATGGAAAACTCATGTCCTGGGCCCAAGGGCTGCATCGCCGACACTCGGCCAGGGCTGCGCCAACAGTCGGCCGACTCGCGGCCCACTGTCGGCCATTCGTCATCAGCTACCAGGGGCGTCTACGAGTCTCCTCCACGAGGAGGGACTCAAATAAAAGTGAAACAACTGATGATGAATAAGAAGACTTGGGGAACTTGGAGAAAGGACGAGGTAAAAAAAATGAGGTTTGAAGGTATGAAAAAAAATAATACTGGGCATTATTCGACAGGAGGCAACAGCGAAAAGAACTGACATTTTATGTGCGTATTCTCCTGTTGGTTTCTCCCTGGGTCCTTCTTATCCTGTTTCTCTTGTTTCAGTAAGCTCTCATTCTTGTTCCTGCATTCGTTCCCTCATTCCTTCTCTCAATAGTTACATAGATTTTGAACGATAAGAGTGAATTCAAAGGTGCTTGCCAAACACATCCATAAATCTGACAATTTGTCGTGAATACGCCTACCTGCGATGATCATCAATTGGTGATTTTCATTGTTGATGTCTAGGAGATTAATCCTGTGATGAAACTAGGTACGATCCATCCGGGAGCTCATCTGGGTATCTGTGGCATTCGGTGGACCTCGTATTTATGGCCGTCAGCCGAGGGAAAAAGAGGGTCGATGATAATTACTAATTATGAAGCAACACTTCGAGTATTTTTTGGTAGTGAGTAAAAAGTCGTCAGGGAATGAGCCCGAAGGGGGTTTATTTTGTAGGAAAGATGCCGAGCTACGGGAGAGAGACGGGAGAAAAATGGCATCATTGAATGAAGGCGGTGTCCTTTGTCCTCGGATATAAAGAATCCCGACGACCGAAGAGTCCACCAGCAGTATAATACTGTTATCTAGGTATTCCTGACACCCTCAGCTGAATGTTCCTCTGTTGACGTACCTCGTAGGAATAAAATTCAAGTTTGCTGACGTTTTACCGAATTTTGTCATTAATAATGAGGAATGGATTTTTTACAACTCCAGGACATGAGTTGATTATATCGATTCTGTATTTTTTAGTTAACATTTATCTCTGTCCAGTCTAGCAATGTGTGAAGGTCCCTAATATACCACAGTCAAACCCTCGACCGAAAATCGTAGAATGTCCCCTCGAATTCGAATCCCTCGCAAGGACTAGGGACAGTTAATGCATAAATATGTAAATAATGCACCATCGGTGATATTTTTCATCTTGTCCGCAGCTCGTACAGTCCTACTAAACTTATGGTCTTGGCTTTTGGCAGAACCGGCTTCATACCGTCGTGCGATACCACCAGATCTTTTCGTCTCTTCCTCCACTTTTTCGTTCTTTTTCATTGAGAAAATTTTTTTAATTCCCTCGGAATAAAGTTAGAACTACAGTCATCATCATTGGGGAAGGCAATAGCGGTTACTCCATCATTCACATGGACAGAAATATTTTTAATTAAAAAATAATCGTCCCTTTAACTTGGAAATTTGGATTTTTTTCGTTGGTTCTGTTGTTACTGGATTTTTTTAGGGACTTGAAAAATTTTTACTGAATATATATCTCCATGTGCAGCTTCGGAGTTTTTGGGTGTTTCACTCGTCTCGTTTTCCTCAGGCCCAGTACCAAAGGCAGCCGTCGAATTATATGTATCTCATCTCTCGCTCGATTCCACTTTTTTTTTTACCCCGTGTGACTCTCCTTAGCGGCACGAAGCACGTGTTTTGCCAGTTCCTATTGTTTCCTGTATGATAAATGGGTGCGGCATCTTTCGCGCGCGTTTTGCGAATCCCCAGCCTCCAGAAGTCGCTGGAGAAGAGAAAACAAAAAGTCACGCATTTGCGCATCGATATCCACAAAAGGGATTTAAGTCTCTCTCTCCGCGCGATTTTTTTTCCCCCTCCGCTTTAAAAGTTTTTTCATTACCTTTCATCAGTTTCATTTTCTCCCCCAAAATGCATACACGCTGGAATCATCTGTTTGTGGGATGTTTTTTTTGCGAAATACAAAAGTTTAGTTGGCAAAGGAGGCACAGGGTATATACAAACCCGTGCGATAGCCCAACAGGGGGTCCGTAAAGACTTCCAAGCACACATAAGCATAAACATATAAACACTTGGATATAAGTTGGTAGCTTCTGAAATCCGTGGCTGATTCAGGCGCGATAGTGTTGGGATGCCCAGCGGGCAGTCTTGGCTACCACTTCTCTTGGCACCCATATAAACCAATCCTATCCAAGTACTCGTGACGAGAGAAATCTCAGTCTCCACCATTATAATGTGGACTTGTATTCAATGGGGTCTAGGAGATTGGTAATATCGAGGGTGGATAATCATTAAAATAACAGTGTGAGAATCCGAGAGTCACGGAGCGAGAAAGTTTTCCACGCGGAGAGAAAATTCCATAATCTGCCAGTCAAAATAGTATTCAGTAAAATTAGAGAAAAGTTACACTTTTTTTTTACTGAAAAGTGAATTTTTCTCTGCAGTAAAATTCAATTCTAATCGCCTCAGGGACCGACGTCGGTGCCTGGGGAGTTGGTGGAGGCCTAGTGTCGGTAGTGTATCAGTTGCCAGAATTTTTCCAAAAAGAAAGTCGCTGATTGAATAATTTTTATTCATTTTCTTCCCACTTATTTCACCGGGACTTGCGACATCCATTTTAATGTGCGATGTGAAATGTTACGTACAGTTTTCTCAAGTTAGAAGCCACCTGGATAAACCAAAAAGACCTTGAAATCACGGGGAGGGGAAGCACAACCAGAACTCGATAATATTCTGCTTTATGGTCCATACCCACTTGCTGTACGTGGGCTGAATTTACCGACTCCCGACGCAGACGACGTGAATATATACGAACCCCTATTCTGTCTCTTCCCCTCGCCCCTCCCGCATTCTTCATAAAAATGGGGATGAAACCGCGCGAGTTCCCGGTGAATTTTATTTTATTGTTTCGCTCTACGGACCCAAAAATCAAGAGCCCCTCGCATATTCAAGAAATTAATTAATTTACTTCGTCGTCGTTGACGATTTCCTGTTTTTCTTTTTAATTTCACCAACAATGTCAATGTGTTCCGAAAAAAATCCACGAAGACTTAAAAATAATGCGTGGGGATGACATAAACAATATAATTTCATAAATTCCCATTTCTCGCGCCCTCTCCCCCAAAAAATCATCAAAACGGAAGCGGCAGATTGATCGACAGGGTGGTCCCATCGGCGTGGAAAGTAGTTGAAAAATCATCAGAGTCCCAGGGTAATAGGATCCGATGGGGAGCAGAGGGGATCGGGGGGGTCTCATCGGGAGTATTAAACACGATAAATCTAGATGGGAATTAATTGCCGTTCGGTGCCTGTCCGTCTGTGGCTCTCATGCGCTTCCTCGTGATTCCCTCTGTATTTCTCTCCTCGTTCTTTCCACCCAACAGTGTTGGTTTTCATAGCCATCCTCCTCTGGACGAACGGCTCCCCCTATCCCTCCCTCTCTCTCTCTCTCTCCCCCAGCACTTGATCACAGCCACGAGAGAGAGAGACCGAGGGTGAGAGAGACAGCGGTTCCACAGTGTTCTCCTGGCCGATACCTCCACCTCCACCTCCGCCTCCACCTCCACCTCCACCATTTCTTCTCTCTCAAGTCCTCGCCCAACCGTGTCCCCATGTCGCCGTGTCCTCCCTCCGCCTTCTGCAAGCCACTGCTCGAACTGGTTGACATCCTACAAATAAAATCAGCTCCAGGAATGCCTGCGACGACACGAGGGCCTGTGGGATCTTCAGAGGTGCTCCCCTCACTTCGTGCGACTCGCCAGATGAACAAGAATGGAAGATGTTGTTTGAAGCCACAAGTTGAACGAGGATGAAAAATTCGTTGGATATCGAACTGGCCGCTTGGGACCCAACCAGAGATGTAATATATGGTAGCCTTAAGACAACGGTTAGGTACCTGGACCAGTGGATAACTTCGTGTATACCTTCACCTTAGTAGTCACCAATACACATTCACTGCGGTGGAGGGGGTTTATGGAGGGAATCTAGCGATGGGCCAGATGCCTAAACACTGGCCTTTTTCGAATTTCAGCCACACCTGGTTATCGGAACTTTACATTGAATTATCTCACCGGGTTCTCGCTCGTCGCTGCTCGTTAACTAAAAGCTCAATTAATTTCGACTGGAGTCACGATAAGTATGAGGAGGATTCCAGGTATCCCCTGGGCCTGGACGGTTTGACGATCTGAGGGGTGAGTTCTGGATGGCGGGAGTCGAGGTGGAACTCCCCGAGGGAGAGCTCCATTTTTTTTGAGGTCTTTGGCGACAGTCGTGGACTTTCCAGAAACATTCGCAAGTTCAATTGTTGAGGGACGATTAGGGTCTCGGGGTATCGTTAATTCGTATGAAGACACCCATTGTTTTTAGTTTTGACAGTGACAAATCTGCCAACGTCGATGTGCACAGCCGGTGGAGATTCAGGTCGCATACGGAGCAAATTCTCTCGGTTAGTAAATTCGGGAAAAAAGAGGATTCGCCGGGTGTAGCAGCCAACCTGCCGCCGCCAGCCACTCCACCCGAATACTAATACATAACCAATTATTATAATCAGTTCCAGATGAGAATCCCTCGATCGGCAAAAAGTGTTTGCCTATTAGGAAATCCGACGCCAATTTTTTATCACGAAAAATGTATCAGCAGTTGTGCTGTCAGAATTTAAACTTTTACTTCTCCTTAACTATAATAATTGTCTGTTCATTACTTAATTGACCCGCCGTAATTTTTTAGCCGGCATTTTCCCATTCGTTTTAACGAAAAAAATTGTGTAATAAAATCGTCGATGTCCAGCGCCGTAAAATATAGAAGGATTACTTGACAATTGGAGAATGGAAATTAGAATAGTCAGGGTGATGGAGAATTCCCTTCCACAAATCTACCAAACAGTTCCGAGAACTCAACAAAACTGCAACTTAAATCACTCCGATCACACAGTCTTACCCCAGATTGATGTAAACCCAATGTTTTACATTCAATTCAATTGAGTAAAAAAACTGCTATCTGCTTGGCCGTGAGGAGAAACAGAGTAACAAACCGAGGAGATTCAGCTCCAAAAACTTCAGTACCATTGTGCGTTCACTGGATGAACGTCCACTTGGTTGACTTCAATGTCACTTGTGTATTTTTTTTTTTATTTGTCTCAGCCTCAGAATTGTGCGTTTAAAAACGCACAATTTCATCTCCGTAAATCGCCAAAAAAAATCAAACTCCACTGAATTTATTCCTCTCCCTCAACTCCTTTGTTTATACAATTATTGTACAAGTCCAGATCATGAAATGAAACGATTAAAGTCCCTCCCAACAATTTTTATCCCCCTGAATACTTAATCTAATTAATTATCCGTCTCCTCCCCTGACAATAACATAATAATTCACTCCAATCAACTCATACGCACTTGAGCCAGTCTCCGACCCCCGAAACCCTCACACCGCATCATTCATCAATTGTCAATGGACAACACCAGGAAAATCAATCTCCATCCCCGAAAAAAAGTCTCGGTATGCTAATAATTCCCCAGGAGTCAGATGCCTGCGTGATAGCCTAGTATCACGCCGAGTCATCTTAAGAATAATGAACCAGATTCGAAATACTCAAGATCAAACACCGAGTAAAATTGATATGGACTGCTTGTGCATCATTTTTCCACCGGGAGATGGTGAAAAAAAAAACATTCCCAAGTTATCCACTTGCAACGAAACCATTCACATAGCTAATAGTCCAACGCTCCAGCATGAACGCCACTTGACGCAAATTGCAAGGAGCCGCTATCGGCCCAGTAGTCACGTGTCCGCTTTATTCAGGCATCGGCGCATCCTGTAACACCCAGTGCACTTCGGACGGATTTTCAAACTAACTGGTGACATTTCTCTCCCTCTTACCGGACTCCATTTCTCCTCTTCTGGACATTGTCAGACGCGTGGAATCCTTCCGACTATTTTACAAACTCCCCCACCCCCCCAGGACCCTAATTTGTTGGTTACAGTTAATCCTAACTGCATGAGTTGAGCTTTCAACTAAAATATTTTAAAATTTTTTTTGCATTTCATCAACGAATAATCGAAATTGTAATAATTATGTAGATTATTTTATTTTGTAAATTGTATAAATTAGTGGATAATTGGGAAAATTATCAGATGGTAAAAATAAGGGTTTATGGTATTGTAATTTAAAAAAATTACTCATTACTCAGATTCTCAATTACCTGCGATTTTTCTGGTTCCAATCGGAAGCAAAACGATGGGAAAATGACGGAAATTTATTCAGTTTCCTCCAGATGTCTATCATTAAAAGCTGATAATCATCAACCCAGGAAACAATCCATCATTATCCAGAAGCGTGAACTCCTCGGATCTCCTTTTTTTCATTTTCATCGCAGTTGTACCGGGCGATAAACAGCGAATAAAACCCCCGCGAGATGACCGAAAAAAACCATCAATTCGAATACGAAGAATCACGTGGACGGGAGTGGCAGGGGCTTCATGTCCCAGAATAAACGGCCACGAGGAGAAAAAAAAACCGAGAATTGTCATCCTAAAAGCGTCGATCTGTCTCCCGCACCGTGTGGAAGAAACGGAGAGATAAAATTAAAACAAAGAGGAGAAGGAAAGGAAAAAAAGGAGGATAACAAGACATCGGGGGTTTGGGATAAGCGAGAGAGAGAGAAGTGACTCCACGATGCGGATTCTATAATACTTCCACGGTGATTCTCCTCCACCTCGCCCCGACCACTTGCCTCCTCGCCACACGATTTTTAAACTGGACCAGCGGGGAATAAAACAGGAAAGACACTAATTAGTGATTCCAGGAACTGAGAACACGGGCATACCGTGCGGTCGTCTTGTTCGTGAATGTATATGTATAGAACTATATAAGTTGAACCTGGGGGATTGGAGACCCGTGGCCAAATCACGTTCCGTGGATAAGCCATGAGATGTTGAAAGAAAAAAAAAAAAAGATTGAGAAATCAGAAGTGTCCGGAGAATTTTTTGAGACAGGGGAAAGTCGTAAGCTCAACACAAATGCAAACGAATACGAGGGGCAATAGTGGTATCAGACAAGGGACTTGTTTGACACGATATGTTTTTGATACAGCGGCACCAACGCAACTACCTGACCCGATGAAGAGGAGGTGGAAACAGAAGGATACTCATGTGGACCATCATTAAAATCCGAGGATACGTCGATCTGTCTTTTGGTTTACTCCGTCTCGGGATCTTCTTCGGGGAGATTAACCATAACGAGGGGGGAGAGGGGGGGGGCAACTGTTTTCATTAGAAATTGGGTGAGAGAATTAAAAAGAACTGTCGGGGAATTTCCTAATTTTTCCTCCGGGTTTTTAATAATAATTTAAGTCTTCACCCCGCGGCGGAGTGATTTTGGATTTATAAACAAGAAAAATCGTAGATTGCGATTTTCGAGGGAGACCCGGTCGATATCCGGAGGGCCCCGAGTTATTGTGCCCAATAATATGAAGCTATCGATCAGGATCGAATCAATCGGCGTTCGTACGGTGACGAGATCAATGAGCCGTAAATATGGAGCCATTGTTTCCAAATCATTCCATTATTTTTCACATCCCACCAGCGGCAAATGTAAACTCTATTCCACTCCGTCCGTTAAAATTCAATTAGACTGACTCAGCATGTCAAAGCAAATGTAACACCCGCCGAGCGTATCATGACAAATCGCATTCAAGAATTTTCAATTGATTTCGGTGAAAAAAAATT
Organism: Diachasmimorpha longicaudata; assembly: GCF_034640455.1. Lineage (NCBI taxonomy): Eukaryota > Metazoa > Arthropoda > Insecta > Hymenoptera > Braconidae > Diachasmimorpha > Diachasmimorpha longicaudata. The sequence goes on from NC_087240.1 coordinate 5,523,917, forward strand.
AGGACAATTATCGACTCGGTTTTCCTCCCGTCACTTGGTCCGCCCCAACATTTTGACACGTTACAGCCCTTTGAATGAGGCGCTAACGAGGTGCTATTAGCGCGCGTGGCCGGTCGAGGTATCGATAAATGTATGAAAACTATCCATCGACGGGTCGGTGGGTGCTGGTGTGATTATCGAGGAACTTGACTCTCTGCAGCTGGGCCAACGTTCATCAATTCTCCTTCTGGGTAGGCCTACGAGTGGATGATGAGCGACCTCCCGCGACGTTTCTCATCTTCTCACCCATTCTTCGGGGATTCATATACACTCGATTACTTCAACCACGATATTACCTGCACCCATCCCCACCTCTCGAGGATGCGTTTAACGTTGCATCAATGAACCTACCGTGACTCGAGATTTTTGGATCAATAAATTTCGGGGAATTTCAGGGAATCATTTACGAAATTATTTATGAAATTACAATTTCCCGGGAAGAAGTCACTCATATTTTCACTGCCAGCTCTGGCTAATTTTTTATAAATAAAACAGTCCCTTAATTATCCAGCGACCATAGATTTCTTTTAAAAAAATGATGCCCTTCAAATTTTCAATATTTCCTCCCGCAACTCGCCCCGAATTTTTCCTCGCGTGTGAATTCACGTGTGAAAAATTCCAAAAAAAGCAAATCTCCGGTGGTATGAGCACAAGTCCATGGGAGCATATAAACATATATAATGTGGATGCCATAGGCCCTGCCATATACACTAGCAGACAATGCACACTTACCGTGGCTGAGAGTGCGATAACTTTATACAGCAAACTAGGGAGGAATGAGTCGGTTTGGGAGGGGGTGAGCAGGAAAGAATGACGATGAGGGAGATGGTGAATGTTTAGTGGTAAGGGGGTGAAGGGAGGGAAAGGGCGCGAAAGCAGGAGGCGTGGAAGATCACGACTTACCCATACAAAATACATTGGCGCGCATGCACGACGGTAATCAAACCCGTAAATCCGCGCCACAGCCAAGTCCAAGCCCGTGGCGAAGAGTTCCTTCCTTTTTTTTCCCCTCTTCTTTGCCTGCATCTTCCTTTTGCCCCTTTCCCCCTCCCACCCCCCCCCTCTTGAAGTCATTTTTTTTTTATTTATTTTGCCATACCCGAGGCTAATAACTATAAATCAGTGAAGAACGAAGATGTGGATTCATTGTTTGGCATAAAATGATTTTTTTCTTGCGCCTCGGAGTTGGATGAAAATCGGGAAGTAGGTGTTTGCGATTTGAGTTTTTGAAATTGTGTGATCACAAACTGAGACTGAAACGGGAGTATTGGATATCGATGTAGAAACATGGCCGATGGTTAACAGTCGTGGACTGATAGAGGACTATGAGGTAGGCGGGGTAATGCACGAGTCCAGTTTATCGATGTTCGTCAATAAATCTACGCCTCAACTAGAATTTACCTTCGAGTTGTGAAGAAAACACAAGGGGAGTGTGTTAATCGTACTGATGTATTGTAAATCTCTCCACTCATGATGGAGATGATGGTGAAGCGTTGCTAACTAGTGAATTCTAGCAGCTCTCATGGAGACGACAGGCAGGTGAGGACATGAGGGAAGGGGAGAACGGAATTTCGAGGAAAATTTTGTCTCTCTGGTGGCATTAAAAATGTATTAATTGTCGGGCTGATTGGGGGGAGAGTCAGTGGCTTAGTGGACCTTTCAGCGCAGGTTCTATGAAAATTTGGGGGACTCTGGGAAATTGGAGAAATGGGGAGAAAAATATACTTGAGACAGTGTTATCGAACGGAGAATTTGTCATTGATTCCGGGTAGTCTAGGGCTCAGGGTACTATGTCGTGGAGGAAGTGGCTCGTCGTTACTCTCAGGACATCAATACTTGGACTTTGTTACCACTCCCACAGGTCGCGCCATCCAACAGAACAACCCCTGTTACCCTCAGCCACTGGAAATGATTTTCGGAGATGAAAACAATTGAAAATTAAAGTCATCGATTGGGCAATTGCTCTTCGGGGGAAAAATACCGAAACATTCGTAAAAATCGCCCGCGATTACGTAAAAGTTCCGCAATTTTTCGAGCATTTTTCTCCCCCCTCTCGCATTCCCTTCCGCGGTAAAAAAAATTCTCGTCTTGTGTGAAAAGAGTCGCAAAATTAAAATACAATTGGCCATTATATTCCTCATTCACATACGTATCCATCATCTCCCTATTACTCATCCAAAACCACATGAGTATTATATTTTCTTTCTTCCATCAAAGCAGACGAAAGCAAAATAAGTATGCACTACTCACATGGTGCGGTAAATAACTCGTAGTTATTTCACCCTCGTCTATGCGGAACATTTTTGAATTACCCAATGGCAGAGCCAATATAATTGGATAACTGTGCGTCAGTCCAGGAAATTGAGCGTAACATCTCCCAGATGATGTAGATTTACTCGCTATCGAATTTCCAAATAGTAGTGTATAATTTGATTTTTCATATAAAAATAAATAGCCAACAAAATTCCCCCCGAGAATAGAGGAATTTTTTTTTTCCCCCGAGATTTTCCTCCAACGAGTGGAAAAAAAACAACTCGAAATGTACTTTAACGTGTACACGGTTGAGGTCTTGTGGATGAATACCTATATTTTTTTCCGTAACCTGTACCAATAAAATGAGATAGCGGGTGTAGTGGAGGCATCGACGCGATCCTCAAACAACTATACTTATCGTGAATCGTGCCTCGCAGGTCTGACGATATGCCTTGTGAGGTTCTCCTATCTGTTGTTTTCGCTGTGTATATCGAGTCCCGCTTCTGTAATTACTATGTTCTCATATTGCCTCCATCGATGTACTCCAGTTCTCGGACCCAAAATCGACATTTCATGTGTCGAGAGTCTAGTTGTAGAGGCGTAAAAAAAGTACTCTCACTCGGCGGGAAAATTTATTAAAAAATTACTTGCCCATTCCCTAATTTGCCAGTCAAAACAGCGAAACGATAAATTCCCCGAGTCCTTGATACAACGAACCCTATCCCTTCATACAGCCGTAAAAAATAGCGACCGAAGATCGCCTCCGAAATGAAAAAAAAATCCCCGCGAATTTCCCAAAACTTCTCCCCTCAATCAAAATTTTCATTTATTTATTTTTCATTTCATCATTCTCGCGTCTATCACGATAAAGCCCCTCGGACAATAATAAACAATGCGCGAAATGACAAGTAGAGCGAACCCGCGGCATTTCGCGAGATCTTATCGCCTCCGGGGCCCCTGGTATATAGCATACTGGGCAATCAATCATTCGCACTGGATAAAATGTAAAATACGAGGGCAAACTAGCAACGTTGAATGCCCCCACACACACACAAACACACCCACATTCTCCCGGCTTTTATTTATTTGCGTGGTCATGCAACCCCACACCAACACACTGTTAAATCCACTGGCAAACGTATTAACGTATTTTTTGCACGCGACTTCTCCCTCGCAGGCGTTTGATTAGGTCGTACGCAATCGACTCTCGTGGTGACACTGTCATTTTGACCGTCTGTTTTCCCTCTCCCTCTCTCTCTCTCTCTCTCACTTTCAATTCCCCAATCATTTAGTCTCCTCCATTAATTTTTTTCTCCTCTCCCTCTCTCTCTCTCAACCTTCAAAATGCTCCTGGATTTCATAATGATGGCTTCTGTCCCACTTGATGGATGATACCACCAGTATCTTGTATCAGTCCCCAGTACTACCCTGGACTACTGCTTGCTTATTAAACTGTTTCGTATTTCACGTCGACGCAAAACATCCCGAGATAATATAACGTATACGTGTTGATAAATTCACTTGTGTGCACTGGTGGCAATGGTGCAGCTGAATGTGCAACTGAGAAATGCGCATATACCCAATGCTCATGTTGGATTTTAACCCTGGACATTCAGTGGCAACTGGTAAGATCGATGCTACACCAAAACTTTTAATAAGTATCATACCAGGAGCTACTGCTGGGAACACTACTAAGTGTGCCGAGTTACACGCTCACGAGATTCGTACTCATTAAATCTTGGAGTCATTTATCCGGCTTTCAAGGAGAATATCTAGATATTATAATTTTATTATTAATTTTTGGCGTTGAACGGACTGAGAGGACATTTCGGTCGATCAATCCCTCCCAGGGGAGTGATAAAAACGTTAATGTTATGGAAACAATTAATTTTTTGTAGACGAAAAAAAATGTCCAACTTTTTTATTGGAATAATTCCCAACTACTCGATTTTGAAATTCAATTGATTCTTGATTTATTTATAAATCATTATAATTCCCTGAAAAATAAAATGAGCCATTTTTATTAACTTTCTCTTCGTCTTAAAAATATCTGAAAATTTCACTTTCCATATTACCCCAGAGGGCATTCCTATAGTATTTATAAAACATTTAATCTCCTTCCTGTTTGTCCTAGAGTTATCCAATACGTATCATCTGCATTTCATTTTCATGTAAATATTCATAATTATATTCCTAATAAACAATGGATCCGTTTCAATTTTTCAAGCCATGAAAATATGAGAAATGGAATAGCAATGGGGATACGATTTCAAGAAGATCGTGGACAATTATGTGGAGGGAAAGGAGAGAGATGTTAGAATGTTTATGACTCACGGAATATGAAAAATGTTATGCTCTTTGGTATTGTTTATGCAGCATCCGACAGACAGCCAGTAGATACAAGGTATACCATTACCGTGATGCGCCAACACTACTGTCAGTACAGTGTCCGTACCAAGGAGCTCCAGGTACTCGTCTCTCATATTTCTACCTTATTATTTTCACCAGTTATCGAATTAGATGTTAGCTTTACACGTACATAGGGCTTAGTTCCCTCGTTTGATACTTTATGAGGTAGTACGTGTGATTTCATTGAAATGTTCCCGGTTTTATTTTATGTTGGGGAAGGGCAGAAAAATAAATGTGTCTTTAATTATATGGGAAATGGAAAAGTAGTGAATGGTAAAGGAAGAGTAATAAATCGAAAATTTTTATATAATTGATATTCAATTGCATTTTATATTAAACAGACCAAAGATTGCGTAATAGGATTTTTGAAAAATTATAAATTAAAATAGGGTAGATATATCACAGACTGTGATACAATAAATGTGATAAATTAGACACTTAATATGAGGAAGATAACGTATGATATAATAACGAATTTATGTAACGGAAAATTTTTAATTGACGGAAACGAAAAGATGAATTATGTTCAGGTACATGTGGTAGCGGCTCAGTTACGAGTGTCTCATGTAATTCAAATGATTAGAAATTTTATTGTTTGTTTGTAAACCGTATGGTGGCGACATGTCTCGGAGAACCTGCGAAGTATAACGTAATTTCTTCCCCTACGTTACCGATAAACGATAAGCAAATCTCGCTTTATGTCATTGTTTCATTAATTTTGAATTGAGATGATTAAATCGTTAATCACTTTCATAGTCATAATTTTATTTTATTCGATGAATTGAGTTAAAATTAAATTCACCTCCTGTTATTTGGATAGAAATTTATTTAATGATTTTCAAAACATCCAAATTCTCTCTGCGGGCAGTAAAAAATTATAATCATTCAGTTTCTATATAGCATCTGTTCATTTTATTACGAATACATAATTTCATTATTGATTTTCATCTGCAAAACTCATTTTGAAAAATTTTATCGAATTACATTCAACGATCGATAGAAATGAATGAACTTTCACTAATTCATGTACTTAATTTCTTATTAATCGGATGAAGCGGCTTACTAAATTATTTGTTTATTCGTTTGTTTTTATCATTCACTGAAACATGTCCATATACCAGAAATGGCTGGAGCCCCCAAGTTCAGGAATCTACAGTGCATGGAATTTTAAGTGATTCAAGTCAATGCATGTGGAGGTCATCTGAACTTGCACGATTAAATTTACATCACTCGCTGCATCTCTCTTTGGCAATTTGGCCGACTTGATATGTGAACGGTTTTTAATTCCGCTATTCTATCTATATTTGTAGATAAAATATTTTTAAAAATTAAAAGACACACGAACTCGGGGCATGAACCGTAGATTTATCGAAGCAAAAAATTTGAACCACCGATTTCACTTTGTCACCGCTGTGCACTGTTAGAAAATGGTAATTAGCAATAATTGCTCTTTATCAGTTACCAAAAACCATAAAATTGTGTATAAACAGAGAGAGAACAACGCAGTGAACGTTCACAAATCATTATAACTTATCACTCTGAATTTCATTTACCATTTAATGTTGAATATAATTACAAGTGAAGGATAAATAAATAGTTAATTTAATTAAAAATCACTTATGGACATAACTTGAATTAAACTGATGCCTCAACCTCCACACAATCTCCAATTGGCCCCAAAAATGAAAATTTTATTCACTGTTTTTCCATTTCTCTCGATTATGCAATTCAACTATTCTCATTTACATTTTTATTTCTTCTACTTCTTACAATATTGTCCCTCAAACACTCGTTCATATAATCTTTCACACCTTTAATCATCGATTATCATCAATATACACGTCCATCGTTAGAACCACACGTTATTTGCAGAATCTTTAATTAGAGATATGTATCAACTCGTTCATATTTCAACGATTTATTCATTTATTCCGTTCCTCGAAAGATTGCAACGCATTCTCAATATCCATCTCAAATTATTCATTTATTTTTTATGAATAAATACATAAATTCGGTAGTAAAGTGGTAAACCTATTAATTTACTGGTTAATCGCCCTAATAAAAAGTAATTCGCATAAAAAATGATTAGCTATCCCTGTTGTCTCACGAAACGATTCTATAATTACTCATTAATTAGTTGTAACTTAACTTATAAATAATTATATTTGTATGAAACTAATTGTAAATTTTGAATTACAACTTATGAAATATGAGGAGACATTGCCCTCGGTTTTTCAGCTAATTAATTACAAATTAGAGCTTTCTTTGTTCCACACTTTACAAAATTAATTATTCATTCGAACATTCAACCCATAAAATTAGTGTTAATCAATAACATGGATAATTATTTCGTTAGCGGTCTCAAAACCATCGTCAGCAACTGTGGCTGAAGCCACTAGATTTGTGCATTCAATTTAATATTCACATTATCATTCGTTTCTAATTCGATATGTCGTACGGTATCGTCCTTCGTCATTCGCCAACTTTGCAATTGAAATTATTCTGTTAACAGACTCTTTCAAGCCCCCAAACGTTAAAAACAGGAATATCTACTCTTTGTTAATTAGAAAATATTTTTTTACGAATTTAAATCGACTGGATTAAGTCGGAATGAAAAATATTGATCGTCGGTGACAGATATTTGTGATTGTATAGTTTTTAATTAACTACTCAACTCATTCCTGGTAATTTCACCTCAATACATCTTCCTGTTTTTTATTTTGTTTATGTTCATTATGGTATTTTCATTTTTTTTTCATGTGGAATGAAATTAGTATTTACTTTGATTGTTTGACCTGTGAGTGTGGATGTCTGTATCTCCCCAGTTACTATTGACAGTCTATCAACGTGAATATTGAATTTATATTCAATTGCTTCGTACAACTACATAAATGAATCTGATAGAATTGTATAAAAAAATGCGTCTCTCGGTGAAACGGAACTCACAGAGGAGAAAATTCTCGTTATTGTGGAGCTGGTCAGACTGATATAGTTGAATCTGTTAATTAATAGTAATTAATTTATTTATGTGTATAAAGACTCTGGACTGTCTCAAGTCCATGTCTCCACCACCTAAATATTTTCCGAAATATGAAGCGAGAAAGAGCCTGACGAATGAGTCTTTAGCATTGACTAATAAACTATCTCTTAAAAATCCGAAACTGATTAAAAAATAATTTGATAGTTTACGGTAATTATCTTCAATTTTTTATTCTTGTGTATGACAGGCCACAGTAATGTCCATTGCTCGAGAATCTCGATATATTCTAATTTATTATCCAATGGCATTTTAATGGATAAATTGCTTTTGGATGGTCTCATAAAATTTTTTTTCCTTTACCTAGACTGACGATAATCCCTTCTAGTACCATTTATTAGAAAAATCTTACAACTATTCAACAAAAACCAATTTTTCGTAACAATTCTTACGTGTAATATGCACATCCTCGTGAGTACTCGTCGTACATTTGTCTTGTTGCTTCGTTAATCCAATTTTTATTAAGTTTTTCCATTATTTTTACTATCAACTGGATTTCAATCATTTTGTCAGACGAATTCTTCGACAAAATTATTCTGCGATAATGCAAACAAAGATCAACACAGGGAAAACAGTGAAACTTTATGCAACTTATTACATTTGTGCGTTAAAATTGTCAAAAATCTATCCAACAAAATCGCTAATGTCATCATTAGTATCATTAGTACGTATCGAACTGAAGCTAATCGTTGATAATAGTCAGAATGTTGAGGATATTCAAGTATTTTGACCATTTTTTCCCAATAAGATTCGTCAAAACAAATTTAATAATTCCTGAATATCCTCAACGTCATATAATTATTTAACAAACATTGCACCTCTCATGAACCGATGAACTAGAGCGAAAATATTATCATCCCAAAATATCCAACGATAAATAATTTATTTCCAGTACAATACGTCGAATTCCTCTAATTACCCTTTAAAAAATCTCATCTCCTGAACGCACCTCAGGAGGATTTAAAAAACTAATTTAAAAAGACAAATGTCGTTGACAATTTACCGAACAATACTAAATCGATCAACTTCAGATGAAAGAGATGTCAAGTGACCTAACATGCATAATAATATCTGTAACTGTAACTATTTTTCATTGATCTTTTCATCCAAATAATTTCACCAACGCACCGTCAACGACACCTCGTCCCCAGCAACATTTAATTCAACTTTGACCGGAATATAGTTCTCATTTATATTTTTTACACTCATGCAGAAAAAATTTTAATCGTTTAAAAGCGTAAAAAATTGTAACTTCCATCTCGCAATTTGTGAATTATGATCGAACTTTAATCGAGTAATGCAGCATGTTGTGTTTACTAGCCCAGTCAATTGTTAATACAGATATAGGCACACAAATTTGCAGTACGTATTTAATCCCTATTCTTTGTATCCATGGACTTAAACTATTTTTTTTGTGTCATGATGATTTTTTTTCGAGTAACAAAATTTTCCGCAGTAAAAGAAAAATCATATCATCAAGTAGAAATTCTTAACACTAATAATCAATTTTTTAATTGCAATTGGAGCCAATATGGTCATTTAAAAATCATAATTTCTGTATGTAATGATATTTCTAATGAAAGTAAATCTACCATGTGATGAATACAATGATAAATCGTCGTTTCATTACTCCCTATTGTTACTCGATAATATTACTCATCTTATTATCATTATTATTGTTATCATGTTTATAATTTATTATTATCTCTTAAAATCGAGTGAATATCTCCACGCTGACGTTGACAAGGACGAGAGATCGTGGGCAAAGCGTCAGCTTCTCAATTCATAAATTTATTAATCAATTAATACCTTCTTACCTCAATAACTTAGGAATTATATCAATTAAATAATTTATACTCTAATTGAAATATTAAAATTTACATAACGGCACATTTCTCCTTAAGGCTTATCGCACTGTTGCTTGTAACCGGTTGCAATGATACCGCACGATTTTTCTCGAGTGTCAACAAATCACGAAAGAGTTCGTTAACATTGTGATTTGTCTTTGCCGATGTCTCGAGGAAGCCACATCCCCAGCGATCAGCCTCAGTTTTACCCTCACTCGTTAGCACTTCTCGCAACGTTTCCTCATCACACTTGTTGCCGACCTGTCGTAATTACAACATGTGATGAATTCCGGATTGAAATGGAAGCAATTTAGAATCGTGTACATGTGCTAATGGCAATAATCAACGGAGAGAGGAAAATGTCAGGGAAATTGCCCGGAGAAAAGCCGAAACGTAAATTACCCGCGAAAAAATTATTTTTGATAAATATTCGTATACTTGGAAGGATCATTTTTCGAAAATTCCATTCCTCCAATAGAGTCATTGGTCCCTGGGGAACCTGGTTACCGATTACTGCGTTTATCAGAACCCGATAATTAAAAAAAATCTTATTTCATTTGCCTCCCACACGAACCACTTTCAAGAAATAAATCGAAAGAGTGTCACTGTGACGTAGGGCACATCATCAAAGTCTTTGAATACCCTATGGTGTGGAAATGCCACAAGGGCGTTCCCTCAGCATGATCAACTTTGTTCCGCTTTCTGAACGTCACAGGAACGACAACTTTTCCACCCCAAAGCCTTGAAAAAGCCTGTTATTTTTAAGTGAAACCTTAAACGTATTTTTTACTAATTATGTTAATCGTCAAATTCGAGGGAAAATTGCACGTCCAACCAGGGGGCTCAAGGTCATAAACAATCTAATGAAAATTGTTCCCAAATGAAATTTATCAACTGTTTGGATAGTCTTTGCATCAGATGCACATTCTTACCAGCATTATCGGTATTTGTGAGATATCCTGGCCTTTTAATTCACGTATCACTGTCCATATTGGTTTAAGCTCCTCGAGGCTCTGTCGTGAGCATACTGAATATACCAGGATGAAAGCGTGACCTTTGCTTATCGAAAGACGTTGCATTGCAGGGAACTGATGGGACCCCGTTGTATCCGTAATTTGAAGCGTGCAAATGTTCTTATTACAGCTAATCACCTAAAAATATTGATTTGTTCACTATTCTCTATCCAATGCCCTCAATTTTTTAATATTTCAACGGAACAAATGTTCAAATATACTGGAAAATCTAATGTCTCTGGGGGATTTAGTTTTCGAATTAGAGAACCTCTGGGAGCCTCCAATTTTGAAGACCTTTTAACAATTTAATATACTCTTGTAAAAATAAAAAAAAACACAATACAAAATGCAACAGCGATAGAAGGTCCAATTCACCAAACATTTCCATTCAATTTCTATTGATTTGGTCCAAGAAATTATAGAAAAATCAATAGAAATCACAACACTGAACATTCACGACAAATTCTTTTGGAAAAAATTTTTTTCTCAATTTTTCATTCACTTTTTTGCAAGAATTTTATTTTTTCGAACAATTCAACACAACAACTAAATTCAACTTCCTTTTCCTGATAATTCTTGGGGGTACAATTGTTATCTACATTTTCGTGGCATCACAGACAAGTTACGATTGAAGCTCGTTGAGGACAATTGGGACGAAAGATAAAAAAAAAGATTAAGAAAACTAGAAAAACGTTTGAGGCAACTCGACGAAGTCAACAAGTGGCATTTAACACAGACCATCGATTTCTCAGAGTAATACTTTGTTATCGACTTGTAAAGAAGCTCAGAAGTACACAAGATACGAGAAACCTTCATAATGCTTTTGTAAATTAATTAAAATCGTTCTTTTCAATTTTCTGAGCATTTTTTTCTCTGGGAAGGAAAAGTTCAGCAAAAATTACGTGACGATACTTTTTTGTTATTGAATATCTCTGCGTATGCGCTTCATAATTTTTAATAATCGATTCAGGTCTCGCCAGTGTCTCTCGAGATATCTTAATGACCTGGTGTCTTTGAGCCCTTGAGAGGAACCTCTTAGCTCACTAATAAAGATCCATTTCAAGTTCTCAAGGACATAACTGCATTAAAATATCCTCGAATATTGTGACTCTTAGGGAAGAGTTGGCCTCTCTCAAGCGGGAATAATTAATAAACATAAATTGGGAATATTAAATTTGTCTGAAGGATACAAATGGACTTGACGTAACATATCCTCAAATTAATGATTTAAAGGCACACATATCACATAGGGTATACAGCAGAGGTCGCAAGTCAGTTCCCAGTCAATGCATAATGACGTATTAGGCCAAGATAATAGTAATCAGTGGAAAATTCATAGTAGGGTACGACATCAAGGCAATGACTCCTTATGGAACTGGTGGTGATAACTTAATCTTTATCGAAACCATATCATCCAGGAATTTCATATTTGTAATTATTTTTCTATAAAATTTTCATTATTATTTATTAGATCATAAAACCATAAAGAGTCATTGTTATTTATATAACAAATAGTTCGATTACACATGTCTGGGGGAAATGGTGAAACGACTTTGTTTAAAAATAAATTATTTCCTAAAATTCCCCCAAATTTCAGTATTTTATTTAACTTTCCGCTACTCTAAATGACCAACAAAATTTTCCACCCCCGTAAAATTTATCTCCCTAAAATTATTGAATAATTTCGTTTCACCACATTCCCACTGACGTAAATAACCCCCTAATGCTCCCTCCCCGTAATGAAATCACATCATCGCCACCCATCCCCGAGAGCTCCATGAAAGCACTTACCTGTCGATAGGTATCTTCAATAGTTGGAATATACGATTCTCGAAAAGTTCCTTTAACGAATCTCAGTACTAATGAACTCTTTCCCACACCCCCAGCCCCAAAAACGACGACTCTATAGTCGTTGCTTTGTTCGGGCATCCTGACATCGGCCGTGGCGAATGATTAAACCCCCGTGAACGGGGTCCCCAGTTGATGAATTTTAAATAAAACAGTCTCTCCTCCACCCCCTCCCACCCCCACCCTCTCGCAACTTGCAGGATTGACCGGCCTCGACCTCGCGGGCTATCACCCCCGTTGACTTGATGTCAACTCGACGATCAGGACACGATTCCACCGTATCACCCCCGATAAATCTCTTTATATAAGGGGACAAGTACGCTAGACGTAAGGATTTTGTTACTCTGAAGATATCCCCTCCCACTTTGCGCAACTTGTGAATGAAAATGATGCAAGTTTGGCCTTTATAACGCCTCCCCACACATTGCTCTTTAACTATTTTCTGCAAACATCCCACGCTGTTTGTTAACCAATGGCTCCTACCCTTCTCCAATCTTCGTACACTAATCTATCAATGATAAGAGAATCACTATGGCTTGAAGATGTGGAGTCGTGTGGAAGATCAGGTGATGCACCATAGCTATTGGGTGAGGGTTAAGAAGGGCTGTTGAGCACGTTTGTTTGTGGATAATTAGTTAACAATTCAGAGTATCCACGGTCAATGATACCTCGTCGTCAACAATATTCGTTAAATAGGTGAAAGTTGATTAGATCAATCGTGCCACTCGTACACACTGTTATCACCCACCGTTGCCTCCATTCACAACTATTTTTACGAGTTGATCTCGATTATTCGACAATTAAGTTACTGAAATTCCTCTGATTTAATTGATTAATCGGTTATTTTAATGCCCAACAAATTTCGTGGACATTTTCGTTGTTGTTTTAGTTGCAAGTGACGATTAAATAGTTTTTTTTTCTTCAAGCCCTGTAGAAATAAAAAATATCGATGTAGCTGAAAGTAACTGATCACCCTCGATGAATTAAAATTTTCCCAGAAGTAAGTTTACTTATTTATTGAATTTACCGTATTGAATGATACGTCTTGAAAATTAGTGAAATTATTCTCTACTGTCGCAGATATAGAGAAAATGAAGAGCACTACACACCCTCACTTCAATCGTTGTGAGTCGCAATGCTAGATTTTCATGTGCGCCTGTGTGCGCTGTTATGTGCGCACTACCCTCGTCAACGGATAACCCGTCGTGCTTTTGAAAATCAATAAACCCACGTTGAGGTGTTAGTGATCAACAAGATGTACGCAGATACATGAACAATGATTTGGTTTAATAATCGGTAGTCTATTATTTATTTTCGTATAGTAACAATTTTGTGACTGAGCCCTAGTTAGGGTTACAATAATTATCGTGCCATTGTGAGTTGATATTGACCTTTATCCTCATGACGTGAGGCTCGTTAGGACGTCTTCTTCACGTCACGATTTTTTGTCACTGTGTCACTGCCTTCATTCTCTATACATTCATATGCCCATCTTCTGTGGATTCTGTTACATGAAACAAAAGACAGAATTGAGTCCAGTTAATTATTATGATGACTGAAGAATTAATTACTAGTTTTCATCGCGAACAAGAGTGCCTTAGGGATGCTATTCTTCCTCGGGAAGTCTAATTAATCATTTTCATTACATAATTTCCATTGGCAATGAAGAAAATTCGTGAGTGTTTCTGTCAATATTTGTGGATATTTATACGGTTGATGTATCAATATATAGAAAATTAATACTCATAAAATTCACTCACCTGCATTCATGTCCGCACTTGGCGGATCCACACTTGGGACAAGGATAATGACAGCCAGGACAATCCAGTCGTAGACAATCGCAAAGATTCATTCCATTTTGCATGAAAATTCCCGATTCATCATACAACACATGCTTCTTGCTTCCTGGATAGAGTCTTCGTATCTGCTGAGTATTCTTACGTTTTTCTCGTTCACTGCGCTGGGGATCGAAGTCCCTCAATATCTTCTTCGCCTCATTGTCTGCGATTCTCTGTTTATTTTGGAATGTTCGTGTCCTCTTCTGGAATTGTAAAAAAATCAGGTCATGAAAAAAAAAATATTTCAACTCAGCAATTTTATGACTTAACCTCACTCTCTCAATAAAAACACTGAGGTTCTGCAATGCATAATTTTGTTTTTAAATCTAAAATAAATGAATTCATGGTCCAGGTATTGAATAACATATTGTCTGGTATTTGTTATTGTAATTTTACACATACCTTTGGCAGATCAGTATCTTCATGTAGTGAATCCATATTTTCCGTCCCAATAATTTATAAATTGACAAAAATTACGTTTTCTTCTCTAAGTCAACACATGCAATTACGAAAACATAATTGTTGCAGTGAATTTCACATTTTATCAACAACATACACCGGCTCTGCGAGTGCCTATGTAAACACGATATAATTTATTTCTCTAATGAGCAGGTGAAGTTTCGAGCTGTGTGTTCCGCAGGTGGCACACAGAGGTCGCCACTTACAAATGCCCTGCAGGCATGAGGATTCCCCCCCTGGCACACAGAGGACACTACTCACATTATCTGTTCACAATTAAAGGAGAACTAACAAAATATTCGAAGCTCAGTACAAACAGTTGTCAGTTAATGAAGTGGAAATAATTCAGCAAATCTTTATCAACAATTCCCCTCCATTTTCATTCAATTTGCAAAATTAAAGTGAAGAAAAAAAATTTGTAAAATCCAGATGTTCAAACAGACAGAAATATATTTATTTATACACAGAGACAATATCACTAAATACATGTTTTGAACAAGTACACTGCAGTCACGTAAATAACAGCATCAATCCACGATGTGCCTGTAGCCAAGCACATGGAACCATTTTCCCACGTCACAAAATAATCCACCCAACGAGAACAAGAACAAGAACAAGTGAGTCGTTGTGATTAATTAATTTTTCACAACAGCAGCATTTAGCTGAATAAATATAACGCCGAATCGATCCGAGTCTCCCAATAAATAGAAATTCACAATTACCGAATCAACGATACAATTAAATCCTCTCATCACGATTTTAATTAACAAAATCTTGTATAGGCCTAGTGGCTGGAATGACGATTGAAGATCAAGACTGAACGTAAACTCAATAAAATTACTACTCTAAATGCATCTATCACGTTCAAGCCCACGAGTATGAGACTATCGAGTTCACCTACACTGTGTACTAGATTTTAATGTTATCAGGGCTCCATAATGTTCCAGCAAAATAAATATTAAATACTCTGTTCCAATCCCTGATTAATCCCTGACCGTCTGGACGGCAGGAGAAAAAAAAATATGGCAAATGTATCTCCACTGTGGTCAAAAAATCCCCAGGACAACTGTGTTTTTTTTTACTCCCTCCAACCAACATTTAGTTTATTGCACTCATTAACTCTCGCCCTTATCCCCTCCAAAACCAGTTCGAGTTAATCAACATCAACAATTTAATTTATAATCGAGTCTCAGTGCGCGAATAATGAGATTAACTATTGGTCAAATATAACATTATGTGGTAGTAAAATATTTGACGCCCTAACTGACGTCACGGAATGAATTCTAGTTTCATCATTAGTGTTATACTCCTTCGAATATTCCCACAATGAGGAAACAATTGTTCTTTGCAAAATATTCATTTACTCGAGAGACTTATTTACTTTTTGAAAATGATATTTTTCCACTGAGGGCTTTCCAGAAGGGCCTAATTAGATTTTAATTGTTGCACTTTTACTACTCTTGAAGATGGCTTGTTGCATGTCCTTGAATTTATTAAATTAATAATTATTTTTCTTCTAAGCCTCGAATTTTGAGAAATTGGAAAAAATAATACATCTATGAACTAAATGAATATTCGGCAAAAATATGGTTATCTCTCAGCGCAGGTGCATCTGAATAAGTCGGGCAATATGCCATTGAACTACGGTACCTCCACTGGGTAAAATTTAATAAGATAAATCTGATAAAATCGTCGACTTAGTTTTTTCCTCCAGTCGGATTGACACCCTATTGACTCCGATTAATCCGTTAATCGACATTTCTGTTTATCATCTCAACTACTGCGTGACATATTTGCGTTTGCTGGTGGAACGTTTGGTAAATTGACTATAGGACATTCTTCGGAATAAATAATTACACAAAATTGTACATTTCGTTGGCCTTCAAATCGCTCACTCCAGACCACCCTCTTCCTCGAGCTTTGATAGGAATTTGGGAACTCGGTAGCTTGGCTCAACCTGTCGTGCCATGTCAATCAGACCCAGTAATTTCTTAATTCCGATGAAGACACGCTTTCCTTGCAATCGACCATGGAGGGATGCTATTTCCTCCTTCGTGAATATCTCAACCTCCTCCAGGACTGAGAGTAGATGATCGGGAGTGGACAAGTTCGGGACGTGCAGAATCGTGCTGAATGCTGAGAGGAGCTCCATATCCTCCAGGACTTGTCTGCGACTGGTGGTGCAAAGCACCAGGAGTTTCTTCCCCTTCGGCGGTTGCTTCTTGAGCAGGACCAGTAGTGCCTGAAGCGTCAGATTGGAATACCTGGGCCCAATGGGCCCGTAGTCCAACAAACGTTCAATATTATCCACAAGAATACAACTCAACTGCGAGCGATAGGCATCATCGAAGACCTTGCGTATCGAGAGACACTTAGCATTTTCAGTGAATCCAACCATATCGTCAGGAGTACAGACTTTGGTGAATGGAAAGTCCGAATTCTTTGCGATCTGCGCAGCAAGAGCTGTTTTCCCACTGTTGGGCGGTCCCTCCAGCAGAACAGAGACAAGTCCAAAGCCCTCGGTGGCCCTGGCCTCCTGAATATAAAGATTTCCGTCAGCCAGTATCTCCGCAACAGGTCTTCCCCAGTTGATGATCCCCCTAGTAAGAAGATGGTCAAGTGCGTCAGCAGCTGTTCCAAATGCTGGCTTGACGTCGTTCTCAAGTGCCAGCAGGAAATCCGTTCGCGATACCATGAGCTTCTCCATCGCTGAGGGATCAACTTCGACCTTGCTCGATGCTTTGATCAGTTTATTCATCGCTGTACTCTGAGCAGCTCTCACCAGTCCCTCCAGTTCAGCTCCACTGAAGTTCTTCGTGAGTAACGCCAGCTCCTTCAGATCGACATCACCCGCAATTTTCTTGTGATCACGCATGCGACCCGTGTGAATATTCAGGATCTGGTGCCTGCCATGCTCATCAGGCAGACTGATCTCCATCTGCACCTCGAGCCTGCCAGGTCGCAGCAGAGCCTCGTCGATCATGTCC